>NC_062577.1:15288333-15601785 GCF_022837055.1 Prionailurus viverrinus
TCGGCCCATGCACTCAGCTCCCGTCACTAACTCCGCTTCCCCGGGAAAGGCCTTCGATTCACGCAGACGACCCATTCCCAGGCCAGGGCCACCGCACATGCCCACGGCCACGCGCCTCCCTCGAGGCCCAGCCTCCCGCCCTCTTGGAACTTTGGGGTTCATTTCGTGACTTGGACCCGCAGACTTGAGCTCCTATTTGGAGGGGTGGACTGTCGGCTTCGAAACCCGGTGTCACGTTACAGAAATCACGGGCTTGTTCCTGAGCCACTGCGGGTAGAATTAAATAGTCAGCAAGACTGCAGGGTTAAAAGTCAAGAAAGCAATTTTTTAAAAAACTGATCTCAACTCATTCTGTAATATTTCCTATTTACATTGAAGAAATGTCAATTCTTGGCTTCAGGCCTCACGAGAGACCAAGGATTGAATGATGCTTATGAGACAGATATAAATCTTTGATAAGACAATAACCGCAGAGAGGGACATGCCTGGAAACGTTAAGTGGGTTCGATTCGGTCACAGCTCTCTCCTGCGGCCCTGACTTGACTCACAAACATCTGGATGTCCTGCTCAGTCACGTTCCCTGTATCTGGTGAGGAGGGTGGCCTGTGTGTGACGCAGGCACTTTGCGTCTGGGCCTCTTGGGCACCGTGGGTAAGAGCAGTCAGAAGTGTGCTAATTGTTCTTTTATTTGTACTTTGGTCCCCAAAGCTTAAACGCTCAGTTGGCATTTGTCTTCGTGCCGGATGTAGCCGTGGCTGTACCCAAAGGCACCGATTCTGTCTACAGCTTCCCTGCCCGCACAGCCACGTGCATCACAGACCAGGTCACCTGCTGAGCATCCCAGTGGCATCTAGGAATCAGGGCAAGAGCCCAGGGCAAGAACTGGACATAAGGAAGGACTGCCAAACCTTGGCCAGACTCTGGACCTCTTTGTCAGTTTCTCAAACCGTACCCAGGATCTCGGGTTTGGGAACGAGACTGGTAAGAAGTCCTACTCTGGGGCAGAACGTGCAATTGGGACAAGACTTAGGAGTTGGGCAGCGATTCTGATGATGATGCCTTCAGGCAAAGAACCACGTGGAGGGACACAGGTCAGGGCAGGGGACCTGTGGGTCTAACTAGCAAGAGTCTACAAATTCAGGTGTCATCAAACTGTCCAAGTCATGAGGTTCAACCTGCTGCAAAGTGTCAGAACTGTGAAGTTCAACCACCTTTATGATTTATTAATGACCACTGATGGCTGGGACCAAAACACAGATGGAAGAGAACAAGTGACCAGTGGATGGACTTGTCTAGCGTGAGGCTCAAAAGCACTTCGTTCTTTTTTCTCCCTCCCTGGGAGAGCCATTAGATGTCCTTCAGTTTCCCGGTGGGCAGCAGAGAGAGGACTCTGCTGTGACATGTGTCCTGGCAGCCAGGGCCCAGGCCTCACAAGCCTGAGGTGCCCGGCATTGGTGGCTGAAGCCGTGGACTTTTGATAGCCATCACACTCCTCACAATTACAAATACATTCCTTCCCCTCCGAACCTGGGAGAATGGGGCCCAGCCCTCCCCACCGCCCAGCTAATTGCTGAGGGAGCTGCCAGGGTCCTGCCCGGGACAGAAAACAGAGAGTGGGGAGCCCCTCGGGGAAGGCTGGAAGGGGTTCCGATAATCGACAGCACAGCCCTCATCAATCTCGGATCCTCATCGGTCTGTGGCCTATTAAGCTCTCCCTGTCTGTCAATAACCCATTATTGCTCTCTTGCTGAGCGCTCTGAGGCTAGCTTCCATTTGGCCAGAGAAAAATAATGATTGTTTATTAGTTGGGAGGAGATGTCCAGCCACAAACGTGCATTGGGCCAAAGCCAGTTTCTGTCGAGCTCTCCCGTGGCCCAAGCCCTCCCAGCTAGAACCCTGTACTGGTGGATCCAGAGGCTGAACTCTGTCCCGAGCAGGTGGCTCAGGGGCTTACCAGGATCTACAGATCTTTCCACACAAGAGCACACCGGCAGCCCTGACTCATTCCTTAGCCGCTGCTAGGTGGGTGGGGTGCCGCCATGCCACACAACGTAATATGACAAAGGGACCCAGGCTGGTCTGGCCATGGCCTGGAGCCTTTCCCGCTGAGCTCTGGGAGGCCTCGGCTGGAAGCTGCTGGCTGAGAGTCTGGCAACCATTCAGAGTCAGGGTCACCAGGGCTGGGCTGTGCTGGGCGTGAACAACCACTTCCCGTTTCCCTCTGCTGGCCCTCTGCCCCCAGCCTCTCTCCACCGCCTCCCTCAGCAAGGTCATACTGACAGGGTGCAAAGCTCAGTTCTGCCACTTATGAGCGGTGAGATCTCGGCAAATTGTATGACTCCTCTGAGCCTCGAGGGGCTCCTCTAATAAACAGGAATCTTGCGACTGTGCCACGGTATCGACATGAGATGACATATGGTAAGTGGGTGATCCGAAGCCTGTGCATACGAGGCCCTCAACACGGGGTGGCTGTGCCGTTGTTAGTGGGTCTTGTCCTTTCCCCCCCCTGGGGCGCGCGCCCTCGTAAGTCCTCACGCTCACCTGCTGGAGGAACTGGCGGCCTGTTCCTGATCCGCCTGCCCGTGACTTCGCTTTCCCAGTGGGCGGGGGGCGCCCGCTCCCCAGCTGCCACCTTCCTTGCCGGCCTTCAAGTGAACTTGCCCTTGCCTTTGGGAGAATTTTTACTGTTAGTCACTGAAAGGAAACAGGAAGGCCCAACCCAGGCTAGCACTCTTCAGGCCCCGGGCCCAGGTCTCAACTCTGACGCTGGCTCACAGTGTGATCCCTCAGAGGTCACTTAACACCCCGGATCCTCAGCACTCACCTGTCAAATAGGAGGGCTGTCCTCAACAAGCATCAAGAGTCTCTGCTGCCCTAGAAGTAGTGTTTCCTGTTAGAAACAGAAGAGGGACGCCCGGGTGGCTCGGTCAGTTGAGCGTCCGACTCTTGGTTTTGGCTCAGGTCATGATCTCACGGTTCGTGGGTTCAAGCCCCATGTTGGGCCCACGATGACAATGTGGGGCCTGCTTGGGATTCTCTCTCTCTCTCTCTCTCTCTCTCTCTTTGCACCTCCCCTGCTCACACTCTCTCTCTGTCTCTCAGAATAAATACACTTAAAAAAGAAAACAGAAACAGAAGAAACATCTTACAATATCCTCCTCGGTATGTACTTCTCATCTATTCCTTTCCTCTTTTCTTACCTGATTGGCGGATGCCGACCATCTTACCATTGTTCTGAGGACATTAGCATCCCTCACCACCCCCAGCATTTGTGCATCCTGTTCTGGAGGATCAGTAGGAGTTCAGGTAAGTCAGTGAGCCATTGACACCTCAGGGGAACTCTCGGGCACTTCCCGGTCCCTTGACGGACTCCTCGTTTTCTCAGGGAGGGGCAGAATCAGTCCCCAGGATGTGATCTTCCCTCTCCCCCTTCTCCTTTCCTCGCTGTACCTTTCAATTAAAGCTGAGTCCAGAGGTGGTAACAAACGACCCCGAATCCACATGGTTTACAGCAGCCAAGAGTTCGGTCTTTCTCACACTCACGTTCATGGGTGGTCTGCAGAGCTCGGTTCCACGTCCTCTTCACTCCAGAACCAAGGCTGACGGACAGCAGTCCCACCCGGCCGAGGAAGAGGCAACGGTGGGAGCTGTCACGGGGCGCTTCAGGCATCTGCTTGGACCCAGCACATGTCGTTTCCACTACATTTCGCTGCCTGAGGGACCAGCCTGCCTCAGTGCAGCAGAAGTCAGAACCCTCCCTCAGGGATGGGCCATGAATGTCTTGACAATACGTACTCTGCCCCATAATAAAGCCTTACACCTGGGCTTCACAACTCTAGTCCACCCCTCTTGCTCTACATGTGTGGGGAAGAAAGCCCAGAGACGGGAGGCGATGTGCCTGACATCACACAGCAGTCAGTGGAAGACAAGCATGCGGATGACCTTCCAGTTCAACGGGAGCAGGACCCGAATAGACCCCTAGCTCTGTCGTTCTAGGCAAATCCTTTCCGGCCTGAGCTTTGGTTCGCCTTTCTGGAATATGGGGTGATAGCGTCAACTTCCCGGCAGGGACGTTTGGAGGGATGGGTAAGACTTCGTAAGGTGCCACACTCAGTGTCTGACACAGAGGAGCCTCTTAATACACATCTGTTCCCGTGTCTTCCCTCCATGTCAACAGCCCCAAACTCCTTCGTCTCATCCCCCTATGCTCTCTGCCTCCAAGGCCGCCTCTTCTTCATTTAGAAGTCGAGAGAAACAGAAATTTAAAAAAAAAATTTTTTTAATGTTTATTTATTTTTGAGACAGAGAGAGGCAGAGCATGAACAGGGGAGGGGCAGAGAGAGAGGGAGACACAGAATCTGAAACACGCTCCAGGCTCTGAGCTGTCAGCACAGAGCCCGATGCGGGGCTTGAACTCACGGACTGTGAGATCATGACCTGAGCCGAAGTTGGACGCTTAACTGACCGAGCCACCCAGGCACCCTGAGAGAAACAGAAATTTTAAGAGGGAATAGCAGTGACCCCAGGGGACTGTGGCCCAGGTACCAAAGGCTGGCTGGGGAGCCTTCTGGGCTACCTCCAAGCTCAGGAAGAGAGTCCTCCGAGCCTTTCTCCAGGACATCCCGTGTCTCAAATCCTCACCACAGCCCCGTGCAGTGGGCACATCGTTCCCATTGTATGGATGAGAAGGTTGAGGTCCCACGTGGTTAGGGGCCGAGCAAGGCAGCCTTCCAGCTCTCCTCCTGTTTCTGAGCTTGGGCCGGTCCTCAGTCTCCCTCCCGCCTCATGGCCCTGAGCCCACATAATGAAAGGAAAGCCCTCTGAGCTTCCAGAAGCCATGGTGGTCCCTGGGGAATGAGGGAAACACAGCTGATGTCGGGGCGGTGGGGGGGGGCGGTGAGGGAGCAGTGGGAGGGTGGGGGGATCTGGAGGAAGAGAAAATTGGGAAGGGCCTCCAAGAGCAATTGTCACCGGTTGTGTTTGCCTTTGTCTTATCGAAATTCCGTTTTCAACATTCATGAAATGAAGGTCCAGGAAAGTCTGTTCAAGCAGAGCCATTTCCTGAGAGATCTGACAGTTAGAATTTCAGGGAAATATATATATATATATATACACACACACATATATATATATATATATATATACATATATATATATCAAACATCCCTTCCAAGGACAGCTCTGGAACCTGTTTGGAATATGTTTTCATGATTAGATGAGGGGTGTGCGCGCGCGGGCTGCTTGCTGCCGTGTTTGTGTTTTTCTCCCTCCCTCCCTCCCTCCCTGTCTCTTTGAAGAGCTGTTTTCTTTGTTCTGGGAGTCTGGCTCTCCACTTAGAATGTCTAACAACAGCACAGATGGCCCCAATTTATCGCTGCCGTACCTGCGTAGGGCAGACATCTCCGCGTCTCCCTGTCTCACCGCCCTCACAGGTCCCCCGGAGCCATCCGTGAGGCCCATTCTGCAGCTGGCCTCTGCCTACCACCCCGAGCCGCCTCAGGACCCCCGCTTTCAGTGCTGGCAGCTGAGGCCGGCCCTGCCAGAGGGACAGACATCACTGCTCTGTGCTCCCACCGAAACAGGAAAATGTCCCCGGCCTCCCAAGCCTCCAGCCTCAAGCAAGGGTGCAGACCGTCCAGGCTCGAGGGACAGTCGGCCTTGCCAGCATCTGCCCGAAGGAACAAGGCTCTTAGGGCAAGAGAGATGTTCTAGTTGACTGATTTTGAACCGATTGTGCTGGAAGGGGAAAGATGTGGCCTTTTGATAAAGCCCGTGACAGAAAGACCTCAGGGTTTTAGCAGCAGCAAGCAGGCTTTTAATGTAGCCAAACTGCCCTCCCTCCCCAGGCCTGCAGCGCCTTCACACCGCCCCCCTCCTCCAGTGTGGCTGGGGTGGGGGGGCGGTGGCTCCATCACCCATCATTCATTCATTCATTCATTCAAGCATGTCCCGAAAGCCCACCTACATGCCAGACACAGTTGTAAAAACCAGGGATATGGCAGTGGGTGGTGCAGGGGTGGGGGTGGGGGAGTGGGGGTGGGGAACAAATTTCTTAAGCCTTATGGGATGGACGAGGTCGAGGGAGGGAATAAATAAATCATATAATCCATTAGAAGTGCTAAGCGCTCTGAAGAAAACTAAAACAGAGAGGATGGGGAGCCCTGGGGATGGGGGGCAGTAGAGAAAGTTTAAATGCTACTTGAGAGTGAGAACCCAAGCCATGCAGGTGTCTGGGCCGGGGCGATCCAGAAACTGTGGGGCGAGTGCAAAGGCCTGAGGTGGGGGCGCCTGCTGTATCCGAGGCAGAGCAGGGAGGCCCGTGTGCCCGAAGCCGCATAGTAGGAGGCGAGGCGCAGAGGAGGCAAGAGGCCCGTGGGCTGCTCTAATGACTGGCTGTCACCCCCAGTGCAGCGGGGCCATCGGACTCTTCCAGGAGGCCCATGAACCAGTGTGTGTTTTAAACCGGCATCTGCTGCACGGAATACATACAAGGAGGCAGGGATGGGTGGGGGACGAGCTGGGAAGCTACGCCAGAAGCCTGGGGAAGAGCCGACGGCAGCTGAGGCCATGGTGGTTTTATTGAGGCCAATAGGATTTGCTGGTGGTTCAGATACAGGGTGCAAAAAAAGAAAAAAGGAGTCAGTGACATTTCTATGGATTTGGCCTTAGCAACTAGGAGGTAGGGCAGGTTTGGAGAAGGATATTAGGGGGCTAATTTTGAGTACATTAAGATGATTGTTGGAAACGGAGCCAGACCTATAAATACAGAGAACAAACTGGAGCGGCCAGAGCGGGGCTGGGGGTGGGGGGCCACAGTGGCTTAAGGGGAGTAGGAGACGCAGGCTTCCAGTCACCGAATGGGTAAGTCACAGGAACAGTATCGTAATAGGGCTGTAGCGGGACAGATGGCAGCTACCCGTGTGGTGAGCACAGCGCAACGTATCAACTCGTCCCATCACCGAGTTGTAGGTACACCTGAAACTAACGTAACGTTGTGCGTCCGCTACCCGCGAACGACAGAGAAAGGAAAGGTGCGGTGGCCGTCCCAGTGGAGATGGCGGGTCAGGAGAGGCCCAGGCTGGAGATGCACGCTGGGAGGATGCGCACCTGGCAGAGGCTGAGCATCTTAGAGCCGCGCGCGGGGACATTAAGGTTTCCACTTATATAAAGCATTTCCCGTTCACCACACCACCTTGTACAGTCTCCACGATGGCCCTTGAGTTAGGCGGAGACAAGCTCGGGAAAGTTCTGCCGGTTTCCGGGATCTCCAGCCAGTCAGTGGAAGAACGTAGAGAATAATAGCTCATCTTCTGGGAGGTGGTGACCCTTGACCCTGGGTGGGCACTGGGGCCGCCTAAGCCTCAGGGCCCCTCGCCCCTGACTGGACCGCACCTCGGATGTGAGGCCTCACTTTCTTGGAGGGCAAGAGGCTCTAAACACATACGGTCCCCTGGCTTCCTCCTGAGTCCAGCCTCCTGCCTCTCTCCAGAGCCTGCCTACCTGTTAGGTGCTTCTCAGTCATGGAGGGGGGCGGGGGCGGGGTGGGCTGTGCAGTGTTTTCTTCCAGAGGCTCAGAGGCGGCTCCAGGTGCTTGAACTTCACTGCCCCCACCTGACTGTAAGCTCCTAGAAGACAAGGGGTTGTGTTTTCCTCCCTCTTTTACCCTGTAGCTCCCCTCCCTCTCCCTCCTTCTTCCCCTGTCTTCCCCCCAACCTCTCCCACCCTCTCCCTCCCTTTTCCCCCAGACCCTTTCCTCCTCACCCTCTCCTCTCCCCTCTTCCTCTCCCTCAGGCCCTCTCCTCCTCTTAACCCCTTCTCTTCGTCCTCTGAGAGCCCATCTGCTCCTGTCTAGCACCTGGTAGGTGGTGACGGTCCCTGTCTGCTTGTCTGGTTCCCTTGCTGCATTTGGGGAGGGGAAGATGCAGCACTTCTGACCCCGAGGGCAGAGCAGACGTGGGGACGCAGCTCCCAAGCCGGCCTTGGTACCAGGAGAGCATCTAAAGCAACGGGGTCTCTTGCAGGCAAAAGAAGGCCCTCTTCTTGCTCGTGCAGCCCCCACACCTCATTATGCACAGAGTGCACAGATCAGGCCTGCGTTATATCACGGTGGCCCCTTCCAGTCCTTGGCTCTGGGAGGATCTGGGGCTCAAAAAGCAATGAGCTCCAAAGAACCATCTCCAGCCACATCCCCAGAACTCTACTCCTTTCCTCCCTGGTCAAGTTCATCTCAAGCAAATTCGTTGATCTTGGAGTGCATTTAAGCACAGAACATTCCCGGATGCCACTCGCCACTACTCAAGTCAGACCTGAAGTCTGGAAACTTCTGGGGAACATTCAGAGATACCCCCCCGCCCCCCGCCGCCCTCCACAGCCGGTCTCTGCTCCCATACACCTGTCCCTCCAACCACCGCTCCCTCATCCACACCCAGACACCCGGAGGCATGAACTCATGCCTTCGTGGTTATTCCTGGGGGGCCCCTTGTGTTTCCTAGAGCACCCCCTCCATGCTTCTGCTCCTCGCCCCTGAATCTCTGTGTAAAATGGAGATAATAAAGAATTTACTTCAAAGAGTTTTTGTGAAGATAGAGAGGTTGATGTTTGTAAGGCGCCCAGAATCTACAGAGAGACTGTTTCATGATTCCCACGCCAGTCTCATGAGAGAGACATTTGACTCCCTGTTTTAGCAATGGGGAAACTGAGGCCAAGAGAAGCGAAATGGCTTCCCCAGGCTTCCAGCTAGGGGGTGGCAGGGCCAAGACTCTAATCTGGGACTGCTCTCTCTAATTTCAGAGTTTGCCACATCATGTTAAGCAGACTCCGTGAAAATAGAATGAATGGTCCCTGCCCACAGGAAATGTACTGCAGTCAAGGAGACTGTACAAATGCGTGGAAAATCTCCGGGACTGTTTGTACCCAGAGATGTTTCATAAGCAGGGAACCGGGAGGGAAGGAGGCTGAGGAGTGTGGTGGGCCAGCTCTCCAAGACACTGTTGTCCAAAGGGCCCCTGGCCCTCCCGACCTGTCCAAAGGGCCCCTGACCCTCCCGACAGCTGCCTGTTGGGTGAGCACCCCCGGCCACCCCCAGCGTGGGCCTCCAGCTGCTCCTCCTGCTTTGATTGGCTGCCAGGAAATAAACAACAAAACCCCAACTAGATTAGCGAGGCAGCATATGCAGCTCCTGGGAAGTGAAACAATTGCACTTCTAAATAACAGCTCAACACGGAATAGAGGAGGTGTCACAAGGCAGGGTATGATTAATTGCCAAATGAATTATTGAAATTGTAATTGCAGGGGAGTTCAGAGGAGCACGTGAGCGCCTTGGGCGCGCATGGTCAGGAGAGGCCAGGGAGGAGGGCATGGGGGCCGGTCCATGGCGAGGACAGTGCGGGGCTGGCCCAGCCCCGACACAGGGTACCCCTGAACAGGGCACAGAGTGGGGGGTGGCTGGCCCAGGTGCCAGGAGCTCTCGGGAGCTGAGCTGCAAGGGGACCTGCCCTCTGTGGGCATTCTCCCCCTGATGCCCTCATTGTCCCTGGCCTTCCCATGCCCCTTGCCACTGCAGGGGGTGACTTCTAGTCTCCCATCCTTGCCCGGCCTGTGGGCTCCTGAGTCTGTGCCTCAACTGCCCAGTTTGCACAGTGGATTGAGAAGGCACGTCCTTCACACACCCTAAGAGAGAAAAAGCATGTCTCTAAGCCTTGCACGAAGTCCAAACACAGCAAGACTCACTGCAACTTTATCATATTGAAGTTCATTTTAAAAAGGGCTCAACGGACTCTGTGCTGACAGCCCAGAGCCTGGAGCCTGCTTCAGATTCTGTGTCTCCCCCTCTCTCTCTGCCCCTCCTCCACTCGCACTCTGTCTCTCTCTCTCTCTCTGTTTTTGTCTCTTAAAAGTAAATAAACATTTAAAAAATTTTTTAAGGGCTCAAATATACAGTGAGCCAGGTTGCATTTTCTGAAAGGTAAGATAGTGGCATAAGCTTATACAGACCCAAGTCTCAACCCTGCTCTCTTGTCATGGCTGCGTGCTTTTGGATAACTTGCTGAACCTCTCTGAGCCTCACTTCTTTCATCTGTAACATGGAGCTTTGTATGGCTAGCTTGCGGGTTGCCTTGAGAATTGCCTGGAATAAGAGATGTCACATGCTCAGCCCAGGGCCACCCTATGGGAGCCCAGTCCATAAATGGTGGTGGTTATTGGCAAAGGGTGCTCTAACAGGTAACATGTAAAATAACTGTCCTTGCGGTCCCCCCTGTACGGTATCATGAGGTATGTGACATCCTATCACTGCCCCAAGGTACAGGGATGCAGTGTAGTTAAGAGGACAGCTGCTGTTGGAGGGTGTAATTTCTGCTTAAGATGTTCTCTTTCCATCTCCTGTTGCCCCTCTCCCCCACACACTCAATCTCTCTCTCAAAAAAAGCAAAAACTTTTTTAAAGAAATAAATTTTGAGCATTCAGAACATCTGACAGCTGAGCCTGTGAAGCAGTGAGCTCCCTGATATGGGAAGTATTCAAACTGAGGCTGGATGACCAGTGGGCCGGGGGCTGGACTGGGGAGGGGCAGTCTGAACTGGTAGAAGGTGGGCCTGATCAGTTTCTCCCAAACCCACTGCTCATCAGAACCAGTTGGAGGTGCTTTTCCCAAACACAGTTCCTGGAGCTCCGCCCCAGACCCGCTGCGTGAGACTCTCCAGTATTTCCATCGGAATCTGCGCGCTTTGGAAAGCTCCTGGAGATGCTCGGGCAGGGAGCGGTGGCTGGCCCTGGAAAACGCAGGCTGACATTGCCCCTAGTGGCCTTAGAGACACTGTGCCAGAGCCATCCTGGGGGGAGGTGCAGCTTGGGGCAAGGGCTCATACCTGGTGCTGGCCCATGAGGCAGTCACCCCCCTCACCCCAGGCCAGGGATGGCTGCACGGATGACAAGGGCTAAGGCACACAGCGCCCCTCCCAGCCACCCCCTTGGGAGGGAGGAAAAAGCAGTTCTGCTTCCAGAGGGTCTCCCTCCAGGTCAGGCTGGGGCAAAGTGGAGTCAAAAGGAGTGTCCCTAGTGAATATGCATGGAGAGTTTGAATTTCAGAATGTCATGGTTTTTTTCTTACATTGACTCTAATTCAAGTTCAAGTCGCCGTCTCCTCCAGCCTGAATCAATTTGCCCTCAGTCACTGGAACAGCCTCTCCTGTCACCCAGGGTCTCACAAGAGCTGAGGCTTCAGAGAAGACCTTCTGGGGGATGGCCCCTCAGCTTTCCCAAGGAGAGACAGGAGTGGCTGCCGCAAGGACGCAGTGGACAAATAAGGCGTGTAGGACGGAGCACTCAACCGACATTGCTGTGACTGTTGTTGATCTGCCAGTACTATTTACTACTGATACACCATTTCCTGCCCTCATGATCCCTCCAGGCCCACGTCACTCTTAGGGCCCAGGAAACTTCGGGAAGAAGCCAGAGAGCCCCTCTAAGCACTGGCTGTCACCCCAGGTTGCTTTCACCAGAGAGCTCCCAGCTCCCCACTCGGGCCCAGTCCACTCTGGGGCAACTCCTTCTTTCGGCACCTCAACGGCACAGGCTCATCACGTGTTTAATCACCCACCACAGCACGCAAAGCAGGTGCTTTGAGCAACTTCCTAGACCGCCAGGCTGCAATGGAGAATGGGAAAATCCAGGGAGAATAAGTACGATTTCAGTGAGTCAAGCTGGAGTCTACATGCAGGAGCCCGAAGTCCCAGATTAGAATCTCCGACCCAGGGTCCCCGGGCCTCGCCTCACCACAGCCATCGAGGCTCGCGGGACCTGCCAGTGTGGCATGGCTGGTGGTGGCTTCGTGCAGGTGCAGACGGCCATTCTCCAGGGTCACTCCACTCTGAAGGCGGCTCCGGGGACAGAGAGTTCGGAGGACTGGTTCCCCGCTGGTGAAGTCCGCAGCCCCCCAGGGAAACGTGAGCAGGAAATGCTGAGGATTGGAGCCAGGGCCCCTCTATTCATCCCCCACGGGCTTCAGGCCCTCCGCAACCTTGGTCAGCTGGAGAGTCACCACGGTTTCTTCTGGTAGCTCTGGGCACTGGGGGACACGGTGAAGGGTCCTGGCCGAGGCCAGAGCCCAAGAAGCAGCACTTAAGAGACTCTGGGGTGGGCTTGAGGTTATTTCCTGGCTCCTATCTGCTCCTCAACTTGGGCCAACTGCAGACGACTAGGTCAGAGGGCAATGCCCTGAGCAAACCTTGCCAGGAGTGTGGCTTTTGCAGTGTAAATATGTCTCAAATATTGCATGGGATGTGTGTGTGTGTGTATACATGTGTGTACGTATGTGTGTAAATGTGTGTATATACATACATCCACGTATGTACTAAAAAATTAGCTGCCATTTGAGACTAAAATTTAGCTGAATGCTGAGTGCCCTTTATTTTTATTTGCTACCTCTGGCAACCATACCTTCCATGGGCACCCGTTTCTAATCCACGGCGCCCAGGAAGCCACCAGCCTGCATTTCCCCAGTCCCGTAGAGAAGCGCTTGCGGCTCAGGAAGAACCGCAAAGGTACTAGAAGCACGATCACAGCCAGCACTTGGTGCTTCCTAGGGCTTTCTATGGGCTGGCCACCATTCTAGGCTGACCTGTATCCCCCATGTGAGTTCACTTAACGCTCAGCACAGCCGCACGGGCAGTAGTCTGCCTCACTGTACAGACGAGGGACCCGAGAGGGACCCGAGCACAGAGAAGTGAGAGCACCCACAAGGAGCGGCAAAGCCAGGCAGATCTGGGGCAGAACAGCGGCTCCCAGCCTGCCTGGGACGCGCGGCCTTTACTTTTCATAGAAATGGGTCCTGGACCGACCCCAAAGGGAAGACGCACAGGTGAATCTGTTGGTGCCCGAGCAGCAGATGGGCTGTGCCATCGGGCCGTGCCCACTCCCGTGTCCCATAGAACCGTCGAGGGGTGTATTTATTCACACACACACAGATACATTTACGTTCGAAGTGCCGACAGAGCATCAAGCAGCTGCCAGTGCCATGTGGCCCAGGGAAGGTCTGGTGCCCTGCCACCCCCGGGGCAGCTTCGCCTGGGAACGGGCACATCGCTCCCGGAACAAGTCCAGCTCGTGCGCTGGGGTTCCTGCTCTGCGCCCCGCAGGCGCCTGTGGAAGATGGACCACTTCTGACACTAAGCGTTATATTTGTAGCGGTGCGTTTACAGCTCATCTCTTCCAATGTAAGGCAAGCTCCTAAAGCTGACAGCCTGACTCCCATCAATTCATTTAACAAACATTTGTGGAGCGCCGACTGTGGGCCAGGAACGAAGCGAGAGACTGGGGTACGCGTCCCCATCACGGAACTGACCAGCCAGTGGCGGCCGAGACCACGCAAGCCTCCCACACTACGATGCACTCTGGTAAGAGTGCTGGATACGAGTGGGGACATCTGAGCCGTGGTCAGAGGGAACATGCCAGAAGGTGAGAGGATGAGAAGGCGAGCCTTCGAGGCACCTGTCAGATGCAGCCATGCTGTCCATTCCTTGCCTCCTGGCCTGGAGGGCACCGGAGGGGAGGGGAGAACAGAGATCCGGGGGGTGGGAGACATTTTCTTTTGGTTTATTTATTTATTTATTTATTAATGTTTATTTATTTTTGAGAGGGAGAGAGACAGAGCATGAGTGGGGGAAAAACAGAAAGAGAGGGAGACACAGAATCTGAAGCAGGCTCCAGGCAATGAGCTGTCAGCACAGAGCCTGACGTAGGGGCTCAAACTCACGGATCATGACCTGGGCCAAAGTCGGGGGCTTAACCAACTGAGCACCCAGGCGCCCCTAGGCGATATTTTTAAGAAGTGTGGCCATAAGGGGAAGGGAAATAGAGCAGAGGCAAAAGTGAAGTGATTTGGCCATGGTTTTTGCTTTTCTGGGTGTGGGACATTTGAGGACAACTAGATACAGAGGGAAGGACCTTGTACAGAGGCTGAGGATGCGTGAGGGAGGGGGGCGGGTGATCACGGTCCAGAGCCCGTCCCTGAAGGGACACTGTCCCCTGGAAGCTCTGGAGGAGAAGTGCTCATCTATCAGCCTCCGGTCTCTGCCTCAGCCCCCGGGGCTTATTCCTGCCTCCGGGCCTTGGCACTTGCCATTTGCTGGGCCTGGAAAGTTCTTCCCCTAATTTTCCCAAGGTCACTTCCTGTTCTCTTCTAGGTCTTGGTTCTTCAGGGGACACCCCTTCGGAAAGCCACCCCCTCCCCCACTATGTTAAGTAGTTTGAGCCCCCCCAGCCCTATCTACCTATCACCCTGTTATCCCCCTATAGCATTGATTAACGAGGGTCTTGGCATCTGTTCCCTCATTACATTTCCTCTCGTGGGAATGTGAGCTCTGTGAGGGCCAGTGCCAGTCTGCCTTGTCCCCTGGCTGGCACCTGCTACACTGATGACGAGGGCATGAATGCGTGACCCGGACACCGCTGACCTCAGGGGGCCAGGCCTGGGGTGTCTTCACTCCCAGTTGTCACAGAAGGACCCCCTTTGGCCCTCCTCCCGTCTAGTATTTTCCTCCTAAATGGTCTTCGGGAAATTTTGACAAGTTGGATTAGATAGCGTAATCAAGATAGATCGGTGGGTTAAACAAGGCCCCACAGACCACCTTATGGCTTTTCTAAAATGCTTTTTTACACAGCATTTTCCCTTCTGGGGATTAGGGCTTGCGTAGTAAGCCTTCAAAATGTGGCTCTTTTGTTTCTTAAAAGAGATTTCCTACCTCTGGCCTGTCAGATGCTCGGCCCACTCGGCTCCCGTTGAACTTCCTTCCCTGCAGGCCAGCGGGGCCGCGGCAAGGAGAGTGTCCCTCGCTCGTCTCTGGAGAAGCTCGCTGGGGAGGTGAAGCCCCGACCGCAGGGAAGCGTGGGGGGTCAAGTCTGCGGTCCGTCCATCGAGTCCTAGCTCGCCCCGACAGAGGCTTACCGTGTGCCCGGCGCTGCCCTCCGTGCCCTTCCGTGTCGTGTTCCTCAAGAGTGCCACAAGATACGCATGCCCCCCCCCCCCCCCGTTCGACAGGCGAGAACCAAGAAGTTAAGGAACTTGCCCTAAGTCACACCGTAACTGGGCCCGGCTCCACTGGGTCCGGCACCAAAGCCAGCGCCGCACTGCCTCCTTCACTTTTCTCGACCGTCCTCCAGAGAGCGGTGGACAGGACAAGTGTCTACAGGCACCACAGGCCAGCAGACCAGGAAGTGCCCGGGAGGCCGGAGAGGAGCCGGAGACCCCGCGGTCTCAAATCCCAGCTCTGCCTTTTCCAAACACGCCCAGTGGCCAGCGCGACCACCCTGTGCTTCTCCAAGATGCATTCCTCACGTGACTTCAGAGTTCCTTGGAGAAGCTGGCAAGACAAAAGAGGTCAGGTGAGGAGGGCCCCCCCCCCATGAGATAAATGCAGGCACTGGAAACCCGGAGAGGGCCCTTCGGTGGGAGCCAGCCTGATGCCTGGTTTTAAGGGAAAGGAAGCAGAAGCCCGCAGTGTGGAAGAGCAGAGTCCCCTTCTTCCTCTCCTCTCGTCGCTCCTGTCCTTCCTCCCATATCCTGAGTGGAGGCGAACCCTGCCTGTCCCATCTCCTACCTCTACAGAGCGAACTCTGGCCCTGCCGTGTGGCCCAGTCATCCCCCTGCCTGCCGGGAACTGCGGGCACACAGAGCGGACCTATGGGGACAGGGATGAGAGCCACACTTAGCGGTGAATGTAGACTCTCCCTCCCCACCGACTCCAAGAGATCTGGGCATGAGAAAATGAACCCCAGGGTGTGAAGTAAGTCAGTATAAGAGGAAGAGAAGATTTTTAAGAATTTTCGCTCTGGTCTACATACCTCCTTTCAACAACGTCAAGAAGAGGAAGTGAGTGATACAGTGGTTGTTGAACAGGGCACCGCTCAGAAACTGAACCATAAGCATCCTAGTGTCGTTGCAGAGCAGTACATCTTTGGGCACCAGCTGTGTCCCAGGCACCCAGCATACCAGGCTGGTCTGGAAACTATGTCTGAAGGTAGGGATCTGAGTCACTCAGGACTCTGTCCTTTAGCCAACAGATCTAGACCCAAAAGCTACTGTGGGACTGGCAATTCGGGGTTCCTATGGGCAAGCATGGCTATGGGAGTAGCTGTTCTCCTGTGTACCAGGTGTCTGCGTATATTCACCAGTAACGCTTCGGTTAAAAATAATGGAAACCACATGATGGAGGTTTAAATAGGCATTTATTTTTCTCAGTATGTCTAGAGGCAGTTGCTGCTGGTGTTGATTCAGAAGCATCATGCGGTCAGGGCTGTAAAAGTCAAGGCTAAAGTCTCTGAGGTTCGCTTGATCACTCCCTCATAACCGCAAAATGGCTGCTGAAGTACCAGCCATCAAATTCTCATTCACAGCAAGAAGAATGGAGAAAGGATCAAGAATCTCACAACAGAGTTCCTTCTATGCCTCATTAGTTTAGAACTGTGTTGCATGGTTCCCCCACCCCCACCCCAATGGGAAAGGTAACTAGTTGGAGATGGAGTTTGAGTTAGATCGGCTGTCTTGTGCCCACTGCTATTTCTTCCAACCCCAGCTGGGGTGACTGTACCTAAAGTGTAAGTTAATAAAAGCTTAAGGTACTGCCTCCTTGGGAGGAGACCAGAATGGTTCAAAAGCCTTCAAGACTCAAAAGATATCAAGCCACAAAAAGTAGGAAAACAGGTGGGTGGATAAAGATGTTGAATCTGGTCCTGCTTCAAACTGAACCGTGGCAGCGTTCGATGGTGAGCCCAGCCACGTCATGCCTGGATAGGAGGTGCCCAGGCGACGTGCCAGCGAGCGGTGAGTTAAAGACAGGAGCCCATCTACAACTCCCCACTTCCTCGTGTTCCCTCGGCACCTCCAGAGATGAGAAAAAAATTGACTTCTGATGGGAAGGGGGTTTCTCAGCCCAAGTCCCCTCCAACATCAACTCCAACCACTCAGGAACAAGCAGTTCAACTCTATTTCCCCAAAGAGGTAAGGAGCACGAACGTGCCAGGCCCCAGGTAAGGTGAACTGCTACGATTCACGGGACCTTGCAAACCAACCCCCCCCACCCCCCCCCCCCACCCCAGTCTTGCCCTCAGGAAACCCTGTCTAATCAGCACCGGATTACTGAGGAAAAGCGTGCATCTAGCAAAGCCAGAGCTCCCATGCAAGAACCTATTTGATTTGTAGCAGAGAATTATATTTTGTTATTTGTTATTTTACGGCATCGCAATTTGAATTATACATGGTGGGGAGGGGGGAGACGCCTCCCACCAAACTTCACACTTTCAGTAGAGCAGCCCCCCCCTCCCCCACCCAGGGCAGGCACTGTCTTTTTCTCTTTTTATCACCAGCACCTAGTGTTTGAGTATGCAGACTCAGAGGCGTGAACGGGGCCCCTGCTGTATCTTGTCTGTCCTTGGGGCACAGAAACCCTCTCCAGCGTCTTTATCAACCTAAGGGTGAGGCTTCAGCTTTGTGAGCTGTGTCTCGAATGAGCAGCGACTAAAACCAGTTTAAGAACCCAAGGTAGCAATGACGTTTTTAAAATTATGAAATATTTCAGACACGCACCCATTTTCTTTGAAAGAAGTTGGAGCCCACTGAGGCTGGTCTGTGCAACGGGGTTACTATCGCCCCTCCGGTGCCTTTGCTCAGTGGGCGAGAGAGGGAGGCCGCTCCAGGGGGTGCAGGGAACAGTGTGTGGCTCGCCTCATCCAGGAAGAAGGCCACGTGGAGTGAGGGTGGGGATCACCCAGGAACTGCTGGGCTGCTAAGGCGGAGCTCCAAGTGGCCCCTCATGAGCCCACCCGGGGCTCTGGTGACAGGGCAGGGCAAGGCAGCCATGGGGGCCTGCTGAGTCCCTCCCGAGAAGGGTAGTGCTCCTGGCTGGGCTTCTGTGCTCCTGGGCAGACTCAGACAGCGCTGCAGGTTCCCTAAAGCAGCCGTGCGCTCCTGGATGTAATGGCCCTGATGATGGGTTTGAATCCAATGCTCGTAACTGTGCTGCTCCCAGACCCCTGGGAGTTGCAAATGGAGACAGACCTAAATGAATATTAATCATCGGAGCCAGGTGTTCTTTGTGTCCTGTTGTACTTTGAGATGGCTCTTTCTCTGTTTTGAAGTACGGAAAAAAGGCCGTACCCTGGGAGATTGTGGACAAATGCTCAGAATCCCTGCTCCTTAAATCTAGGAGGAAAGGGAGGGAGGAGGGGGCTGGGGGTGGAAGGGGGTGGGAAGCCCAGCACCGGGAGGGACGGGCACATCTGAGCTGGAACTCTCCAGACTCTGCTCTTGCCCCCCACCCCCCACCCCACAGGTGACTCAACCAGGCTGGGCAGTTGGCCCAAGGGTAACCAAATCACAGCTTGGTGGGTGGTCCCGAAGGGAGGACGGAGGAAGTGATCCCCTCGGCGCTCCCCTCAGTGAGTGCCCCGACCAGGGGAGCCCTGCCTCTCACCTCTCCTTCCATGAAACCTTGAGGGGCCAATGAGGGGGTCTCCGCGTGTAGAGGAAGGAGCCTTCCTGCCAGGCACGTTTTCTTCTTGTTCCTCCTCCGCCCCTGCCGGGGCAAGTGCATGTTAACCGGCCAGGGTTTCATCTGTAAAGTGGACTAGCTGATCTGGAAGATCGTGTTTGCTAATTTCAGTTGACGGAAGGCGCTCTGAAAGAAACACTAGGAGTTGTATGTGTGCTCTGGTCCCTCGCGGGCTGTGGTGGAATCAGAACCTGACCCCCACCATTCTCTCGAGTGGGGACAGGCTAACACTCAGCAGTAGCTCGTAGGTGCCTGTGAGAACATGACTCGTGGAGCTTCCGATAGGAAAAACCTACCTTGGAAGCGACTATTTAACACATTTTCTGGAACTCCTACTGTAGACTGGTCCTGTTCTGGATGCTGAGGATATAGTCATGAGCAAAAGACACGCAGTCTCACCCTCAGGAAGCTTACATTCCAGTGTTGGGAGACAGACAACACACTGACAAGAAAAAAACGTGTGTGTGTGTGTGTGGTGTGTGTGTGTGTGTGTGTGTGTGTGTAGGTACACTCATGCATGCACATGTCCCAGATAGGGACATTAAGTATGAAGGAAGATGAAGCAAGATAAAGGAGAGAGAGTGTGTGAGGGTTCTTACATAGGATTGGCCGGGGAAGGCCTTTCTGAGAAGGTAGAGTTTGAACAGAGGCCTGAAGGGGGCACGGATTCAGGTATGTGATGGAAGAGTTTCCAGGCAGAAGGGCAGCCAGTGCAAAGGCCCTGTGGCAGGAGCAGCCAATCCACCAAGGTGGATTAAATACCTCTGTGTTCTCCCTGCTCCCTCATTTTACACAACAGACAACTTCCTTTATAGGTTGTCATGCACACCGAATGATTGTTAAAAAACAATCTTTACCCACTGAACTGCACTTAAATTTCAGAGATGCTCTGCCTTCTTTTTGTTCAGTTTTCAAGTGTCAGTGACTCCTAGGTACAGGTCAAGGTCAACTGCTCTCACCTCACCTCCTCAGCAGCTCTGATAGGTAGCTAATTATGTGTGAAATTTCAAGGTACTCCTAGGAAAGCTTATGGTTTCAAGAAGCCAAAGGAATTCATTCATGTACTACCGAATCATCCCATTATATCCTTTGGTTTTTGACGCATACAACCCTGGAGGGTTATTAGCCAATGGTACAGGTGCAGAAATTAAAGCTCAGCTCAGTGAGGTTAAGGTAGTCTTAACTCAAGCAGAGGCACCAGGACATGGTGAAGGCAGGACTCAAAGCCAGATTCTTCCTGAGCCCAGTGTAGCCTCCCAGCAGGGAGCCCAGGACCACCTGTGGCCCACAGTCGTATCCTCTTGACATGGATTGAAGCGGAATGTCCGGAGACGGGCCAGTCTCCAGTGGGAACTCTGACTACTGTCGATCACATGACATCGGATCCACTTCATCCCTATTTGTGACCTACCGGCCCCCATAGGGTACATTTTGGCTGCCTTCTCACCGTGAACATCGACATTTGCTCTGGGAGCATCGTCAAGGTTAAGCAACTGCCAGGGTGGCTTGTCAGATCTCTCTCTACGCAAGCTGCGCATCATCGGCCTTGGTGCCTCCGTCAGCCTGGACACTTGCCGGCGGCCCTCACCTGCCCCAGGGGGGCCTGGAGGGTCTCTGTGGCTTGGAGGCATTGGCTGGGTAGCGGTCTGCTGGGAAGTCGGGCTCGAGAGCCTACCAGCCCACCCCCGTGAAGTTTAAGGTCCTCCCCCTACAATGAATATGCCTGAGAATACCAAGCCAGTTGAGTACCCTGCATGGAAAGAAAAACCCAGCCCCAGAAAGACAAACGGTAGCTAATGCTCAAGTAGTTCTTGACGACCCACGTCAGTCGTAATGGGCACTTGATTGACGGCTAGAGTTCTGGCAGCACCGATGCCTGGATCCACGCGGCCGGCAGGAGGGATATCAGCACCCCCTAAGTCATCCCTCTGCTTAACTCGTCCAGTTGAATGAGCTCCAGCCTGTGGGATCTGGCCGGGGTCCTACCCACCCGCGTAACTAACTAGAGGACAGAGATCTTTTTTTTTTTTTTTTAACTTTAGCGTTTATTTTTGTTTCTGTTTTGTTTTGTTTTGTTTCTTTTCAATATATGAAGTTTATTGTCAAGTTGGTTTCCATACAACACCCAGTGCTCAGCCCAACAGGTGCCCTCCTCAATGCCCATCACCCACCCTCCCCTCCCTCCCACCCCCCCATCAACCCTCAGTTTGTTCTCAGTTTGTAAGGGTCTCATGCTTTGGCTCTCTCCCACTCTAACCTCTTTTTTTTTTTTTTTCCTTCCCCTCCCCCATGGGTTCCTGTTCAGTTTCTCAGGATCCACATAAGAGTGAAACCATATGGTATCTGTCTTTCTCTGTATGGCTTATTTCACTTAGCATCACACTCTCCAGTTCCGTCCACGTTGCTACAAAGGGCCATATTTCATTCTTTCGAGGACAGAGATCTTTAACACAGTAGGACCCTTCTGGTTCTAGTCCCAAGAGCCTGTATTCAAAAACTCCCAGCACCCTCGAGGGATGGACCAGGGATTATGAGTCACTTTTGTGAATAGATCCCTTTTTTTTTTTTTTAAACAAAGGAATTAGGTGTTAAGAATTTGGACTCCGGGATTAAATTTACTTGGTTTCTTGAAGATAGAGACCCCGGCATGTACTTTACGGGGCTTAATAAACTGTAGTGTAACACACATACAGACAGGTGCACACGACCCAGCCTCACACTGTGCAACCCCTCACACATGGAACGCACCCACTTTATCTGTGTTCTTTTTTTTCTTTTCCTTTTGAGAGTTAAATAATGTATGTAAACTATTCAACACAATGCTTGGCATGTTGGGAAGCTCTAGAAACATTAATTACTATGCAGAGGCAAGGCCTTGTTATGTGTGCGAAGCACGGGGTTCTGGGGCCTGTCTGTCGGTTCCTGCCCATTTGTTGCCCAACCCTCAGGGCTCCAGAAGTCCTGAAGAGGAGGAAAAGAAGGGGCTCGGGAATCCCGACTTGCCTGAATCAGACTAAATGTTTCCTGAGCGGCTCCACAAAGCAGGAGTCTGTTCTATAAGCTGCAAAGCCCTGCCTCATGAGGAGTTGGAGGGCAGAACGGTCCATTCTCCCGGGCGGAGTGGATTAAAATGTGGTCATGGCTAGGACTTGGTGATTGGCTGGGTGAGGCACCCCACACCCTGCCTTGGCCCCCAGGTGAGCTTCGGGCTCTGGAGGCACCTGGCAGCCTCACCAGCGTCCTGGGGGGCCCCAGACTCAGGGCCCCCGGTGGTCAGCACTGCAGGTGGGGGTTTGTCGAGGCCCTCCCGGGGGCCCTCAGGAGGCTGAAGGTGGGAGGGCTACCTTGGTGGCCTCACCCCGAATAACTCAAGCAAAGGGCTTGAAGCACGACTGTCACGCTCCTCTCATCCGTAAATAACCCAGCCTGTAAATATTTATGTGCGTCGGTGCCGTGACACTGTCACAGTCTTTCGTCCCCCCCTTTCATCCTGCCTCCCCCCAAGGGCAGGTCCTGCACAGGCTGCCGCAGGACCAGAGACGAGGGTGTGTGGAAGGAGACTGTGAGGGCTGGGAGGGCCTGGGCTCCCTCCGTATGTTCCTCTCTCTTGCGGAAAGGGAAGGATACAGCACTTCGATTCAAACATTTACCTAGCACCTGCCAGGCGCAGGCACACAGAAGATTTAAAGATGAATCGGCCGCAGACGGAGCCCTCGTGTGGCTCCCGGTGGGGAGAGGACCCGCGTGCATCACCATCTAGGCAGACCGGCGGTGGCTTTTTGCAGGCACACGTCTCGGGGTGCTGTGGAGGCACGTGGTGGAGGGGGCGGGCGCGGGGGGGGGGGGGGGGACAGGGAGCGCACGGTGTGAAATCATGGCGCGTTTCCACCGTGAAAGGGCATTCCCACACAGGGCTTCACAATGGGAGGTTCAAGGAGGTTCTAGGGTGCTCGATGCAGAGGCCGGGACCTGTGTGTTTATCCAACAAATATCTGGGTGCCTGTTATGGGCCAGGGTGGGGTGCTAGAAGCTCAGATGTCAGAGCGAGGGCAGTGGTAGAATCAGACAAAAAGGCAGGGTTTGCCCATTTTATGAGAACTTTGAAAATCCAACTGAGAAAGCAAGTATCTTTTTTTTATTATTAATTTTTTTAATTCCTTTATAGGGGAGCCTGGGTAGCTCAGTCGGTTAAGCGTCAGACTTCGGCTCAGGTCATGATCTCATGGTTCATGAGTTCAAGCCCTGTATCGAGCTCTGTGCTGACAGCTCAGAGCCTGGAGCCTGCTTCGGATTCTGTCTCCCTCTCTCAATGCCCCTCCCATGCTCATGCTCTGTCTCTCAATAATAAATACATGGTAAAACAATATTTTTAAAAAATTCCATTACAGTTAACATAGCGTTATGCTAGTTTCAGGTGTACAAGATAGTGATTCCAATTCCAAAAATTACTCAGGGCCCATCAGGTAAGTGTGCTCTTCATCTCCATCAGCTGTTTCACCCATCCCCCACCCACCTCCCCTCTGGTGACCATCAGTTTGTTCTCTAGAGTTGAGTGTTTCTTGGTTTCTCTCTTTGCTCATTTGTTTCTTAAATTCCACATGTGATTGAAATCATACAGTATTTGTCTTTCTCTGACTTTTTTTCACTTAGTATTATACTCTCTAGATTGACCCATGTTGTTGCAAATGGCAAGATTTCATTCTTATTTATGGCTGAATAATAGTCCATTCTATATATGCACCACCTTTTCTTTATTGTTCTATTGATGGACACCTGGGCAGTGTCCATAACTTGGCTTTTGAAAATACTGCTGTGATAACCATAGGGGTGCATGTATCCCTTTGAATCAGTGTTTTTGTACTTTGGGGGTAAAAACTCAGTAGTGTGATTGCTGGATCATAGGGTAGTTCAATTTTTAACTTTTTGAGGAACTGTTTTCCACAGTGGCTGCACCGGCTCACGTTCCCACCAATAGTGCATGGGGGGTTCCTTTTCCTCCACATCCTCACCAACACTTGTTTCTTATGTTCTTGATTTTAGCTGCTCTGACAGGTGCGAGGCGGTATCTCATTGTGGTTTTGATGTGTGTTTTCCTGGTGATGAGTGATGTTGAGCATCTTTTCATGTGTCTGTTGGCCATCTGGATGTCTTCTTTGGAGAAATGTTTGTTCGTGTCTTCTGCCCATTTTTAAATTGGATTATTTGGTTTTTGGGTGTTGAGTTGTATCAGTTCTTTTTTTTTTTAATTTTTTAACGTTTATTTATTTTTGAGACAGAGAGACAGAGCATGAACGGGGGAGGGGCAGAGAGAGAGGGAGACACAGAATTGGAAGCAGGCTCCAGGCTCTGAGCCATCAGCCCAGAGCCCGATGTGGGGCTCGAACTCACGTACCGCAAGATCGTGACCTGAGCTGAAGTTGGACGCTTAACCGACTGCGCCACACAGGCGCCCCTGTATCAGTTCTTAATATATGTTGGAAACTAACCTGTTGTTGTCTATGGAAAGCAAATATATTTGGACAAACTAGGAGAGATGGGACAAAGATGCACAAGGGAGGAGATGACTAAAAGGCCATCTCCCTTTCCTTCAAAGTATGTAGCTCGACTCTTTGAAGAAAAGTCTCTAAATGAGGGAAGGAAGGAGGGGCACCTGGGTGGCTCAGTAGGTTGAGCATCCGACTTTGGCTCAGGTTATGATCTCATGGTTCGTGAGTCTGAGCCCCGCGTCGGGCTCTGGGCTGACAGCTCAGAGCCTGGAGCCTGCTTCAGATTCTGTGTCTCCCTCTCTCTGTCCCTCCCCCCTTGTGCTCTGTCTCTCTCTCTCTCAAAAATAAATAAACATTTAAAACAATGAGGGAAGGAAGGGGACACACACATGCACATACATACATACATAGACTTTAATTTCAGGAGGAGCTGTTATAGTTCACCAGAAATCCAACTTGGTGAAAGGCCAAGGAAATTGGGGCTGCTGTAGCTCCCAGAGGAAGCCTAGGAAGACTGCCATCAATCAAGCCTTTGGACTCCAGGATCTTTGGGGAACCTGCCCCTGGAAAGATAATATGCTTCACGCCTAAGGTTGGCAGAACGAGCTGGACAAGGCTGTTGTGGTGAATCCTAACAGAATCTGAATACACAAAAAGAGAGATAAAGAAGACAACACCAAGCCAGCTCCCTTGTTGAAGCTGGATAAAGACCATGCTTTAAAGTCATCTGATGGCTGGGGGCCGCTGAGAGTGGGGGCCACGAGGGCACAGCACCCAGAGCAGTCACCTTTGGCCACACCACCACAGGGCTGCTGTTTGGAGTGGCAATCACACCTTTTCCACGAGAATATGTAAGACTATCGTGACAGCACAGGAGCCATATTTGCTGATGCTTTGGAGAGTGTTGGGGGATTATAATTCTAATTAACATTAAAAATGTAGTATAATTAAAAGTAAGATCTCCCAAGCCAAAAATCCTCTTCACAAAGGTAGTAGAGAAAGAGAACACTTTTATTATTGAATAAGCATTAAGCCAGAATGTGATGTGCATTACAGGCAGTCTGCTAAGGGATTGCAAAGAGGAATCTCCCCCTTATCTAGCCAAGCAGACACAGCCCATTAAATCCGTGTTCCCGAGATAATCAATCACTGATCCTCTAGTGAGAGGACCCGACACCTGTGTCACACATACTTCGTCCTAACTTTATATTAGTAACTGGGGAGACCACTTGTGTTGGCTTTATCTGGAAGAGAAACGAACCTCTCATACTTTGGGACGGAAGGTGGTTTTGCAAACTGGAGGAAGGCACCCACAGAAGTTGCCCTCCCACAGGAAGTGGGAGGGTGGAGGGCGCTGGCTCCCTGGATGTTTGCATTTCAAAGAAAAAATGGCTCCCAGGTCCTGGAGGAGACATTCTTGAGTTGAGAGACGAGAGAGAGACGTAAGTAGCCATTATAAAAATGTATATATATCTGGAAAGGACTGAAAAAGAAATTTTGAGTCAAAAGGAAGGTTTCTTTTCCCTTATTTTCAACAAGGAGAGTTAAGCTGCTTATTTTTTAATTTGCCTTTGTCCGTAATTACGATCTCCTCTCTGTGTTACCACAAAATAATAACATTCCAACCTTCTCCCTGGGTCACTTGCAGTTGTCTAAGTGTCCAGCAAGCCCACAGTAAAATGCAAACAAAGCAATTACTAGGATTACAAATTAATGTAAGGATGAATTTTAAAATTCAATATAGTGTTTGCCTTGAGGATATAACTTTTTTTATTTCCTTAAGTAATCTCTGTATCCAATGGGGCTCAAACTCACAACCCCAAGATCAACAGACTGAGCCAGCCAGGGGCCCTGGGGAAATCACCTTTAAACAGAGAATCATTCACCTGTGTTTATTCATCCATAGTGGGACTAGAGAGAGTGTAGATCCCAGTGTTAGCCAGGTGACATTAGACATTCTTTTGCAGTTTCTAATGGTTTGTCTATTAATTACATGGGTTTTTTTTTTTCCTTTTCTACATCATACTTGCAATCAAACCAGTTTGTGTGTGGGTGTGTGTGTGTGGGGGGGGTGTGGGTCTGTGGTGTATGTAGAGTTTGGGCACCTGGTTGCATATTGAGTACCTTTGATGTGGGAAACAAAAGCAAAAGAAAGACATTATATTTCCTTATAAGCTACAGCTCATTGACAAGTCATTGAGACAGGCAGAGTGACCTTCCTCTAGGGGCTCAGCTGCCTCAATGATGACACTTTGCTAAGGGCAAAAGGTAATCTTGGCCCAACCCTTCAGGATCCCGTAAGGCTACTTTAACATACAAAAATTCCTTTGGAAACTTCCTTTATCTCCACCCCCCAAGATATAGGTTGGCAATCATCCTCTAAGCATTCGGCCCACTGATACACATCCGGAGGGTCTCGTGACTGAGCTTTTATACTACACAGTCATAAATGACCTTTTCCTAACGATAGCTGGTCCCTCAGGATCCTCGAAACCTTGTTTCCAAAATACCTTGGAGGCCTGTGCTGTCCCGCACCCACTCCCAACCTGAAGGCATATAATCAGTCACCCATGGCAACCCCAGTGCAGCTTTCTACCCAGAGGTCCTGTCCCCAGGCTTTAATAAAACCGCCTTTTTGCCCCTAAGACCTCTCAACAATTTTTTCCTGGCCGTCGGCTCCGAACCCCCACAAGTTTTCCACATCACATTTCCTTTGTTATTATAAAACTCGCCAGCGAACGTGTCCCGCTTGCACCCTGCTAATAGTTGGACTGCTGGGCTCGAGGGCACTTGAGTGCAGACCGTGTCCACGCTGAGGGCAGTTTCCAGTTCCGCTGGCCAGAAATGCGTGGTTGTGGAGCCACTGAGGCAAGTGCAGACACAAGGCTGGACACACAACATTCTTTCCTAGTAAATGTGATTTTCTTTTTTTTTTTTTAAACGTTATTTATTTTTGAGAGACAGAGAATGAGCAGAGAGGGAGAGGGAGACACAGAATCTGAAGCAGGCTCCAGGCTCTGAGCTGTCAGCACAGAGCCCGACGCGGGGCTCAAACTCTCGAACTGCAAGATCATGACCTGACCTGAAGTTGAACACTTAACCGACGGAGCCACCCAGGTCCCCCATAAATGTGACTTTCAAAGTAACTAGCCTAACCACAGCTGCCAGTAGCCAGGCAGCCTGTGAGAATAGGAATACATCTGCTAAAATATTTCTTTTCCATCGAGGTCCATAGCAATCAGCTGCCCAGGCAAAGATAAGTGTTAGGTCCTTTGAGGGACCCATGGTCCTGTCCTGTGGTGCTGGCTTAACATGGGAGCCTGAATCCAGCTGAACTGCCTTTCTCTGTGGTAGCTAGTGGGTGGCCCCTAGTGGTCCCAGTGAGTGAGCTGCAGCACTTTGAAAGGGTCCCACCAATGTGGTGACAGACTCTCTCCTCTGGAACTACCTTCCTGGAGACCAAGTCCCCCAGCTGATAGGGGTGGCAGACTTCCCCTGCAAGTCCTTTTCAGATCTTTAGAACTAGGCCTCAGGGTTTCTGAGGAAGGGAGAAGTCCCTTTCAGTATTGAACATGATTATGAGAGCGTTCTGTTAAGTCAAACACAGGACATGGCCTCAGACCCAAATTCAGAGGCCTGACAAACTTAAGAAGGAGACAATCCAGGGGCACTTGGGTGACTCAGTCGGTTAGGTGTCCCATTTCGCCCCAGGTCACGATCTTATGGCTCATGAGTTCGAGCCCCGTCTCAGGCTCTGTGCTGATAGCTCAGAGCCTGGGACCTGCTTCAGATTCTGTCTCTCCCTCTATCTCTGCCCCTCCCCCACTCGTGCTCTGTCTCTCTCTGTGTCTCAATAATAAATAAACATCAAAAAAAATTTTAAGGAAATAAATAAGACTCCAAAATTCCATGAGAAATCACTAAAGCATAGGCAGACTTAAGCTGGCCATTCTTATTCTGCATACATGACCCATCAGCAAACGTTATCAGGTCTGCGTTTTGAATCAGGGTATCAGGAGATCAGGCTGAGGCCTTGCGTCTTCTGTTACTATGATGCAATCACGATCATCTCCTTGATCAGAATCTCGCAGAGAGTAGCTGGGTTTAGGAGACTGTACCTCCTAATCACTATATCAGGACTGGGTAATAACACTTGCCTGTGGTTTGTTGGCACACCTGGGGACAGATGTACCTGTAGAATCCCTGTCATAGCATATGGGACATGCAAGAGAGTGACCCACCCAGGCGAGCTTGGGTCTTTCCATAGCACAGGGCCTGCCATGGTCGCCATCACTCAGAGGCACCCAGGCACTCCCAGGACCACAGCATCCGGAAGAATGGAGAAACACGCTATTGGCCTACGGTCTAGACCAATTTTCGAGTTGACGCTCCATTAGTAACACCTTTATCTTCCTGACCAAACAAATGGAAAGGTCTCTCAAGATCTGGAATCCCCAAAGCTGGGGAGAGGCTATAGCTAACTTCAGTTGTTCAAAAGCCTCTCCAGACTCTCAGGACCAGGGTCTGCAGAGTTACCACACAATTGCTCTGAGATCGTGCACGCTTGACAAAAGCTGGGCTCCGCTGTCCACAGTGCCCTATTAGTCCCCTAAATTGCCTAAGTTGTTTTTCTGTAGTAGGTGGTTTTATATGCAAATGTTGCTGACTTCCAGAATGTAATATTTAATGGCCTTCAGCGGACAACAGACGCCCTAAATATTTACTTCAGCTTGGGGATATTGTAGTTTGTCGAAGGTGGCATTACGACCCTGTGAAAAAGGAAACGTAACAAAGCCCAAGGATCAGCCCTGCATTGCCCTTTCGTTTCTGAGGCTGGCAGCAGGTCTATATACTGTGTGACCACAGATCCCTCTGGTAACAAAACATTTTCCAGGTTTTCCTGCAAAGGACTAGAGAAGATGGTAGAGGGAGCCTTGAAATCTTTGGGGGATTCTTTGCCATAAATATTGGGCTCCCTCACAAGTAAAAGCAAACAAAACTTTAGACTTGTCCACTAGAGGGACAGAAAAAACAGGACACAGATGGATCAGAGAGAGATACTTTGCAGATGATGGTACCAAAGTCAGGATAGTTGCAGAGTTGGAGACCCCAGGGATTAACGGGACAAATACAATATGCACTTATTTCTAACGCCTTTTACAAATCTATATAGTGGTTGACCGTCTTTACCAAATTTACTTTCCTTCTTTCCTGGAAGTAGAAGAATATTACAGGGTGAATGTCCCTTTTTAATTTCCCCCCATTTTCTACTCCTTTTATAACTGACTTTTTACTTCTAACTGAGCTCTTGGCAAAGGATATTGTGTACATATGATCATACTTAACTTTCTTGTAAATTATTTTTATTGGCTCTAGATCTTGAATTAATCCAATCCCACTAATCCCTAGGGTGCAAAGCAATACATCTATTTGTTTCAGTTTGGGTGCTTTTCCGGCATGGAATTCGTCTGCCACTGGCCGACATCCCCCTTTTCTTCCAGAAGGCACATGGTCATCAATTCAAAGGCTTTTTTTTTTTCAGGGAGCTCCACAAACACTCCAACCGGAATACAGAATATAGTAACCTTTACTTGGCACTGCAGATCTCTTCCCTGTTGGGAGAATTAGGAGAGAAAGGAAGCCCTCCTTTCTTTAAAAAAAAAAAAAAAAAAAAAGGCACCTGGCTCAGTTGATAGAGCATGTGACCCTTGATCTCAGGGTTGTGAGTTAAAGCCCCACATTGAGCATAGAGCTTACAAGAAAGACACACAGGAAGGAAGGAAGGAAGGAAGGAAGGAAGGAAGGAAGGAAAGAAAGAAAGAAAGAAAGAAAGAAAGAAAGAAAGAAAGATGGGGCGCCTGGGTGGCGCAGTCGGTTAAGCGTCCGACTTCAGCCAGGTCACGATCTCGCGGTCCGGGAGTTTGAGCCCCGCGTCAGGCTCTGGGCTGATGGCTCAGAGCCTGGAGCCTGTTTCCGATTCTGTGTCTCCCTCTCTCTCTGCCCATCCCCCGTTCATGCTCTGTCTCTCTGTCCCAAAAATAAATAAACGTTGAAAAAAAAAAAATTAAAAATAAATAAATAAATAAATAAAAAGAAAGAAAGAAAGAAAAAGAAAGAGAAAAAAAGAAAGAAAGAAAAGAGAGAGAAAGAAAGAGAGAAAGAAAGAAAGAAAGAGAGAAGAAACAAAGAAAGAAAGAAAGAAAGAAAGAAAAAGAGAGAGAGAAAGAAAAAGAAAGAAAAGAAAAAAAAAGAAAGAAAAAGAAAGAAAGAAAGAAAGAAAAAGAAAAAGAAAAAGAAAAAGAAAAAGAAAAAAAGTAAGCAAACCCTCCTGTTTCCCAGTAAGAGCACCTATCTGTGTGGGCATCACAGAGGAGAAAGAACAAGAGGGCGAACCAAAAATGCCAGTAACTTCTACCTGTTGTCAGCTGAAAAGGGGGACATTTCCAAGGAAGCTGATATCTATCAAGGTAGCACTAATATCTACCAGAAAGGGCAAGGATAGATTAGCCTGAATAAAAGTTATTGACATAGGGTTCACCAGCCCCCCCTTCCAAGATTCCCTCAATCTGTCCATTTGAGTCGAGTGTCTCCTAGCTGGGAGTTTTGTCCTGTCAGGCTCTCCTGATTAGCCTGTCTCTGTAATCTCCACATGCCCCAGAGTCCCTTCTCCAGTCCTTCCGGTGCCCTGGCACTTTGCACTCATGACCTGTAGTTTTCTCCTCTTCCTTTGATACCTTCATAGGTTGGCCAGGGGAGGGACTGTTGGCTTTAGTAAAGGGTTCTACCTAGGGGCGCCTGGGTGGCTCAGTCGGTTGAGCATCTACCCTTGATTTTGGCTCAGGTCACTATCCCAGGGTCACAGAATCGAGCCCCGTGCCGGGCTCTGTGCTGAGCATGGAGCCTGCTTAGTATTCGCTCTTCTCTCTCTGTCTGCCCCTCCCCCTGCTCACACTCACTCTCTCTCAAATAAAAAAAAAATTTTTAAAGTTCTAACTAAACAGCCAACACAGCTCTTCAGTCTCTTCTTCCTTTCTTTGTCTTTCTCTAGATTATCTCCAAACTAAGTAGCTGCTGCTAGCGGGTGAGCAACAGTCTGTCCTTGCCATCCAACCACTCTTCCCAGCCTTCCCTTCATTTGGGGTTGGAGAGCAGGCAAGACGGCCGAGACAAAGATTGTTAGGAGTGAGCTCCACCTAGATCTGCCCCAGGTCCACGCCAGTAAAATTTGAGTACGCTTCAGCAATCCGCTGATGGAAATTAACGGAGGACTCACCCAGGTTCTGCATTTGCCATGGCAACTTCCCTAGCTCACTTTTATTGGAAAGAGAGAGAGTCCTGCCACTCGCAACCCCTCTTGAGGGGTCTCTAACACGCTTAGCTCTGCCATGGTTGTAGGGAGTAGCGGACAGTCGACTCCTCTCCTCAACCGTCTCTCAGGCCACGACGGGCTGGTTCCACCAAAGTGAAATGTGCTGGTTGTGGAACTTCCCGCAGCAGCCCAGGTATGGGGATGTAAACTGAAAACAAGCTGCAAAGGATTTCTGCAGGCTTTGGTGGATCTTCCAGGGTTCCCGGGGGGGGGGGGGGGGGGCAGGGAGAAAAACCCTTTAGATGAGTGGTATCAGCAGGGGAGAAGGGCACAGCACTCTGAATATTCCCTCTGTGCCCGAGGGACCTGGGTAGCCCCTCAGCGTCATCAGCTCTGCTAGAGAGCCGGATAGGAAGGGCTGGTTTTCCTCACGTTAGGATGGGAACAAGGGAGGATGACGTAGCACCTTGGTTTCTTTTCCCGTGTTTGTACTTATCAGCCTAAGTCCCCTGTTGTTTGTCTGTTTCCCAGTAACTAATGCAGCCACTGTCCATCCTGCTGCCTGCCTATGGGCTCTCCATCCCATGGTCTCCATCATTGACCTTTATCGTCTCTGCCTTTCCAGCTGTGTGGCCTGTGCATGAAAAGGGACCCTTGGAGGTGGGATGTGGTCCAGGACATGAGGTGGACTCAGGGCTAGGCCAGCAGTCACAGAATTGTGCATCCTCAGACAGGGCAGGTAACGCATTATCAGCCAGAAAATTGTGCTCCTCTCGGGGAAACGCACCGAGGAGGAGAACCACCGTCTACAAGATCACATCCAGCTCTTCTCAGGAGTCAGTTTGATACGGGAGGGATAAACTGAGGCTGGAGGAGCAGAGAGAAGGGGACAGCAGAGAAAAGGAGGTTTCTGTGAAAAAGCAAATGACTTTAGTTCTCGAATTCCTGAGTTTTGAGATTGGCAAGAGGCCTGTTTAGCTCTTATGAAGACTTAGATGTATCTGAAAAGGACAGAGAAAGAAATTCTGAAAGAAAAAGAAGAAACCTTTCCTCTTGCTTCTGACAGGAAGAATTGGGCCTGTTAGTTTTAATTGGTATTTGCTCTAACAGTGCAAAGATCCCACCTGTTTCCCTCTCCCTCTAAATCAGTGAGTTAGGATCCGATTCTCAAATCCGAGAGGAGTGATTCCATCCAGACCCCTGCCTTCTGGCAGCTGAGTGTCCAAACCACTCAGGACCAGTGACCGCCTCCGATGATCTCCCAGGATGGAGATGTCACACATCTCTGTTGGTGGCGCCTTTCACTGTTTTAGCAACCTGATAGGTTCAGAGTTCTTCCATTTGCTTATTTGAAGTTCTTCCTCCTATAAATTAATTATCAGATAAAGAATATAATTAATTCACCATCAGATCTAACTGTCTTAACAGGGTCAAGATGTGCACACATGGTCTTCCTTGAAGATCAGTCTCAGCTGTGTCATTGACCATCTTTTTGGTCAGTGCAACTAAACTACAATATGATTCAATATCTCTAGAGTGCCACTTAAATCCCACATCCTCCACACAACCCATTTAACACTCCAATCTGCCCTTTCATAATGTTTTCATTATAACATCTGCAGCCATTAATTTAACCTTTCTTTTCTTTTAAAGATTTTATTTTATTCACTTTTTTTTAAAGTAGGCTTCATGACCCATGTGGGGATCAAACTCCCAACCCCGAGACCAAGAGTCACACACTCTGCCAAAGGAGCCAGCCAGCTCCCCCAACCACCAAATTAACCTCTCTGAATCTGTCTTCATCGTCTGTTTTAAAAATAATGTTTACTGCACAGGATTAGGATATTATATAAAAACTATTTCCACATGTGCACATCTTACCCCTAACACTCCACGAAGGGATCATGCTCTGTACTGTTTGATGGCTTGCATGATGCCAAGTAGTAAGAACTCAACCTGCTGGGGGTGAGGAAGGAGGATTCCACTGAGATTTTGGCTCCATCTAGGAAAAAAGCTTCCTAACAATTGGAACCAGCCAGTCAAGAATGTCCCGGGACCCAGTGAGCTCTCTCAAAACGTGGAAGTATTTAAGCAGAGACTACCAGAGACCTCGTGGTGCTGCTGTATGAGACTAAGTCCTACACTGAGTAGGGCATTTCATTCACTGCTTACTTTGCAGAGAGCTGGGGATTAGTCTTTTGACTCTGTGAAGAAGGAAGAAGTAATATACTGAGATTGAGGTCATGAGGCCCGGATTTCTTTCTTTCTTTTTTTTTTTTTCCTTTTTTAAGATTTATTTATTTATTTTGAGGGGAAGCGGGGCAGAGGGTGAAAGCAAGAGAATCCCAAGCATTCTCCGTGCTGTCAGCACAGAGGTTGACACGGGGCTTGAACTCCCAACCATGAGATCGTGACCTGAGCCCAAATCAAAAGTCAGATGCTGAACAGACTGAATCACCCAGGTGCCCGAGGCCCAGGTTTCTGTCCAAATTCCTGGCCCTCCTTCTTCACCCCCGAGGAGAGGTGAAACTAATGTCAAAAAAGTTGCCTGGAGAGTCCCAGATAATGGAGAAGCAAGAATCCACAGTTACATAAACAGCTGGTTTCACCAGACTGCTTATCCGCATACACCCAGGAGAAGCCGGGAAAGGGAAAAAGACACATTCCTCCTCTGTGCTGAAGATTTGTTAGAATGCACTTAGACCACCAGAGGGTGGGCAGATGCTGGAAAATGAGAACACTTCCTGGGAGACTGAAACTGGAAAACTGTTTTGGCCTCTGCTTGTGGCTCTATGGATGTGACTGTTTTCCCTGATCACCATTCCCTTCTCTTACTTGCGGTCCCCATTCCTGGTCCACTCTGGCTGCCTGTGCAGGGCAAGAAGGCTGGAAAGGCCCCAGTAGAGGTGATTCTGGTCTTCAGACTGTACTCTAATCTTCTCTAGGGAGAACGTGGTGGGCAAAGAGACATTTCATAAATTCCACGTTGGCTATCTTCCTAAGGTAGCTTTTCGTGGTAGCTGTGACGGTGGCCTTTGGCAGGTCAGCTCTCAGGCAGATGCCGTGTTCAGAGAGCACGAGGGGATAATGCCATTTTATGGACCCACTGAGCGTCCAAAACATCACGTCTAACCTTTCAACCTTTCGTTCTTTGGTTGCTTGCAATTTTTAGATTTTTAGACTTCACTATTCTTCATAATGGAAAAAAAATGAAGAGGAGCAACCAAAATTTTAATATGCATATGCTAATGCTACCCTGTATTCATGGAGCCGCTTTTCAATCTCCAAGAGTGCCAGAGGCCTTTCCAGAAAACATAGATCACTGAAACTGTACCGCAAAGCTTTGCAATTCAATAGCACGGGAACACCATACCCCAGTTCTATGAATAGCACGTTGCCTTTCCCGAGGGAACCACAGGGCCCGTGAGAAGTCTCTCCTGGGGTTGGCTGAACAGAATATGGGAAGTGGGAGTGAGGACTGACCAGAGTTTGGCCTTTAAATGTGAAAAATATTGAAAAAAATATAAAGTGCTTACTTACTGGGTTGGCTTTGAACAGTGGTTAACAGTGGAAAAAAACAATTTTCCATCTTTCCAAATTTAACCCCTCCAAATTAGCCAGAGTTCAGGCACTGGCCATAAAATATGTATGAATATTTAAAGAGACTCAGTCATACCAAAAAAAAAAAAAAAAAATCAGCTGGGTTCCAAGTCTTCATGTAAGCGCTCTGAACTTGAGAAGCCTTCTTTTATATTCAGAAAAGAAATTTCAATAGCTCAGGATGAAAGAACCAGAAAGGAAAGAAAGAGGAAGAAAAGCCAGCCTTGCAAAATAGCCTGTGCTTTCCCACACTCACTTAGCAGGCTATCATAAGCACAAACCTTTCAAGAGTATTTAGTGAAGGCCATCTCAACCCCAAACCTCTCCCGTCTCTGTGTTCAAGTGGTGTAGCATAGTAGAGATCTTCCTACTCCACTCAAATAATAAAAGGTCTAAAACGTCTCACCGTTTACTGGGCTTTAGCAGAAAAGAGAGTCCCCTGGTTCTCTGAAAACGCACATACACTTCAACACTGCTTGTGTGCACACCTGTGGAAATTGCCACACAACTCCACACAAAAAGGCTTTTGGTCATGGGTGTGCCCTTCAAAATGGCTTTCCACGTTCCTGTGCTAGAGACACAGCATTGTGGAAAGAGAAGATCATTGCTGCAGAAGAACTTTTATCCACTAGACGGCAAGCTCAGGAGACTTTGCATTTTTCATGCTGCTTCTTCTTTCCTGCCCCTGCTGTATGGTGAACACCCAGAATGGAGGTCAACAAACTACAGCCTGTAAGCCAAATCCAGCACGTGGGCTTTTCTGCATGGCTCATATGCAATGAATAGTTTTCACATTTGTAAATGCCTGAAAAATAATGTTTTAAAAATACTGGGACACATGACAATGAACTGAAATCCAAATTTCAGTGTCCATTCACAAGTGTCATTGGAACCCAGGCACACTCATTTGTTCCCATTTTGTGAACATGTCTAGGGCAGACTTTATATGCTACAGTGGCAGGGTTCAGTAGTTGTGACAGTAGTTGTGACTATATGGCTCAAAAAGCCTAGAATACTCACTATCTGGCCCTTCACAGAAAGAGTCTGCTGCCCCTTAGCCTAGAAAATACTTCAAAATAGGCACTCAAGTTTTTGTTGAAAGAATAGAGCCACCATATACAAGTGGCTATATATATGATCTCCTCTTCTGAACAACAGTCACGCCCATTGGAGTGAATGGAGTTATTAGGCTGCTATCCCACTGAAGCTCATGCAGAAAAGTTTCTAAGATAAAACGGTCCTTCGGGTCTCGAAAACTAAAGGTGAATCTTTAGGGTATTACTTGTATTTGCCTTGGTTCTTTCTCTTGAAGTTGCTGAAGACTCTTTTTTTATGCGTTTCTTCCAAAAGGCTCCTAAACCTCTGATCACAGATTAGCTCTGATCACAGAGCTCCTAAACCTCTGATCACAGATTGTGTCACCATAGGACACAAGCAGTGCACACGGGCAAATCCCTGAAGTCACCTTCAGGGACATGGCAAACATTTTGCACAAAAATTGGCTCAAGTGAGGGCACCTGGCTGGCTCAGTCAGTAGAGCACATGACTCTTGATCTTGGGGGTGTGAATTCCAGTGCCGCATGGGGTGTAAAGATTACTTAAAAATAAATACAATCTAAAAAAAAAACTTGGTTAACCTGGACTCTTCTCACTTTTGGGAACTTTAACTTAGAATTCATGAGAATCCCCACCCACGTCCAAACCCAAGATCTCTTTCAGAACCTGGGTATTATAGGGAGTTTGCTTCTCAAACCGATCAAGGACAAATGGCTCCCAGAGAACCGAGAACAAATTAAAACCATATACAAATGGAAAGATTTCTTGATTCTCATAGTGAGAAGCTGTGAAGATCCCAGGTGAAAGAAATGAATGACAGGCAGTCTGATATCTGAATAAGGACATATGTAATAAAATCTATTGACAGAGATGAGAGCATGATTCTTAGTAGAATTTATTATTATTTCTTTTTTTTTTTTTAATTTTTTTTTCCCAACGTTTATTTATTTTGGGGACAGAGAGAGATAGAGCATGAACAGGGGAGGGGAAGAGAGAGAGGGAGACACAGAATCAGAAACAGGCTCCAGGCTCTGAGCCATCAGCCCAGAGCCTGACGCGGGGCTTGAACTCACGGACCGTGAGATCGTGACCTGGCTGAAGTCGGACACTTAACCGACTGCGCCACCCAGGCGCCCTTATTATTTCTTTTTAATGTAAGTTCCATGCCCAGCGTGGGGCTTGACCTCACCACCCTGAGATCAGAGTCGCATGCTGTTCCGACTGAGCCGGCCAGGCGCCCCTCAGCTAGAATTTAGAGACAAATATGGAGTACATAGAGGTTTCCTATCCTTGCAAAACTATACAATTTCTTAGTCAAAGTTGAGACTCACTCAAACGTCCTCTCAACTCCACGTGTGCCTGTTTTTTAAGTGACAGCCAGAACAGATCATTGCGTTATTCTCGGTGTCCTTCTTCAGCGTCAGCTGGCACTCCTGTCTTGTACTTTGTTTTGTATATACTGAATCTATCCTCATGCTTTTTATTTTTGGTAAACTTTTTATTTTAGAACGGTTTTTTTTTTTTTAGATTTACAGAAAAACTGCAAAGAAAAAAGAATTCTCATATATCCTACACTGATTTCCCCTATGATTAACATCTCACATTAGCGTGGGACATTTGTTACAATAATCAATCAATAATCATACATTAATACCATCTAAAGCCCATACTTTATTTCTTAGTTTTTAGGTAATGCCCTTTTCTGTTTCACGAGCCCATTCAGTCTGTCACATCACATTTCATCATGTCTCCTCAGCTCCTCATAGCGGAGACAGTTTCTCACTTACCTTGTTTGAGGAGTACTGGTTATTTAGTGGGATGTCCCTCAACAGGATTTACCTAATATTTTTCTCATTTTGGCTGGGGTTGAGTTTGGGGAAGGAAAACCACAGAGTTAAAGTGCCATTTTCATTACAACTTATCAAGAGTACTATCAACATGATATAACTTTTTTAAAATTCTGCTTATTTTTTTGAGAGAGCGCGCGAGTGGGGTAGGGGCAGAGAGAGAATCCCAAGCAAGCTCCATGCTGTCAGCACAGAGCCTGATTTGGGGCTTGAACTTACGAACCATGAGATCATGACCTGAGCTGAAACCGAGTCTGACGCTTAACTGAGCCACCCAGGCACCCCAACATGATATAACTTTTGATGTTGATCCTGATCACCTGGCTAAGGTAGTTTGTCAGGCTTCTGCACTGTCAAATTACTTTTTTTCTCTTTCCATACTGTACTCTTAACTATAGAGAACAAATGGTTGGTTACCAGAGGGGAGGGGGATGGGTGAAATAGGTGAAGGGGACTGAAGAGTGCACTTGCCATGATGAGCACTGCGTAATGTGTAGAACTACTGAATCACTATACTGTACATCTGAGAAAAATATCACACTATACGCTAACTAGAAATTTAAATAAAAACTTTAAAAAGAGACCTACTCAGGGTGCCTGGGGGGTTCAGTTGGGCAGGGGGGCTCAGTCGGTTAAGCATCTGACTCTTGATTTTGGTCAGATCATGATCTCAGCGTCCTGAGATCAAGCCCCATGTTGGGCTCTGTGCTACTAGTGTGGAGAATTCTTGAGATTCTCTCTCTCCCTCTCTCTCTGCCCCTCCACCACTTGCTCTCAAAATAAATAAACATTAAAAAAAAAAAAAAACACCTGTTTTCTCTGAAACCAAGTCAATCTGCACAGCTCATACTTTAGGATCCTATTCCCTTAAGGGCGGAGTATCTATGGAATTTGGAATTCTGCAAGGGAAATTTCTCACTTCTCTCCATTTGTTTATTCAATAATTTATTTATAGCAGTAAGTACTCATATTTATATTTTAGGTTATAATCTATAATCCTAGTTTATTTTATTGCTCAAATTGTCCTAGCTTTGGTCACTAGTTGGATCAGTTTCTTTGCATCCCCTGGTCTATAATGTTCCTTTGCTGCTTATAGCTGAACTTACTTGCTCTTCAGAATTCAGCTGACTTCCTCCAGGAAAAAAACTCCTGATACCCGCCCCTACTTCCAGCCCTTAGTCTCCCACCACTCAGGTTATATGTTGTTCCTACGTACACCTAAATTTACATCTAAAATTTACATCTGCTATGGTACTTCTACACTACTCTCTCTCCCACTGGACAATCAGCTTTTTGAGGGTAGGGATATTTTATTTTATATGCCTAGTATGTAGTACATAGTGCCTCACACAAAGCAGGATCTCAACAAATACTTCTAGAACAATCACTATGGTTTTCTCTTTAGTCCAAAAATATACGCGCGTCTCATATAAACCAGAAGCCACAGAGGAACTGGAAACTAACCACTCTGGGAAGAACTACAAGGTGTTACTGCTGTGTTTAATGTCAGCCATATAATACAATAGGCTCCAGATCTAAGTTAACAGTTTCTCATGTCTCATTTCTGAATAAGCAGACTTTTCCTATAACCATTTTGAGGAATTACATTAAGAGCAATGGCCAATGACCTTTATATTTAGAGCCAAGGCTAGGTACCTTCTAGTTCTGAGATTAGAGAAGTGGTGTTCCCAAAACAGCACACGGGCGTTTTAGCCATGAGGTTCCCAAGAGCCACAACCTGTGGTTGATTGCATAACCACTAAAGAAATCTATTTGCTGAGTTGTATTCTTTGTTGCCACAAATTATTTTGAGAAAGTGACTTTAAAAATTAATCAAGAATCTTCTGAGATAGAGGAATTAAGACTGTGGTAAATGCCATCTAGCTGAAATAGATTGTTAGGTTGGATCATGCTACGACCCAGAGGAAGCCACCAGTAACTCTTGACTGATCAGATCACCTCCCTAACTGTACTCTAGCTCCCGTCTGTCCACTCACCATAAAGGAAATCATGTCATTCCACTTAACTGCCCCCGCCACCCCACCCCCCTCCTTTAACTGCTTCTACAACAAAATTCAAATTCCTAACCATGCCCTAGAAGGCTCCACATACCTACTGGTTTCTTCTACAGCTCTGCAGACTCCTCCTAAGGCTCATCTCTTCCTTGCTTAATGGTCCAGCTGTGCTCATCTTGCTGAAGTCATGGCTCAGTACCAGAAATTTTTTGGTGCCTAGTAGCTCAATTGTTTACAAGAATTTTACAACGTTCTTCAATCTTTAATGTTTCTTAAGTATGAGTTGTGTGCCTGAAAATAAAATGAACTATGTCTGAGAAACCCCTACAAATCCACTGAAATATAGATTGAAACATGAAGACCCATATTTCTCTTGAGTTAGAAGTTCTTTTGGTGTTAAAAAAAGCTTTTATTATGTTATTTTTCCAAGAAATAGTGCTATAGTTTGACGTTGACATTAAAGTTAGTCTAACTCAAATTTAAAAATGGTTTCTCCCTACTAACAAAAAAAAGTTAAAACACAAATTTAAATAAAGCACTGCCTTTTAAAAATAATAATTTATTTAAAAATTCAGTCCCTTGATAACTAATAAAGGTAACTTATTGCATCCTTCCAAACATATGGAAATTAACATGACCTTACAATGTTGACAGCTTGAAATAAAACATAAAAAGTCAGACCAAATTAAAAACCGTAATCTTTTATTTAAATGCATTCAAAGGGGCATTAATTCTTTGCTTCCCAATCTGATTTTCTGGACATATCTTTAAGTGAAGAATCTACTTTTGAATATTCTTTCTACATCTTTGCAAAAGATCATTCATTAATCTTAGAAAGGTTGCCTAACATTGTTCTGGTTGACAGGTGTTAATTTTTCAATGATAGTGACCTTTGCTCTCAAAATTGAGTCCAAAAGCTTATCAGGTGCTTAATTCCCCCAAATTAGTAAGATATAATTGTCTTGAAGTTCTGAAAACTGAAAATTTTCACCTAAGTTTGAGGCAAACTTATTTGGTGGTAGAAACTGTACTGAATAGACATAAGACTATTTTTAGTGTCAATTAATCTCATATAATGTGAACATTCATACATTTTGCTACAGAAATATTAATGTGTTTGATAATAGAGTATTGCTCCAGACTTTGTTGGATAGTGTCATGTAATATATAGTATAGGTAGACTATTGACTTTTCTAAAATTCAAAAAGTTCTACCTTCCACAATGCATTTGACCGGAAGGATTCAAAATAATGAAATGTGGACCCAACAATTTTGAGTACAAAGATACAGTGAGATACTCTGATTACCCTTATCATTCATATATTTATTCATATGAAGCTTCTCCAAGTGTCTATTTTTATAAACTTTGTGTGGGGTATGAATTCTGTTTATATCTTTTTCTAAAAATTGTTCACACTTTTAAAGTAGCTCAAACAGAAAACTTCACATTACTTTTGCCTGACCTGCTATTCAAACTACTAACTTCTTCCTTTTTACAAATTGAAAACAGCATGAAATTAACTAGATGGTCTCAGATATTCTATGGTTTGGAAATTTGGGTAATAGGGCTTCAAATTCTTTCCCTGCTAGGTCTGTGGCTGCTTTCCTGCTACAATGGCAGAGCTGCGCGATTATGACGGAGACGGCGTGATCTGCAAAGCCTAAAATATTTCCTACCTGGCCCCCTTTACAGTAAGTTTGTTGACCCCCTGCTCAAAGTCACTGCTCAGTCAAGGATGGTACTAACACCTAAGACTATGACTATCTGATAGCTATGATTTTACAATTAAGTTGGTTTTTCTGCATTTAGGGCTGATGGTATGTATAGGTAACATTTCAAAGGCAAAGACAGAAGTAGCTGCCATAGACGGACACCCCCTTTCTGTTTTTTTTTAAATTAATTTATTTACTTAAGTAATCTCTGCACCCAGTGTGGAACTCAAACTCAAGACCTCGAGATCAAGAGTCACATGCTCTACTGACTGAGCCTGCCAGATGCCCCATTCCCTTTCTATCTGAATGTAGTCTCAACCGGTCAAAATTTAGATTCTTGGCCAGATCTAGAGAGACTGAAGTATGGTACTTGCTGATGATATAAATCCGGTCAGAGAACAAGGAAAGGAATTCATAAGGTAAAGTTATTAATCTTCCCACCTACTACACACATTAAATTCACTGGAAAGAATCCATATACTTTCCATTTATGTTGATATGCAGAATTCCTGAAAGGCTGAGAAATATGGACCTTACAAATTATTCACTGGTACATTATTCTATACTTCATGTGTGTTACTTGAAAAGATGATCTCTTCCCGTCTTTGACAAAGACTTTCCCAGCTCAACTGTGGCTCAATAAACTTTTATTATTTTTTGTTATTTATTTTTATTCAAAAGAATTTGTTTCCCTATCACAAAAATTAGATAACCACACCACCAACAGCAGCAAAGTCCATAGAGTTACATTGATGGTGGAGAGTTCACTGGGTATTCCCAATGTCCCAAATGGCATGAAGGAGAAAAAATTAGGAAAAGAAAAAATATTCAAAACAAATCCAAAACCCATGATGACTTTGGGGAGAGACATCACATGGCAGTTTCTGTCTTCTTTCATTGTCAGCTGCAGATGTATTTCAGCAGGATCAAATACAATTTAACTTGAGTAAACCCTTCATACCAACTCCAGCACCTAATTGGAGGAAAAAAAGACCAGTTTGATAAAATAATTTTAAAATACGTTAACAGTATAAAGAATCTTTACTGTATTATAAATGGAGAACCAAATCAAGACAACTTTTCCCAACTGCTAAAAATGCTAAGGAATGTGAAGGGATGAGACATTGATCCTTTCTTCCTTTCAGTTCAACAGGAACTCTTTCAGATTAGCCACATCTGCAGTCAACTAGGGAGCCTTCCAAGTGAACTACATAAAACATACAGATAAATGAACTTGCTCCTGCACAGCATGGATGTAATGTTTTTGAAATTTATGTTGGTATCTTTCCACATTCTTAAGAAACTTTTAAATACCGCTTCTAAGGATTTTCATCTATTTCTCTCTTCTACTGACTCACAGCTTATAGTGATCAAGGTATACAGAACCTAAAATCTTGCCTTTTCCCATTGCTTCATTCATTTTCCAGTCAATCAGTGATGTCAAGATATTGTGTTAGTTATTCAAGTCCTATCTTATCATACAAGAAAGCTGTGATACTGCTAAAACTGAAAATAATAAGCAGCAGCAGCAGCAATGATCAGTTTTAAAAACAGTTGAAGAAATGTCTAAGAAGGGGCAATTATAAGCCACGGTCAAAAAGATTACGTTAGATGGAGAATGCAGTTCTAGGTGGCAAAGAATTAAAGGAATAACTCTCCCTTCCTGCTGTGCGAAGGCTTAAATTACACCTGTTTCCATGATGCTTTTTGTCTTTATATTTGGCAAGCAGGCTATTTAACAAGAGGTTAATGCTCTTGAACAAAATCTGAGATTTGTCACCGAGATTCTCTAAGTACATGTGTAGCTTTGAGCTTTCTGCAGATACGTTAGCAATCACAATTGCCTCAAAGGCCAAACTGGTTGAAGACTAAGGTGCAGCTTTTTCAATCCATGCCTTGCCGTGAGAGTAACATAAGGAGCAACTGAGAGACTACGGAGAACCACTTAAAACAGAGATTCCAAGACCTTTTACCATCTTGTTTGAGATTCCAGAACATAACACTGATCAGTTCAAAACCCTGGCTTTCATTTAAGTTGTCCATGGCTCTCTGGTGAGGCTTTCCAAATAGAGAAACTAGCTGTTTAAGGAGTGCACCACGCAAATTAGACCGCGCAGCTAACAGTGCAGTTCTGAGTCTGCTCAGTTCACCTCCACAGGACAATGTGTGAGGCTTGGATTGGCTCTCTTGGTGGCCAGGTCATTCTGCACTCAGGAGGAGAGGGAGGAAGCCACGGCAGAATGAAGGCTAAGTGGCAGAAGAAACCTATACCTGTTATTTTTAAAAGATCACTTCCTGAGATTTCTAGATCAGCAGAGAATATGTAGAAAGCACTGGCAGCCATAGAATTAGTGCTAATCAAACCCATGTACGAAAACCCTCTTCCAAACTGGTGTTTTGTTTAACAAGTTCACTGTTTAGCTCAGGATTGCCCGCATGCCAAGTATCAAATAGTATAATCAGAGAACATTGCTTCCTTGAGCTCCTAACTACAAAGAAAAGCATGTGGAAAGCTATGTATACCTTTGTGACTGAGACTGTGTGCCAAGAGACATTTAAATTTCCAAATTACACTAATGAAATGATCACATGATCACTTTTCAGTGGAACACTGAAATACCTTTTCTTCCCTTCGCGACTGAGGATAACCCTACTTGTCAGGAAAGAAAAGGAAGACAAACATGAGGAAGAGAAGACTAAAATGTGACCAGATTTTTAAACCTGGTGAAAGTCTCAGCGTCCCTTGCTGTATCTTGGACTTATAGCTGTACCTGCATAATAGAAACAACGGTGCATGGCCCACAGTGAATATTTAATAGTGTTCATCTGTTTTTCACTGTGACCAGCTATCAATTCATTCAGAATTCATATAACCTCTAACAAGTCTTTTTTTCTTTTTTTTAATATATATATTTTTAACGTTTATTCACTTTTTGAGAGACAGAGACAGAGTGCGAGCAGGGCAGAGGCAGAGAGAGGGAGACACAGAATCCAAAGCAGGCTCCAGGCTCTGAGCTGTCAGCACAGAGCCTGACGCAGGGCCCGAACTCACAAACCGTGAGACCATGACCCGAGCCAAAGTCGACCGCTTAACTGACTGAACCACCCAGGCGCCCCTAACAAGTCTTTTCCATAGTTGCAAGCTACCTATTCCTTTGCCTTTCAACCAAAGCCATTTCAAACAAAGCCAGACCCATGACTTGGAATGGTCTCTAAGGCTTAGTACAACTCCATATTTCTGCGTTATAGCTATAGTCTGTTAGTCTAAGAATGGATCTGAGTTTGAAATAAAGATGTATAAGGTAGCTTACCTTAATTGTACCCTGACTGTTAGCAGCAATCAGCACATTGGACTCCTAGAAAAGAAGAAGAACTTTTAGAGTACAGAGAAGGATTTCCTGGAGGGCAGTACAAGAGAGTAATTTCCTCTTCATCTTTCTTTCTTCACTTCCCCCTAAGACACCAAAAGAATCTGAAGTGAATAACCAACTTTAACATGTTTTAACTATGAATTTTAAACACAAAATCCCATCTTTTAAGGATTAAGTTTGAATAAAAAAATAAAATTGGAAGCAGAGTAGGAAACTTTCAAATGTAAAGAAAACAAAGAGAAAAATAGATTGCACTGGAAGAGAGGCCAAGAGAAACAAAGACTGAAATACAACAAAAAATGATAATAATTTGAGAAAAACAAAGTGCATAATCCTTTCCATGGAAAACTCTCCTTTCACATAGAATACCAGTAATTGATGTAAATGCTGGTCAACATCTCTGGCAGAAATTTCTATGGAGGGTTATTTCATATCAGGAAAACAGCAAAAAAAGGTGAATATTCATCTGTCACAAGAAAGGCCATCTTCCCTTTTAATTCTTCAATCATTCAGTAGATGCTTTTTTAAAAATTTTTTTTAAGTTTTATTTATTTTGAGAGAGAGAGAACAAGTGGGGGAGGGGCAGAAGAGAGAAGGAGCTAGAATCCCAAGCAGGCTCTGAGCCATCAGCACAGAGCCCAATGTGGGGCTTGAACTCACGAACTGTGAAGTCATGACCTGAGCCGAAACCAAGAGTCAGATGCTTAACCAACTGAGCCACCCAGGTGCCCCAGTACATGCATTTTTAATAACTTTGGTGATTACTTTAGTAGAATTTATGTGGTAATGTATTTTTTTATATCGTAAGTCTTAGGAGAGAAAAAACATTTCTCTGAAGGTAGGAAGAGTAGGAAAAGGAATGGACAAGACTGAGTTTACTAGAGAGAATCTCATTAAGTAAGAAGAGTTGGGACATGCCTCCTACTGGAAACAGAGAGTTTAGTAGGGCTCTAGAACTCGGAAGTGTATAGAAGTCTTTTTGCTTTTCAGAGTAGGCTGCTAAAAGGAGGTAAACAGACTCAAAACTGACACAGAGGCCACATGGCTAATGGAAAGACCAAGTCCAAATAGTATCTATGAGAAACAAATAAAGTGGTCAAACCTCAATGAAAGACAGGCTCTGCCAGATATCCTACAGGCTTCATGACAAAGTGACAAAGAGAAGAAAGAAATTGATTTGTATGCTGGGAACGTTACTTTAGCCAATAGGAGTTAAACTTTAGTTTCTTTGACAGATGAAATCTGTGCTCTATAAACTTACACATTTCTATTTTTTAACTTTTGCTTTGATTCCAGGTAAAGCTACTCTTGAAAAATGCTTGTCTTGTTGCTACTGGTGTAAGAGAAAATAAATTCTTCCACTACGCCCAAAATTTTGGGGATCAGAATATTCCTTGGATGGAACAGCCATCAACAGTCATAGCTGTATGAGGAAGTGATAAAGACATGTTTTCTCTGGGGTTTAGCATGGGAAATGCTGATGATAGGGTTCAGGGCACACAACCCCAAAATATGGCACCTTGTCATATCTGAATATTTTAAGCTGAAAGAGTTTGAGAAAACAGCAGAAGCAGGAAAGTCTCTTTGGTCTCCCACTCACTTCACTCCTCTTTCCTGAAACAAGTCATAAAACCCTCATGCGAGAGGCCCTCCCTATACCCAGAGTAAAGAAGCATCCTTATCTCCAAAGACAAAGGGAGACCCAAAGGGAATATGAACAAACAGGACTTGCCAAGTTTCTCCCAATTTTCAACAATTACCTCATACTCCTTAACCTATCCACATCTCTCACCACTACCTACTCTTTACCACACCTAGCATAAAATACCCAGGTCTGTTTCTTTGGGTTTTCATTTCCTTATGAAGCCTTCCACATCATGTAAAACTTCTATTAGATTAATTTGTATGGTTTTCTCCTGTTAATCTCTCTTGTCTAGTTTTTAGACCTAGCCAGGGGCCCTATCTAAGTGGGTTAAACTTTTTCCTCCCCTATACTGATATTTTCCTAGCTGAGGTTTTCCCCTTAAATCAGCACATGTATTTTTAAAAATAGTTTAACACAAGTAATATAGTATTCACTATTAAGTTAGTTTCAGTATTTACTTTGGGGAATTATGGGTTACTTCCGGGACTCAATGAGTATAGAATTAATACTTCCATATGGGGGTAGGGTGACAGGGCAGAAGAAACATTTGGGATTTGGGATTTATTTACTCTTTTAGTGACTGGAATTAAGAAAGTGGTTGGAATGAGTTTGGGGTGTCCTTAGTTAATATAAGAACTCTCTCTGTGCTGGTCAAGAGGCAGAATTTCTATGCCTACCTCAGAAAACAAAAGAAGCACTGTGTGGGATCGTGCAGGTTTCTTTCTAGCAAGAATTTTAAACAAGCTATGTGATATCACAACTGCCACCAATGGACCCAGAAATGCTTGTTCTGTGAACACCTTCCAGAAATGAAGCTACAAATAGCACTGATCAATCTAATCTCTGCTTGAGGAAAAAAACTCCAGTCTCTAAGAAAGCAACTGTCACCCATTCATTTGATGTTGCAGTCACCAAGAACTGCTCCCTCTGCTATGGGAACACACAATGTCAGGATGATGGAAAATTTATAGCCCAAAGCTCTCCTCTCTTTCTGCCATTTTGGTTCTAGTCACCTCTGATATATATATATATATATATATATATATATATATATATATATATATATATATATGTATACATTTATGTATTTATGTATTTATATATTTATATGTATGTATGTATGTATGTATGTATGTATGTATGTATGTATATAGGCTACATACCCAGTGTGGTGCCCAATGTTGGGCTTGAAGTCACAACCCTGAGATCAAGACCAGAGCTGAGATCAAGTCAGACGCACAACCAACTGAGCCACTCAGGTGCCCCTAGTCACCTTTAACACAAAGGATGAAGGCAGAGAAACCTGGGGAGATAAGGACTCACTCTGGGGGAAGGGCGGGGGTTGGGGAGAGATGTACTTCTACCAGTTATAGACATTATAAATTATATAATTCAAACTTCTAATTTTTGGTGGAAGAAAAGCTTGGAAAAGCATGGTATGTTATCATTCAGTTTGAAAAACTGAGCTTAACATAAGTAAGAGAATATAATCTAGTCAGATCATCACATAAGAGGAGTTTGAAGTCTATACACTTACTACAGTTAACCGAAGAAAGAAGTTATCTAATAACTATCGGAAATGAATAAACAATGTTGATTGTAACCTCAGGACTATCATGGCATTAATAGATGTTGCCATATTAAATGCTACCTGAGGGTTAACTCTAACATCTTTTCCTGTGGAAACAGATAAACATCTCATTTACAAATAAGCCAACATAGGTGCCCAGTTGGAACTGCCTTTGGGACTAACACATAGGTGAAAGGGTGTCCTAAGACCTCCTAGAAGCACTGAAAACTATTCAAATTAACAAACAATGAAAGAAAAACAGCTTTACATCTCAGTATGCCCCTCCTTCCGAAGACCAGGAACTTTTAAAGGGATTTAGGATTAAACTTTTTCAGACAGCCAGATATTAGCTTAAGATAAAGTAACTTTTGCATGCAACAGAAAAAGAAAACCAGGTATTTTACTTCAGCATAGAGGTATCAAAGCGATAAGTACAAGATTATTACTGTAGTTTTGAGCGATTCTTGTGTGCATTTTGAGTAACTGGTAATTCTTAGCTATAGCTGAAGTCTGCTAGAGCCCTAATGTATGTAAGTTCTGGCTCAATGGGTTGCTTTTACTTGCTAAATAAAATTAAAATGCCAGCCAGTGGGGCACCTAGGTGGCTCAGTTGCAAGTCCATTGAGCATTGGACTCTTAATTTGGCTCAGGTCATGATCCCAGGGTTATGGGATCCACACTGAGCATGGAGCCTGCTTAAGATTCAATCTTTCAGGGCGCCTGGGTGGCTCAGTCGGTTAAGTGTCTGACTCTAGGTTTTGGCTCAGGTCATGATCTCACGGTGTGTGAGTTCGGGCCCATATCAGGCTCTTCACCAACAGTGGGAAGCCTGCTTGGGGATTCTCTCTCTCTTTCTCTCTGTCCCCCCACCCCCCTCCCCGCTTGCTCTCTTTGTCTCTCTCTCTCTCTCTCTCTCTCTTATCTGTTCCTGCCTCTCTCCCCGCCTCACACATTCTCTTTCCCTCTAAAATAAAAATAAACAAATAAAAATAATAAAAATAATAATTGGGATTTTATTTTAAAAAATAAAATAAAATGCCAACCAGTAATTCTCATTATTTTTTCCCTCTTTCTTTCTTTTTTTTTTTAATTTTTTTTTTCAACGTTTATTTATTTTTGGGACAGAGAGAGACAGAGCATGAACGGGGGAAGGGCAGAGAGAGAGGGAGACACAGAATCCGAAACAGGCTCCAGGCTCTGAGCCATCAGCCCAGAGCCCGACGCGGGGCTCGAACTCACGGACCGCAAGATCGTGACCTGGCTGAAGTCGGACGCTTAACCGACTGCGTCACCCAGGCGCCCCTTTTTTCCCTCTTTCTTAAAAACTGGCAGTTTTGCTGCAAAATTCTCTTTAAGGTTAAGCTAATAATATACCTATCTTCTTAACTGTACAGTGATTAAAAAAGACAATGGGAAAATTAGCAGTAAGTCTTTTATGAAAACAGAAGACACATACACAAACATACACCAACTTGCTTAAAGTCAGTGTAAACTTATTTATCCCGAAACAAAACTAGCATCCACTGGAACAGTTTTGTCTTTACTAGCTTGCCTAGAAAAGTGCCATTATAGCTAATATGAGCAGGATGAGAAATAAGTTATTCACTTAGTTTGCTATTGAAGGATTTATTCTTAGAGATGGACATAACTGATTTTAAATGAGAAATAATTTTACTATAGAAATGAATGTTAAAAAAAAAAAAACAATTTCCATTTCTGGCAGTGACAGAGTAAATGGAATGGATTTGCCGTCTTCCTGTAAGGAACCAGAAAGCTGAACAAAATCTGTAAGACAGCACTGGATAACAGGCAGTACAGGACTATCATCCTTTATGAGAAGGGAAACCAATGAGGAGAGTGCTAGAATTGCCCTGGCTTTCTGCTTGGAGGCAAGTTCTGAGCTACATGGCAAGAGGAATCCATATAAGAGCCCAGAGGAATCTAAGCAGACCACAGTAGATTTATTAAATTGAGGAAACAGATAAAGTTCGGAGTATTTGTACGGCAGCTGGAATTTGTAGGACAAACTACCACAGAGGAGAAAGTACATAAAAGTAGAGCTCCAGGAATCTGCATAGGGGTCCCCTTGACTGTAAGTTGTTATAACAAACCACATATGAATAGGGTAAAACTACACAAGGCCAGGAAAATAACAACAGGGAAAGCACAACTACTGAGAATCTAGAACACTATCAAATGCCAGACTTCACGCAGAGTCAAGAGATGATTGAGTTTTGAGGAGCCAGAGTGAAGAGACCTCACTGAACATTTAGGGCACTCAGTAAAGTCCCCAGATGGGTCATTCCTTGTTAGTAGGGTTAGATTAGCCTTAAAGTAAATGCTTCTCTAGACCAGGGACAGGCAATCTATAGCTTACAGGCCAAACCAGCCCATGGGCTATATTTTGTTTTTCAGTTTTAATGGAACACAGTCATGATAATTTGATTTTATATTATCTCTGGCTGTTCCTGCGCTACAGTAGCAGAGTTGAGGAACTGCAACCAAGACCATATGGTCTGTAAAGCCTAAAATATTTGCAATGCGGTTCTTTAAGAAAATGTTTGCTGATTGGCACTTTAGAGTCACCTTAATAAAATTTAAAAACAAGTGTCCAAAAATCATGTCTATCTCCAAAAACAACCTTCCATTGAAACATACATTCATATTATTTTTTAAATATATAATTGATTTAATTTTTTTTTTATTTTAAAGTAATCTCTATACCCAGTGTAGGGCTCGAACTCACAACTCCATGATCAAGAGTTGCACATTCTATTGACTGAACCAGCCAGACACGCCCAAGTTTTAATACTCTGAAAAAAATTCAACAAAATCCAGCATTCATAATGTTGAGCACTGAAAAGACCAAAAGCATGACCTATAACCAGGGGAGGGGAATCAATGAATAGAAACAGATCCAGAAATGATAAAGACAATGGAAGCAGCAAATGAGGATTTATAAAGCAGATATAACCATACTCAAGTATTTAAAGAAACAGTGAACTTAAGAGAAATGGAAGACATAATTATAAAACCCAAATGGAATTCTCCACCTGAAAAGTACAGTATCTCAAATAAAAAATTCACTGGATAGACATAACAATGGATGAAACAGTGGAGAATAAAACACCAAGAAGTTTGACACAGGGAAAAAGAAAATCCAAATTGAAGAATAAGGGGAAAAGACTGGGAAGGTTAAAAAAAAAAAAAAGAGCATTTGTGCGACCAACAGGACAATATGCAATCTAATATATGTGTAACAGTAATTGTAATTCTGAATAGAGTAGGGGCAGAAAAAAGTATATAAAGATAGAAGGCTAAAAATTTTCCAAAACTGAAAATTTTATATAAAATAACCACAAATACCACCACATCAAGGCAAATCATAAATTGCTAAAAATGTGTAAGAAAGAAAATCTTGAAAACTGCCAGAGGAAAAAAAGACATTACATACTGAAGAACAAGACCACCAATTTGTCATCAGAAGCAATGCAAGCCAATAAGACAGCATCTTTAAGGTAATGAGGAAGAAAACTGTCAACCTAGAAAGATTATGCAGAAGTAAAAGATTATTTTCAAAGAACTACAGCTGAGATAGCAGCAGATCTGCACTGTAAGAAATTGTTAAAGTTCTTATACCACATGAAAATTCAGATGAAGAGTGCTGTAAATGACCAATATATGGGTAATGATCAAAGATATTTGCTCTCTTGTTGTTTAAGTTTCTTAACAGATAACTGCCTGTTTAAAGCAAAAATAATAACAATGCATTACGGTTATTATAAACAGAAGTAACATATGACAGCAAAAGTACACAGGATAAAATAGGAAAACAGAAGTATACTGTTCATAATGCATAAAGTGGTATAATCTGAAGAAAGACTGTGGCAAGTTAAATATGAATATTATAAACCTTAGAGAAACCATTAGAAAAGTATAGAATTAGTATAGCTAATAAACTAGTAAAGGGAACAAAATGAATTACAGAAAGAACAGAAATGAGGGACATGGGGATAGAACACACAGAATAAATAGAAAACAAATAGCAAGATGGTAGACAAATATCCAACCATAGTGATAAGTAAATGTAAATGGTCTAAATACTGTACTGCTATGAAAAGACAGAGACTGTTAAGACTTGATAAAAGAACCAGACCAGTTCTGTGCTGTCCATAAAACACATATTCAAAAAAACCAACCAAACAAACAAAAAAAAACATGGGTGCCTGGGTGGCTCAGTTGATTAAGCATCTGACTTTGGCTCAGGTCGTGACCTCATGGATCGTGGGTTCAAGCCCCACGTCAGGCTCTGTGCGGACAGCTCAGAGCCTAGAGCCTGCTTTGGATTCGGATCCTGTGTCTCCTTCTCTCTCTGCCTCTCTCTCTCTCAAAAATAAATAAATATTAAACAAAAAAAATTTTTAAAGATACAAAGTAAAAGGAGAAAAAAATATCTCACGCAAATATTAACATAAGAATGCCAGAATGGCTCTACTAATATCAGAAAAAGTAGACGTCAGGACAAAGAATATGACCAGGGATAAAAGGGGACATTTTATATTTAAATAAGAGTCAATCAATTTTTAAAAACCTAAATGCATATATATCTAAAATTGAGCTTCAAAATACACAAAGCAAAACTGACAGAATTGAATGGAACAGATAAGTCCACACTTGGGTTTGGAGACTTCAATACTCTTCTGTTAATAATTCAAAGAATAAGCAGACAGAAAATCAAAGACAAAAAAGATTTGAATCATACTACCAAAAACAAATTGAGCAAATTAATATTTACATAAATCTTACTTAAACGGCAACAACTATACATTCTTTTCTTTCTTCAATATTTATTTTAAGAGAGAGAGCAAGAGCACATGCAAGTGGGGAAGGGGAAAGAAAGAATCCTAAACAGGCTCCGCACTGTCAGCCAAGAGCCTGACACGGGGCTCAATCCCACAAACCGTGAGATCATGACACTTGAGCCGAAATTAAGAGTCAGATGCTTAACTGACTGAGCCACCGAGGAGCCTCTATATGTTCTTTTCAAGTGCATGTGAATTATTCACCAAGACAGACAATATGCCAGACCATTAAACACAGCTCAATAAACTTAAAAGACTGAAATTATGCAACTATGTTCTCTGACTGAACAGAAGTATAAAACAATAGAAAGAAGACATCTAAAACAATCTCTAAATATTTGGAAATTTAAAAACACACCCTTAAATAACCCAGGGCTCAAATAAGAACTCATAAGGAAATAAGAACACAACATATCAAAATTTGTATAACGCAGCCACAACAGCACTTAGATAGAAAACTTTATCTCTAAATGCTTATAAGAATAAAGCAGAAAGGTTTAACATCAATGATATAATAACATGCAGCTTAAGAAGCTAGAAAAAAAAGCAAATTATATAAACATAAACATGATGATAATAAAAAGCAGAATCAATAAGATAAAAATAGTTAAAATTATTAAAAACAAAAGCTAGTGCATGAAATAAAATTGATAACCTTCTACAAAAAAGATAAAGAATATGTAAGTTAACAATATCAGAAATGAATGAGGGGATATCACTAGCTTCCTACAGTTATTAAAAGGATAGAGAATAAACACAAACAACTTTATGCCAAGAAAACTCACAGGCACTGTAATGTATAAATTCTATGAAATCTGCAAATTCTCAAGTATGACAGAAGAAAGAAGAAGTCAGAATACAGAGGAAAAAGGAACCCTTCCAAACTTAGTTTGTAAGTCAAAGTCAGAGAAAAAATTGCCAATTGCCTTCATAAATTGCAATTGCCTTCATAAATAGATACAAAACCCTTAACAAAATACCAGTAAATAGATACAAAAACCCTTAACAAAATACCAGTAAACAGGGGTGCCTGGGTAGCTCACTTGGTTGAGCATCCCACTCTTGATTTCAGCTCAGGTCATGATCTCACGGTTTGTGGGATTGAGCACTGCATCAGGCTCTGTGCTGATAATGCTGAGCCTTGTTGGGATTCTCTCTCTTCCTCTCTCTCTGCCCCTACCCAGGTCATTCTCACTCTCTCTCTCAAAATAAATAAACATTCTTAAAAAAAAAAAAAAAAAAGGGCATTACATTAAAAAAAAATACCAGTAAACAGAATTTTGCCATATACAAAAAGAATAATGCATCATATCCAAGTGGGATTTATTCAGATATTCTGATTGGCTTAATATATAAAAATAAAATCAATGAATGTAATCCACCATTTTAAATAGTACAGAAAAATCATGTAGTCATAACTGACAGAAAATGCATTGGACAGAATTTAATACCTATTCGTAATAAAAACTCTCAGCAAACAAAGAACAAAAAGGAATTCCCTTAAGGTGATAAGGAATTCCTATGAAGAACTTTTAGCTAACATCATATTTAATGGTGAAATGCTGAACTCTTTCTCTTTCAGGCTGTAGGCAAAGGGAGCCATGCTTGCTTTCATCACTCCTATTCAACACTGTATTAGAGGTCCTACACCATGTAATAGTCAGGAAGAAGAAAGAAAAAGCACACAAATGAGAAATGAAGAAGTTATCTTTATTTGTAAATGACATGATTATGCAGAAAATATTAACAAATCTTCCAAAAAGCTGCTAAAACTAATAAACCAATCTAGCAGGGTTGTCAGATATGATGTCATTATATAAACACCAATATACAATATTTCTATAAATTAGCAATGAATAATTAGTAAATGGATTTTTTAAAAATACCATTTGTAATGACATCAAATACATGGAACCACTTAAAGGCTAAGATACGCATAAGACCTACACACTGAAAATTATAAAACAATGTTGAAAAATATCAAAGAACACCTAAATAGATGGACAGAAATACTATGTTCATGGACTTTCATAAAATAAGAATGGTTTTATGTGTAAACCTTGGTATTCACTCTGATAAACTTTTAACTAGAAGAAAGATACCTATTAAACAAAATCAGAATATAGCCCTTTTCATATTTTTCCTCAACTCTTAAGCATTATGTAAAACTGATTTCTCCTCTCAGAATGAGACTAAATAATTTTGTAAGAAAAAAGTGGAAATAAAAAATTTTATGTTAACAAATTTGAATATTTAAACCAAGTAGAAAAATTCTTATAAAAAAAGCTGACCAAAACTGAGCAAGAAGAAATAGAAAACATGTATCATCCTACAGGCATAAAAAAAGAAAAAGTCAAGTGTCAAAATATTTTTTGACCTCAGGCTTACATGATTTTATCTGAAGTTCAGCCAAATATTCCAGAACAGAGTTCTTGCAATATCACACATATTTGTCCACAGAAAAGACGACTCCTTGACTTGTTTCATGAAAATATAATTAGGAAATCAAAATATGACAAGAACAGGGGCACCTCAGTGGCTCAGTTGGTTAAGTGTCCACCTCCTGGTTTGGGCTCGGGTCATGATCTCACGGTTTGTGAGTTAGAGCCCCACATCAGGCTCCGTGTTGACAGCTTGCCACCTGCTTGGGATTCTTTCCCTCTCCCTCTCTCTCTCTGCCCCTCCCCAACTTGTGCACGTACACACTCTCTCTCAAAACAAATAAAATAAAATGTGACAAGAACAATGCAAGACAGGAAGATTATAGGCCTATGTTATTTGTGAAAATAGATGAACAAGTCCCAAATGAAATAGCAGGTCAATTTTAACATGAATATATACCAATATAGGCTTATTCCAATGAGGCAAGACTGAATTAAAATTAGAAAAAAAAATTAAATTATCTATCACGACAATATTTAAACAATTATTACATCATCCTCAATAGGTACAAAAGAAAGCAATAATATACTCCAATTTCATTTATGATAAGAATTGTCCACAAGCTGAAAGGTGAAAGAAACTTCCTTATAAGGTTTCTACAAAAATTTACAGCAGAGATTATACATAATTGTGACATACTCAAAAGTTTTCCCTTTAGCGAGTAACAAGACGAAGATGCCAGTTATCATCACTTCCATTCAACATTATACTAGAGATCCTGGCAAAATAATAAAGCAAAATGAATACAAATTAGGTATAAAATTGGGAAAGTAGAGATTAAACTTTCATTACTTGTGGATCATATTATTAAGTACATACAATATCTCAAGAATGTAGGAAATGGATAATTAAAATTATTGAGAGAGTTTAGCAAGCTGCTGGATTAAAAAATGGGGACAATAACATACCATTCCTCAGGGGTCACTGTGACACCTTTCTTTCTAATACTTATTGGTTTACTTGAACTGGCAATATACATATGTGATAAAAATTCAAATAGTACAAGAGAATAAGGGATAAGTATCTCATTCCCCTGTTCTGAGTCTCTGAAGCAACTACCATGATCAGAAGTGAAATCTTTCCAGATAAACTAGCATCATTACCGTGAACTTCAACTGTATGGTAGATCAAGCACACCTTCGGGGCTTTCTCAAGATGTAAAAGAATCATAAGTTTTCTATCTGGCGATTCTACTCTCTCTTTATCTTGTCTGAGTTTCAGGTAACAAACAACCCTACTTCCAACTTGGGATTTCATTCTTGTTAAAGTGACAAGCCATATTTTATATTCAATTCCAAGCCTCTTGATCACCTAAGAGAAGTCCTAGGTTTCCCTTACAGAAAAAGCAAGTCCACAGAGCTCACTTCTATATTCTGCACATATTATTAATTGGTCTTCGGGATGAAATGGACCGAAGTAAGACAATCCGTATCCTTAAAATCAAATTAACTTAAACATGTGGGTAAAAATATGCTATACAGATAGACAGCCAGAGTGGCAAAGTGGAAAAAACAGTCACTGGCGTCAGAAACACTTAAGCTCAGTGGTCTAACACTTCCAAACTATGTCATCATGGACAAATTACTTAACCTCTCTAAATCGCAGTCTTCTCATCTGTAAAATAAAACTGATCTCATCTGTAAAATAAAACTGTAAAATAAAACTGTAAAATAAAAAAATGAAGGGAAGGGAAGGGAAGGGAACTAATAGAGTTGTCATCAAATGAGATACATACAGAAGTATCCGGCACACAGTATGCATCTTATAAGTGGGTGTTTTTAAGGAAAAGTTGCTTCTAGTTCTGGGTAAGAGTTTAAGAAAAAGAAGGTAGCCAAAACTGCCAAAAAACCATGAGGAGATGAAAGGATTGTTTAAGTAATAATGGGTTATTGGATTTGGCATTAGATGACTTGGTGACCTCAAAAGCAACTCTACCTGAAGTTCAAATCTGTGGCATTTAAGGGCCTTTGCACAACTTCCTGAAGCTAACTCAGTCTTTAGAACTTGGCTTTGACAGAAGCTTCTGGAAAAAGCTTTCTCTAATCTCTGAGGTGATAAGGTAACTCTCTCCAAAATGCTTCCACAGAAAGAATAAATGGCCATTATCACAGCACTATCATGCCATGATAGTGGCTTCAGTATAAAGTTTATTAATTTCATGCCATTTTATTCATCTATCATTAGGGTAGATATTACATGCCAGGTATTCTACTATGTACTGGGTTCTGAAGATGACGAAGACGTGATGTCTGATATTGAGATTACAGACTGGGAGGGTAAATGGAGGTTTAAATAGAAAATTACTATATTATTATAAGAAATATAGAGTTCAGAGGGGCATATAAGGAAGCAAGAAGGAAGTGATCCTCTACCAGGGAGAGATTTAGCAAGGCTTCAAACATAAGACCACAAATGGAACATGAAAAAGTTGAAATTTCTCAAGAGAAAAGATAGAGGATATTTTAGGCAAAGGGCCATGGTCATGCAAACGTAATGAGTCTGGGGGGAAAATGGTGTTTGGGAGTGATGAGAATTGTGAGTCAGCTTGTGTATTAGTTGATTAGATGAGAACAACAGGCTGAGGTAAACACACAAATGAACTCTCTCATAACTAGAGTTAGGATGTTATTTATGGATAACAAGGAATCAATGGTAAGGAAAAGACAGAATTAATTTTTCTAATAGCGTTCTATTCCTTCAGTGATGTCTCATCCCCCTCTCACACTCCCCAGGCACCTAGAGTCATTGTCTTTAATCCTATCTCTTAAAAAAATTCTTCAATCCACATCTATTAAGTTAAGCAAGTGAAATTCTTACAAAAAGAAAAAAGAAGTTGTATGCTGGTAAGTGGAAGACAATAACTGTATCCTCAGACACAGCTCAAAAGCTGTGTTTTTTTAAGCTTTTTTTTTTTAAGTAGGCTCCACACTCAACAGAGGGCTTGAACCCACAACCCCGAGGATCAAGTTATATTCTCTACTGACCAAGCCAGCCAGATACCACCAAAAGTTGTTTTCTTGAAATGAATATATGGAAACATTCATTCATTCATTCATTCATTCATTCCAGAGGGAGAGAGAGCACACACTTGTGAGAGCGAGCAAGCACAAGTGGAGAGAGGGGAAGGGGCGGGGGGGGGGGGGGAGGGAATCTTAAACAGGCTCCACACTCAGCAGAGAGCCCGACAAGGGGCTCAATTTCATAACCTTGAGATCATGACCTAAGCCAAAATCAAGAGTTGGCCACTTAACCGACTAAGCCACCCAGGCACCCCATACTCACTTTTAAATAAACATGTTTGTAATATGTGAGGCCAACTTTTAAGTATTTTTAAAAGGAAATTGAATACAGAAAAAAATATTATTTAATAGCCTACCTAACTACACGTACAATCTCTTCTCAGTATAATGCCCTCTATACATTGCCATGAAATTATTCCCATGTGATAATATCATCTCCCTAGACGGCAGGCTTTAGGAGCTTACTAATGCTTACATAAGAAAGCCTACACTTTGGGGCCCCTGGGTGGCTTAGTCAGTTAAGCATCTGACTCTTGAACTCGGGGTCATGAGTTCAAGCCCCACCTTGTGCTCCAAGCTGGGCATGAAGGAAGGAAGGAAAGGTGTGGGGGAAGGAAGGAGAGAAGACTGCACTTCTTGTTTCAGCATGGCATTCAAGACTATGTAATCTGGAACCTCTCTCATCCTCCAACAGAGTTCCTACCCCACTTTCTTTACTTAGGTTACTCGATTAGAAGTTTCTGAGACATCTATTGCAGTTTCTTTCATCTATACTTTTGTTCACACTGTTCTCCAGCCTGAAGGCCGTACAGAAAAAGAGCCAGGTAGACCTGGATTCAAATTCTAACTCTACTATTCCTTTTTTTGTTGTGTTACCTTGGGTAAATCAGTTAACTTCTCTGACCCTTAATTTCACTTGTAAATAGAGGTCAAAAGTATATACCGTAGGGGCGCCGGGGTGGCTCAGTCAGTTGAGTATCTGACTTAGGCTCAGGTCATGACCTCACGGTTTGTGAGCTCGAGCTCTGCATAGGGCTCTGTGCTAGAGCCTGCTATGGATTCTGTGTCTCCCTCTCTCTCTCTCTGCCCTCCCCCACTCATGCTCACTCTCTCTCTCTCAAAAATAAACATTTAAAAAAAAGTATATACCTTAAAAGACTTATGGTGAAGATTTTGAATTGAGAGAACACTTAGCATATAATGCCTGGTTGGTACTAAATAGATGATGGCTTCTGGTCTTCTGTCCAGGTCTTTACCTGTCCTTCACCTATGTCTTAAGCCTTCAGAAACCCTGTATGTCTTTATGAAGTCCAGCACAAGAGCCAATATCTTCATAAAGTCTTCTATAATTCTCCCTATTAGAAGTAATGTCTCCCCCTCTAGGGTCAATACTTTCAGGAGTAATTCTGTTAGAAGGATTTCTTTCATTCAGGCTTATCCCACAGATGTTTATAAATATTTATATCGGGTTGCAAACCATCTAAATATATTTTATATACTTAGGAATATATTTTATATATTGCAAAATTAATATCTAATGAATTAAAAACAGGTGCAAGTTGTTCAGTTATATGGATTAGTGTAGGAAGTGTTGAAGATAATGACAGCAACATTTATTATTTCTTGACTGGTCATTAACCTTGAGTTTCTCACCTATCTCAATAACTTTTCATATATTTTCTAATTTTGTTCCACAATATGATGTGGAAGATACTATTATTCTGATTTCATAGAAGAGAAAACAGAGGTACAGAAAGGTTGGTAACCTGCCCAAAGCCTCGGAGCTAGTATTTAGTGGCCACAGGAAGCAAATCTGACAATCGGACTCTAGTAGTCTTAATCAGAACACTACCCTAAGACAGAAGTTCCAAATGGCACATGATCCCCCCTTCCCCTGAGATGTTTTAAAAGCACAACCTTGCCAAATAAAAATCTCAAAAAACTCAGAAACCATTTTCTCCTCCAAAGCAACTTTATGGTCTGTGTTGTAAAACTCAGGAAGGCAAGTTCTTTGGAGATTTTATTGAGGGGAAAAACAAAGCTAAGACATATGATCTTTAAGACTGAGTCTTCCTGTCAAGTGACAGAACGTTATTAGTGAGAGGGCAGATGTAAAGTACACTGAAATACTATTCACATTTGTCTTCTAAAAGCCAAGAGCTGCAGCTGAGATAGTAAAAATTAATGTAAGTGGTCTGTCTTCAACAGTTTGTACTACAAGCACTGAATTTTCTTCTTAAAGTGTCCACTGAGTTAAACCTGTACATCCATTTAAATTCTCTAGGCAAACACTCAAAACGATGAAACTGGTAAATCACTATGTACAACACAAAGTATCTGCAAATACAACTCCCTAGAGGACACAGAACAGTGAGAAAAGTGGCTGAATTTCATATTCTTCCTTAAATAAATATTAATAAAGTATATAAAAATGTGAGGTAACTAGACTTCAACCAAGAACAACTCACAATCTACATCTATCTGTTAATTCCTTAATATTCTTTCAATAGAGTTTTTTTTGTCTTATTTGGCCTTCTCTTTTTTATGAACAGCTACCTACTTTTCTCACTGCCAGAAAAGGGTGTTAATTTGGAGTTCTGACCACGGTGTCACTGCAAATAAAAGACCATACATACTCTCGGCTCTTTTTATACCAAGATTGGGGGCCTTTGCCACATTTTTTTCTCTTTGGGGTGGGATGGAAGGGTGGGGATATTTATATTTAAAATACTTCTGGAAAACTACAATGGCTTTTCTCTTCGCATATGAATTCATGGACTTGGTATACAGTCAAATCTGACTTTGCCTCAGGATCCTGCAGCCACAGAACGCTTTCAATTGCATTTGCCCCTTCAGCTTTCCTGTTCATGTATGATCTCTAGTTGCTTTAGGAACATCCTTTTCCTCTCCTCTGACATGAGATGCAAATATAATATGCAGAGATTTTTAACAGTTTTCTTTTATCAATGCTCTGTTAAGTCATACTGTTCAATCATCCGGTTTCCTCGACCCCTTTTTATTTTCTTCAAAACCATCCCTAAACCTTTATAAACTTCTCAACAGCACCCTCTGATTTATATACAAACAAGAGAAACTACTCAAAGTGCTGACATGTAGTTGCTTCCTCTTACTGAGACACAGTGGCTTTCCTAACATGCAGAAATCATTCTTTTATTAGGACAATAGAGTAGATCTCTTTTATCAAGTTTATATCATTTCTGGATCTCAGAATTATATGCATTACACTTTTGTCTGGATGTGATTCATAAGAAGAGTCCTCCAACTTGACTGGAGTGTGTTCACTGACCTTAATCCAGCCATAAATCTAGGCTGAATACGGGAGCACGTGAGAGCCCACAAAAAGATACCCAAACACTGGTTCCAAAATGATCTTCAAAGATTTTTAAATGAATGCCATTTGTAAGCCCAGCAGTTGTTGTTGTTGTTGTTTTGTCCCTGAGCTTTCTTTCAGCATGTGGTTTTTCTGAACTGACTTCATGAATATATATATATATATTCATATATTTATTCATATATTTATATGAATTTATTTATTTATATCATTTATTCATATATATATTCATATATTTATATATATATATAAATATGTCTAAGAAAGAATGAGCACAAAACCACAATCTATCAATAAGAGATCCTACTCTTTAAACTGAAATGTTAGTTAGCTTTCCCTGCCTTCTAGAGAGGATCCTAAGGCTGAATTATTTGTTTGAATTGAATTTATAAGACAGACAATAAATGAATTTTTTTATCTTAGAATCTAAGATTCTCATTTTACTACTATCTCATTTTACTATCTTGGAGAAGTAGTAAAAAACAAAAAACCAAACTTCTATCATTATCACATAACCCACTGTTGACCACTACAGGCCAGTTAATGTGCTAAGGACTTAATATGAATTATTTCACTCAGCCTCCACAATGCAGTCTTCATGAGGAAATTACCATTTTCATCCTCAATTTAAAACAAGGGAACATGATCTTAAAGACACTTGGTAACTTGTCCAAAGCCACAAACACAGGTATGGAATAGCAAAGCCATGAATCAATACATGAAGACTGATAACAATATATCAATTGTGGGTCTGTAGCATACTGATTTAATAAGCTTATAGCATGCCTGGCCCCAACCCAAATTTACAAAATCAGAATGGAAGGAGAAAGGCATCTTAGGTGAACATTTGAAATCTATGGCAAAACCTCGACTCTATTATATATGGATGTTACATTTCAAATCTCATATACTTAAGAGTCCTTAAAGCCTTTCTCTGTGTAGAATTTGGTCCTTTATATAATCTCCCTAGAAGTATGACTTCAAGTGCTGTCATTGGAGAAAAGGGCTTGGCCACAGATCTAAGGTGGAAGAGAGTATTCTATAGTACTCTACTCCTCCCTGCCAATCCCAATTCAAGATCTGGGAGACTGTGGAGTTTCTTCGTCACAAGGAAACACTTGCAAGATCATCCAGTTAAATCCAAATCCTTTTTTTCTTCCCTACCAATTTCCTCACTTTAAGATGATACTGGGTCCCTATCTAGCATAAACTTTTTATAAAGACTATCATCAATAGAATGATATAGTCATAATCCATGATTAATAAAATGAGTCATTATTTTAATAAAATATATTATATTCATCATACTTCATTTTTTATTCATTTAAATACCTGTTCTTTATAACTAACTTATATAATAAGAGGAAATGAATTACTCAGCTAATCAAAAGAACTTGCAGGGACCCCTGGGTAGCTCTGTTGGTTAAGCGTCCATCCAACTCTTGATATCAGCTCAGGATGTGATCTTGCAGTCATGGGATGATCCCCATGTCAGGCTTCACACTGTGCGTGGAGCCTCCTTGGGTTCTCTTTGTCTCCCCTCTCCCCTGCTCATGCTCTCTCAAAATAAATAAACATTCAAAAAAAATTTTTTTAATTTTAAAAGGACTTCTAAATTTGGTGGCTTATCATATTTTCAATTTCAAAATTCTTAAGCTTTATAATTAAGATTTTCCTGAATAATGGAAACATCCATATTGAAGATTTTTTATAATCATTCTAAGACAAAGTGGACCAGATTTTTTTTTATGGCAAACTAATGATGCTCTAGGTGCTAGATATTTCCTATACCTAGATTTATGAAAGGACAGTACTAATCAGAAGACATCAATGCATATGAAATTCAAATTTTATCTAAAAGTAAAAGAGCCTAATGCGATAATGACTATAAATAAAATACCAGCCCACTGAATTTTACCACTGGATCTGTTCTCTACATGAAAATTCACATTCATTAAAAAGGATTTGGTATCAACTGCTCCACTGGGAAAATGACCATATACACATATACAGATTAATCTACAATTTCTTTGTAGGATTTCTTCTAAGATGTTTTACCATTTTGAAAGGCTAACAATACATCAATGACTTAGACTTCAAAGTAATCAAAAATCATGTCTAAGTGTCAATTCGGAAATGCACAGACAGAAACACATACACACAGAGGAAGGAACTGGAAGGAGATCCACCTCTGCCAAGAATCTACCTCCACCGGAATCACCAGATTATCATCTCGCCTCTCTACCTCAAACTTCCTGTTTCCTGTTAAGACCTTTTTAAATTTGGTATCCACAGGAACCTGTGTTCACATTTAGAGCATACATAACACATACTGTTCTCAGGGGTGGATATTAAAACTATTTAACAACAGGAACAGGCACCAACCTAGCAGAAGAAAATTAATATAGCTATGCCATTACTTCTGTGACTGCCCCTGATTTTAGCATATCCATGGCCATAAAAGTAGATAAAATTCTATCTAGTCTTTAAGTATAACAGTAAAGAGACAATACATATTCCACCTTCTAATGGGACTTAAGTTTATATTGTGAGGATCGAATTCTGAGCTTCCACAAGGAAGAATGGGTAACTGATGGTACTAGGGCAGTGTACAAAATATGTACTTGCCTTCACATTCAAATAAATCCATCTCTAATTACTATGTCAGCTTTGATGTGTCATATATGAGGGTCACTTGATTCCTATATTCATGTATCTGGTTTGAGTAGAAGCCAGCTGTCATCTACTAGATTTACTGGAGTTTGTGGAGGAGTAAGGGGCATATATGATCTGGCAGCAAAAGGGGGAGAGCACACACAGAACTACAGGGAAGATGAAATGGAAGAACATGGTAGCAAGCAGGTTCAAAATGACGGAGACACTGCAAAGTATTTAAGAACACCTGGTTAAGTACTACATTTCTCGGCCTCGGCTGAAACATCCCAGAAAATGATGGAGTGGTGGAGACACCTCTCAAATATATTTATAAACAAATCCTAAGATAGATTCAGTCATAAGACATTCCTTTCCCTTTTGAATTAAGCCTCGATAATATTTGTGTTCAGAATTTTTAGTAAGAGGTCATTTTAGTGAAGGGTCTTGAATCTAGATTTGAATTTCTCATGTAACTAAGCAGAGCACAAATAATACAAGTGAGTACGAAATCTTAAAATCTTTCATCAAAATGAAGACCAGAGTAGACTAATGACTTCTAAAGAGTTTCAAAAAATATGGCTATTCAACAACTGTCTGATACAATAATTGCTCAGCGTAAGAAATATATGGGGATTTCAGAACCACAAACAAGGACAGATCCTCACACAATTAGTTATAAATAAACCCAGCAGTGGCCTGCTTACAGCACACCCTAGTGCTGTGTACCACACCTCAGGGCATTAGAAATGCCACTGCAGCTCCCTCCGCTGCTATCCACCCCTCCCCTGCTGACAGAACACACACCCTGAAAAAAATCTGAAGAATTCAAATTTAGTGCTAAGAAATTAATACTTAGTAGCTAGCTTTACCCCAGTAATGGTCATTCCTAAAATTTTTTATAGACTTAAAAAATCACATAAACTGTATTTTGGAACAGTCACTTTCTTAATGACAAATCAATTTTTAATGAGAAAAACTTCATGGAAGTTACCCCTGATCAGCTTCTTCATCTCTAAAATACTGACTGACCTCTACTGATAACCCTGATTAATTAAGTCAATGTGGTCTCTCGGAAAAAAAGTATTTCTATATTCATTCCCGTGGCTTAATCAAACAAACAAATGAAACCAATTTTTAAGACCATAAAATATCTAAAAACCAGTTAAGATGGACGCAGGAGTCTGCTGGTGGGAATGCAAACTGGTGCAGCCACTCTGGAAAACAGTATGGAAGTTCCTCAAAAAATTAAAAGTAGAACTACCCTTTGACCCAGCAATTGCACTACTAGGTATTTATCTAAGGGATACAGGTGTGCTGTTCTGAAGGGACACATGCACCCCAATGTTTGTAGCAGCACTATCAACAATAGCCAAAATATGGAAAGAGCCCAAATGCCCATCAACAGATGAATGGATAAAGAAGATGTGGTATATACACATAATGGAATATTACTCGGCAATCAAGAAGAATGAAATCTTGCCATTTGCAACTATGTGGATGGAACTAGAGGGTATTATGCTAAGTGAAAGTAGTCAAAGAAAGACAAATATCATATGACTTCACTCATATGAGGACTTTAAGACACAAAACAGATGAACATAAGGGAAGGGAAGCAAAAATAATATAAAAACAGGGAGGGAGACAAAACATATGAGACTCTTAAATATGGAGAACAAACAGGGTTGCTAGACGGGTTGTGGGAGGGGGGATGGGCTAAATGGGTAAGGGGCATTAAGGAATCTACTCCTGAAATCATTGTTGCACTATATGCTAACTTAGATGTAAATTTAAAAAAATAAATTAAATAAAAGGGTAAAAAAATAAAAAATAATAAAATGCACAACTACTAAGTAAAAAGAAAAAAAAAAGACGGATGCAGAAGTAACCTCACTTGGTTGTCTATTAAAACTCCGGCACACTTAACTGTCACAGATATTAAACAAAATGTCACGAAAGCAGTACTTGGAATGCTGGTTTCTAAGGCTGTATGGAGGGGAACGATCGGACTTAGTCAGCTGCCCTAAGCCAGACAGAGACCTCCATGTTTATGTAGGATCACTGCAATTTGTAGACAAAAGGTATTTTTCCATTTGTCCACATGGTTGGTTCCTGCAGGTTCCATTTTTGGTGCGCTTCATTATTAAGAAGCCTTTTGTTATCTAGTCTTTCCTACAGCAATTTCCTGACTGCAGCAGATTCTCATTTAAATACACTTTAATGCATTCAAATAAACTAGAGAAAAAAAAAACAGGATTCAGACAGATAATGGAAAAAGAACCATTAAACCATATAAAGTCAAAGTGATCTTTACTCTAGGAACAAAGGTTGTAAAGAACATGTACAAGGAAAGGAGGATTGAGATATACCCCCCAAAAATCACTCACCACCTTCCCTTCATTCCCAGTGGTTTCCAAACTCTTCTCCCTTCTCATTATCCAGCCCTAATCAACTTAAGTTTCCTTGCCACACAACAACTCAAATATTATCTCCAGACACCCACAACTTCCCTCACGTATCAATACCTCTGCACCTTGGATGCTCTCCTGAATAAAGCTCACGAACAATGTGCTTGCAATCACACAGCTGACAGAAAACAATTACTTGGTGTATACCACGGAGGGCCTCTGACCATTGAGTGTGCATTTCGAAGGGTGCTATCTGCACAACCCTCCAGAACACTCTGGCAAAACCGTCTGGAGAGTTCGGTGCTGCTCTAGGGCTACCACATAACACATGACAAACAGCAATGAATCTAAGACACGGGGCCCCAGACTGCATTTCAGTTCTGCCATAGCACTGCTCCACCTTCTTGGAGACTCAATTTCTTCAACAATAAAACAGGTAATTTTAGGTGCTTCACAGAATTTTTAAAGACTCAGAAGAAACCAAGTAAAGCATCTAACCAAAAAGGAAACGGAATATTATAGGCACCAAATAAGTGGCAGTTATTAAAACACTATAACCTAAATTTCTTTACAATTAAAAGGCAGCTGACTGCAGTATGACTATCTGAATATATCAGTCACCATATTCATGATCTTATAAAATTGACAAAAAACATAAAGTAGGCTCCCTAGCTTAAGTAGACTTAAATGTTATCTTAACTCTTTCCTAGAGCACTAAGTAGCTCTTATTACAATAGCTGCACATGTTGATATTTTTTGCTCTCAAACTAGAAGCAAGGAATAAACAGGGGCAACACTAAATAAAGTACAATTAGAGAATAATACACTTGAATGGCAGCTGGCAAAATGCATTCTGTAGGTGTATCAGTAACTTAGAAACCAGAAAGCATAGAGATGAAACGGTTAACAGGAACAAAAAAGTAGGGATGGGGCTGGGAAAGGATGAGAGGATTTAGGTAAGTGGGAGAGGGAGAGCAAGGCAACACAGATTTCTTACGAACAATGTGAACACAGTTCCAGGCAAGAAAAGGAATAGTACTGGGCAATGAGCAAACTTACTTTTTTTTTTTTTTTTTTAAATTGTATTTTGAGAGAGGGAGAGTATGTGCATGCAAGCAGGGGAGGAGCAGAGGGAGAGGGAGAGAGTCTTAAGCAGGCTCCACACCAAGCGCAGAGCCCAGAAAAGGCACGAAAGCTCTATGCCCTGCTGTCACCACTGCCACCTTTTGAAAGACAGGTCTTTAACTCCAGCTTTAAGATCTTGATTTGCTACAAGCACTACAAGAATCTCCTAGACTGCATTTTTGTTACTGAGGAAATCAGAAAGAATCCCAGCCTATTACCCAATGTTTCCCTTGGAGTTGGTCCTTAAAACATCTTCCAAAGTGACTGACTTCCTGGGAACTTAGAAAGCCTCCTTATGTTGCTCTTGGAAGGGTTTAAGATAGTAATACCTAATGACCCCTGTGAAATGAAGAACGCAGGTCTGTAGTGGCCACTGCTGGAACACCTCTTTCCACCCTCCCAGATATGAACATTATAAACATTATTATAAATTATAAACATTACTAGAAATTTCCAGTGGGATCAAGACTGGATGTGCTGGGGATGGGATCTCTGCTTCTCCCATGTAATTCTAGGCTACTTAATAAAAGGAAAGAAGAGAACTATGCATTTCATAAAGATATAATAGCAACAACAACAAAATGGATGTTCCTGGCTCTCACCCTCAGAAACTCTAACTTAATAAATCTGAGGTCTAGAAACTCGCATTTTTAATACAAATCTCAGGTAATTAATAATCCTGAAATAGATGATCAGTAAGATCATACTTTGAAAAAACGCTAGTACAGATATTAAAAACTGTCTATAGATGTTGAATTCAGAGAAAGGAGAAGTCTGCATTTTTCTGCTATTGGTTAAGAGGTTGTTGAGAGGGAAGTGGAGAGGAAAGATTTACTTGTTAAAACAAACAACAACAACAACAACAACAACAACAAAACCATTACTGAGTGCCTATTTACCTGATCCCATGCCAAGGCCAAAACAAGACCAAGATAAACAGGACAACAGTTTTTAATCTAATGAGGCTTCTGCGTTCAGTGAAAATGATCACATACCTAAAGCTTGTTTTAATACTTTTACATAATCTATATAAATTTACTCAGTTATCAGTACTGGAATTCGAACTACAGAAGTAGCTCACAGTAGTTTAGTAGAAAACTTAATTTCATAAATGGGAATCTATGAAATTTTAAAATAAAATGAAATAAAATGAAAATCTGAGTACTAATAAACGTCCTATTCTCTTTTCTTCATGCTCCCTTTCCCACATTTTAAACTAGTCCATACCAAAGGAAAATACATGACATGGGCACAACTTCACAGAATGCAGATTTGAACTCTTCACCTCTATTTCCTTGTTCTTTTTTAATGTTTATTTTTGAGAGAGAGAGAGAGAGAGAGAGAGAGAGCGCGCGCACGCGCGCAAGTGGGGGAGGAGCAGAGTGAGAAGGGGACAGAGGATCCAGAGGATCCAAAGCGGGCTCTGTGCTGAGAGCCCAATGCAGGGCTCAAACTCATGAAATGTGAGATCACAACCGGAGCTGAAGTTGGATGCTTTATCAACAGAGCCACCCAGGTGTCCCAAACTCTTCACCTCTATTTTCAAGTGATGTTATTCCTGCAAAGGATTCAATAAGACTGAGGTAAAGAGTGGGTTAACACAAAGAAAACTAGAAGATGTTGACTTTTACTGCATGTGGAGTTACAGGTTCTTAAATATTACACATTTTTTTAAATATTTACGGTTTCTGAGGTGATGGGAAAAAGTAAGAGCTGTTCTTATGGGCCAACATTGTAAGACTTGAAGTCACGGGAAAATATAATGGGCTTCCTTGTGCAGCAGGAGCTCCTTGTCACCAGAAGTATTCAAAAAGTTTGAAGGACACCCCATTAGACATGTTATAGAATTCATTTCTACAAAGGCCAAAAGGTAAGGAAATCTAATGGTAGTCATCTACTCAACACTCTACTACTTGTGTAGTTACAAAACTCAGCACCGTACTTAAAAGACTTCCTGTCTAATGACATTCTAATATGTAACAAACAGGAAAGAAAAGGGCATGTGGGCACAGTGAGCAGCAAGGTCAAAGGCACAAGGGTTAATAAACAAATAAACAAACAAACAAACCATGATGGGGTGTTTGAGGGTTCAGTTCAGTGTTGCCGGAGTGCAGAATGTGCCTATGTAAGTGGCAGGTGACCATGCTGAAGAAGTGGGTAGGGGCTTGATAAAGGAGGGTGTTAAATGTCACATAAAGAAGCTTATATTTTATTCTATAATCATCAGGACATGACTGAGCATTTTAAATAGCTCAGGTAAGGGGCGCCTGGGTGGCTCAGTCGGTTAAGCGTCCAACTTCAGCTCAGGTCACGATCTCGCGGTCCATGGGTTCGAGCCCCACGTCGGGCTCTGGGCTGATGGCTCGGAGCCTGGAGCCTGCTTCTGATTCTGTGTCTCCCTCTCTCTCTGCCCCTCCCCCATTCGTGCTCTGTCTCTCTCTGTCTCAAAAATAAATAAAGGTTAAAAAAAAATTAAAATAAATAAATAAATAGCTCAGGTAAATTAGCCTGGGACTATTAGGTAATGGCAGGGGATGATGAAAGCCTGAACTAGCAGCGCTACATGACAGAGTAGCAGGGGACAGAACAGAATATGGAATCAAAATTGAGAGGGAAATGAGATCAGATTTGTGCTTAGACATGCACAAAACTTGTTTTTACATTTCTAAGACTCCATTCTTTAATGGTCAAAACTTTGTACTTACGTAGATTTGATTTTAAATTTAGGGATTACTGAAGAATAGGACTGCATTTAATAAAACTGAAAATAATCCAACATTTTTCATGTTGTAGTAAATCACCGCAACAGTCTATATTGTCTGAACTTCCACAGAAATTCCCTCGACTCGTAAGTAAAATACCAAATTGCCATAAAAGTGTCTTCACAACTGTCAGCTACATGTAAGAAGCCTGGCAAACTTCCTAGAAACTTTCCTTATCTGAGACTAAATAATTAAAAATCCTAATGGTTAAGATCCTGTCACGTCACAACTTCTAGATACCATCAGTATTTTCCTCACACTTCAAAAATTCTTGTTCCTGGCTAAATAGGTCTTGAGACTTTCATTAGAAAACAAATTTCAGATAAATGGTTTCATTGCTACTAACAATTCAGATACTGAATTGTCTTTTGTAATTGAGATTACTTCTGTCACTCAACTAAATGACTACATGTGGTATGGCGGGGAGGGGTGATTACAGATGAACATACGTTATAAACCATATTTTGCAAAAGGTAATTATCCCTAAAATGTTATAAGAAATAAAAGGCCTATTACTATTAACATAGTTCTGAAATATGCTGACAATACACAAATTTAAATAGCAAGAAGTCTAAGATAATTAAAAGTGAACGTTAAAACCCCATATATCTGTAGAAGTAATGCAAGTACTAAAAACTAGAGAGCTGAGCTTAGAGATGGAGAAAGCCGGAAAGAGCAATGCCCCTATGATTGCAAGAAAAAAGCTGAACTACTGCTAATTAATGACATTTCTTGAACCTATTAAAGAACTGAATCACAGGCGAAACAATCTAAAACCAGAAGAAACTGGCGCCTGCATGGAGAGAGAATACCAGAGTACGGTAAAACCTGGGATGCGAGCAACTTGTTCTGCAAGTGTTCCATAAGACGAACAAGCATTTTTAATAAATTTTAACTTGATAAACGAGTGAGGTCTTGCGATATGAGTAGGACCTGACACCAAATGTCACATGATCACAACTGGGCTGATGGTTCTCTCTTTCTCTCTCTCTCTCTCTCTCTCTCTGTCTGCAGGACTGTGGGTGATCATTTCCCATGCTCAGATGCTTGGTCTCAGGCTGTGGTGTTTGGCAGAAATCAGTGATTTTTCAGAACATTGGAAGGTGCCCACAACTGGCAGTAGTGTACTTTTTGTCACTTCAAAGCACTTATGGACAGTCCCTTGCTTTTCTGTACAAGAGTCAGTTTAGGAATGCCTTGCTTCATTCCAGGTCAGGCTACCTGCAGATGTAGACTCTTTTCCCTGCTGCCTTATTGCCAGTTACATTAAATACAGCATATGACAAGAATTGATTAATACGGTACTGTAGTCAACATCCATGCGAGCGTATACAGTGGCCCCCACGCAGAAAAAGATTCCAATGAGCCAGTAGATAGCAGTGATTCCGTCAGTGATAGTGGAAGTCGTCCTACACAATAACCCTCCTCTCTTTTGTCTCCCTCATACCAGCCACAAAGGTTTTCAAAGGTAAGTGCAGGTTAATTTGTTTATTCTTACTATTTTGTATTTTATTATTTTGTCTTATATTACAGTATTTAATCCTGTTTATATGAATATTTTTAGGTTGCAGAACAAATCCTCTGAGTTTCCATTATTTCTTATGGGGAAATTCGCTTTGATATACAAGTGCTTTGGATTACAAGCATGTTTCCAGAAGGAATTATGCACACAAACCATGGTTTTACTGTATTTGCTTACCTGAAACAGAAATAGCTGGACAAGCCAGTGGGAAGATTAAGTTAGCATTTAACAAAATGCTACAAGGTGGCTAGTACAAAAGTATGAGGTCCCTGCAGCCATAAACACTGGGAGACGGGTGCAGTATGCTCTTCCAAACTTTTCTAAAATCTTGGAAACACAACCATTTCCTAAAGCCATTGTTAAGAAAATACATATAGTAACAGTACATTTTGCATGATCAGTTACACATGCTAATTTTCAATAAAATTCTTTGTGGTATTTTCTGTTGTCCTATCTTCAAGTTCACGTATTCTCCCCTCAGATTTGTCAGATACACACCTACTATGTCCTCTAAAGAACAAAAGCATTAGTCTGTAGGGAAATGGATGGGGAGGAGGGGTGGTCTGAGGGCACTGGTAGAAAGTAACTGCAGTTGAGGGAGAGGAACAGAAAACAAAGTGTTTTACTCTCAGGGGAAGGTCAGAAACATATGCTAGCATGACATTTAGAAGATGGGCAGAAAGAACTGTGAAGTCCACAACTCTAAGACCTAGGTTCATAGGACCAAACTTGGACTGAGGATTAATCCAAACTTCAAAGAATGTCCTTCCTCTCATAACCACCCCACCACATAAACAAGCACTAAGAAATAAGATTAAAAAGGAATATAGCAAGGATTACTACAAGAGACAGATTTGTTCCGGGAAACAATGCAAAGAGCAGACCAAAACCTCAGCAGAGAACACACTGAGAAAAATCCTCTGGCAAAGCAGCCAATATTCTACACACAAAGTATCACGAGAATATGGTGCTCTGAGGGTAATCATAGCAACAACAAACTTCAAAACAACCTCAATCATGACTACATTAACACAATCCCCACAATGAAGTCTGTGAGAATGAAAAGCAGGCTCACCCACAGCATAAAAAATATTTCCCTCAGTACCTACTGTCCCACACAACGCATGGCTTTTAACCAAATATGACAAGGCATTCAGGGAAAACCAATCTGAGGAGACAAAGCAATCATTAAACTAAATTCAGTATGACACAGATGTTGGCACTATGTGAAAATAACTATCATCAGTGCATTAAAGAAAAGAGTCCAATGAAAAAGGTAGAAAATGTGTAAGATCAGATAATTTCAGCAAAGAGACTTAAACTATGAGAAGGAATCAAACAAATGGTAGAAACCAAAAACACAGTAACAGAATGAACAATGCCTTTAATGGTATGATCAGCAGACTTGACAAATCTGAGGGAAGAATACGTGATCTTGAAGATAGGACAACAGAAACTACCACAAAGAATCTTATTGCAAATTAGCATGTGTAACTGATCATGCAAAATGTACTGTTACTGAATTTATTTTCTTAACAATTGACTTACTAAGTTTCCCAAGAAACTTGTTTTCAAGATTAATTCATCAAACACTCAGGTGATAATGCAAAATAGACAATTATTTACACTACAATAATGTTCCATTTACAAAAATAGAAATATAAAAAATTATAATTAAATTTATAAGCAAACTATAAGAAAATTTGTAATAGTTCTACATCCTTGTTTTTTTACTACTTCTTACCCATATCACATGAAAATTTTATTTCATATTCTTTCTTTAGATTCTCTATAAATACTTTCAGATCTACCACCAGACATACTGATTATCAACAAACTGTGAGAAAGAGTAAACCAATTATGGATGCACTCCTTTTATTTCAAATTTGGATATTTTACTCTAAACAATTCCTCCCATAAAGTTCATGTTAAAAGTTAAACATGTTTTACACCTATTCAAAGTTATACTAATAACTCATGGCATACCCCATAAAACATACCTTTAATAAGGTAGCTGATACACATAAACCCCATTGAAACTTCTTTTCGTAAACAGATTTAATATTTTTAGATGGGAAAAAGGTGTTTTTATAATCCTATTTACCTCTTCTTCTTTTTTATTTGTGAGATTACATGCAGAATATCAGCAATTATTACAGAGTTATTTTTTCTTTTTAATGTGTATTTTGTTAGAATAGGAATTCATGAGACTTTTTTAAATTTTTAAATTTTTTTAACTGAAGTGTAATTAACATAACAGTGTTATATTAGATTCAGGTATACAATATAGTGATTCATCAATTCTATATATTACTCAGTGTTCACAATACACATACTCTTAATCCCCTTTATGTCTTTCACCCATCCCCCACCCACTTCACCTCTGGCAACTACGTTTAATCTCTGTATTTTTTTTTTAATTTTTTAATGTTTATTTTATTTTTGAGAGAAAGAGTGAGCAGGGGAGGGGCAGAGAGAGAGACACACACACACAAACACACAGAATCTGAAGCAGGCTCCAGGCTCTAAGCTGTCAGCACAGAGCCCGACGCTGGGCTCAAACTCACAAACCATGAGATCATGAGCTGAGCAGAAGTCAGAGGCTCAGTTGCTTCTGACTTCAGCTCATGTCAGGATCTCGTGGTCTGTGAGACCTTTTTATAAAAGCCCAAATGTCCACTGACGGATGAATGGATAAAGAAAATGTGGTATATATACACAATGGAGTATTACTCAGCAATCAAAAAGAATGAAATCTTGCCATTTGCAACTATGTGGATGGAAATGGAGGGTGTTATGCTAAGTGAAATTAGTCAGAGAAAGACAAAAATCACATGACTTCACTCATATGAGGACTTTTAAAGAGACAAAACAGATGAACATAAGGGAAGGGAAGCAAAAATAATATAAAAACAGGGAGGGGGACAAAACAGAAAAGACTCTTAAATACAGAGAACAAACTGAGGGTTGCTGGAGGGGTTGTGGGAGGGGGTATGGGCTAAATGGGTAAGGGGCATTAAGGAATCTACTGAAATCATTGCTTCACTATATACTAACTAATTTGGATATAAATTTTAAAAAATAAAAAATAAAGTTAAATCAAAAAAAATTTAAAAAAAAAAAAGGTGACAAAGCAAACCGAGGCAGAGTGATTTGGTTAAGTTTCTCACTCTCTTAGGTAACATGAATCTAGAGTGGAAGTAATAGAAGAAAAAATGAAAGGATTAAAATAAAGAACTTCTAATATACTTACTCTGTGACTTCTTTGTTTCATTTTAAGTTTGCGAAGCTATATAAAAACTAAACTTCAAATCAAGAGCAGAAAACTAATATAATTTTTAGTAATCGGTATTGCTAGTACAATTTAATGCATAGCCTTATCAAGCCAACTTGCCAGACTACATTTCATAGCACTCATTTTTAATCATTAATATTTTGATCCCCTTTAGAAATCTAATAAAAGCAATAAGCTCTCTAGAAAACTAATCACAGGGACAGGCAAACTTTTTCATATGCTTTTAGTGGGTCAAAGAACATCCTAAAAAAACCTTGTGGGGTAGGTTACATGAATTCCAAATTTTTACTGGACAAATTTGATTTGTATGAGACAAAGCAAAGGGTCCCAAAGGACCATTAAGAGGAAGCAACTAAGCAATCGCTAATCTAATTAACACACATATTTAATAAGGAGCTTTAAAAAAAGAATTGAGTCCAGTAAAACTAGTCAATCGCATCAACTAAGAACTAGTCTGAAGTGTTAGAATTACCATCCATTCTATTTCTTTTAGTATTTCAACATTCACAGAGCTAGAATGCAAGGCTACAGTTGCACAGTTAGAAAATGGGGATGCTACTGCATTGATGCTTCCATTTTACACGTAGGTTAAGTTGTACAATCAAAACTTCACAGCAGTGTTAGGGAAAAAAGCATCAGTCTATTATTTTTCCTATCTCATAATAATCCTTCAAAATATTAAGTTATTAGAACCGAAGCTTTTCATTAGAGGAACATGAGAGGAGCAGATGTTATTAAGATGCAATATAAATCCAAACAATAACTTCCCATTAACCTGTGGTAATTAAGAGTCTATCTGAACACTTACTAACAATGTGAAGTTGCCAAAATCAACGCAAAACATAAAGCAGTAATTAACAGTATTAGAAACATTACAATAAGAGTAAATTACTAAAGAATATGGGAACAAAAAATGTTCAAATTTTAGGGAGATTTAAAAAAATGAACTGTTTTTTTTCTTGCCACTGTTATTTGTAAAACAGTCATAGAGAAGTACAGTCCTCGAAAGGTGTTACAATTTGTTCAATAAGGATTTCTAAAAAACGTCTAAAAAAAATTCCCCCTACAAAGCTTGTTTCTGCATGTTTTCAACATCAGGAAAGTTTCTCGTCTAAGGTAAGTTATGTCTAACTGGCAGAGGGATTCTCTGCTGGGGGCTAGTGCACACCCCAGAAGTAGAGGCAGTTATACCATCTGTGAATTTAGAAGCTGAATCAAGACAGAAATAATGCAAACCAAGGAGTTTCTCAGACAATGTTCTCATGAGTGGACCTACTTGTAAACTATAGGGTCTAACGATAAGCATGTAAGTTGGGTTTACATATGGCCACTGGGCAACAGAAATCTGGTCTACAACCCCTTCAAATTTAAGAGGGAAACTGGGGCACCTGGGTGGCTGAGTCAGTTGAGCATCCGACTTCAGCTCAGGTCATGATCTCATGGTACGGGAGTTCAAGCCCGCATCGGGCTCTGTGCTGACAGCTCAGAGCCTGGAGCCTGCTTCCGGATTCTGTGTCTCCCTCTCTCTCTGCCCCTCCCCACTTACACTCTGTGTCTCTCTCTCTCAAAAATGAATAAACATTAAAATAAAAATAATTTAAAAAGAGGGAAATGAAACTCAGATAAGTTAGGTGACTTACCTACATGCAAAAAGTTAATTAACTGCTATAAGTCTTCATCCCTTTAAAGAAATAGTAGATCCTGCAAATTTAACTTCAAATATATCTCCCAAATTCTTGGACCGAGGTGAAGCTCCATCACCAGTGCCTTTGTACTCTTGCCTACCACATCTGTTTTTCTGTTAATTAAACTAAAACCACTAATCAAAAGTTGAAGTCAATCACTTTTCTTAAAATCCTTTATATAGTTGCACAGAAAAAGTTCAAGGTTCTTAACACAGTCTAGAATGACCCTTAAAAAAAAATCGTTCTTCATCTACCATTTCGTGTTTCATCTCCCACTAGTCCTGTCACATCCTAGCAGCTCCAAACACACAGGGCTCTTTCAGACTCTTAAGCTTTTGTACCTGCTGTTCCTTCTACCTGGAAATATACCTGGAATAGATTTGCATAACTTATGCAAAATACTAAGATAGGAGGACAGGGGAGATGCTCAAATGTTAATTTTCTAACTTTTACATATTATTACTAGCAGTACTACCATTTACTGAAAAGCTACCATGTATGAGTGTTTCAGATGCATAATGTCATCTGCTTCCTAACAACACTTTACAGTATTTAAATATTCGTATTAACCCACTACAAAAATGAGGAAGTAGACTCAAAAAGGATAAGGAATTTTTCTAAGGTGTCACAGCTAGCAACCAAGGTTTATAACTAAAACTCAGATACACCTCATGTCCCTCTTCTCACCTCGTCAGCTCTTACCTTCATCGCCCCATCCCAGACCATCAGTGCCTTGTCACGGTTAAGAGGAACTACTGTGTAAAAACTGCTCTGTTTTTCTGGAAATCAAAATAACAGTAGATATCAAAAGCTAAAAAATATTCTGAACCCTTTCATCTAGTTTTTCCCTCACTTACAGGATTTTGTATTACAAATACTGCAAGAGAAAAGGGGAAAAACAATACGCCCCAAAACATTATGAACTTATAACTATGAAAAACTTAAGAGGCAGCCTAAATGTTTAATAATAAAAGACAAACAGTAATTCATAATAAATGTAAATGCCTTCCACTAACATTATGATGTAAAGAGAGAAAATGCTTAGATGTAACTAGTGTAAAAAGCTAAATACAAGATATGTTTATAATGTAAAACTATTTAAGAAATGTAGGCCGAAGACTGGAAGGACAAACATCAAAACATTAACTGCTGTTCTGTTTACATGCTACAATTACAGGTCAATTTTCTCAATTCTCTATTTTCTAAAAGTTCTCTATTACTGAAGAAAAATGTAACACTCCACAGTAGAGAAAGTCATTACGGGCCTCCTGAGTAAGACCTAATTGGATCTAGAGGCCCTAAATGCAGAAGCTAAGTTTATCCTCAGTCAGGCATCACAACAGGCACAGAGGGAAAACTGTGGTTATTTTGATTGGTTTTGAGTCTTCTGATATATCACTTGTATATTTTAGCAAGCGTAAGAGAAAATTGAATAATTCAAATGCAAATGTTCACGCAAAGAACCAAAACCTCATGCTTATTCTAAAAAGTAATTGCCACTTATCTATCACATAGTAGAACCATGCATGGCACCTAAACTGGGTGAGAGAATTTCTTCCTAAGGGTTTATTCACACCTATTCACAGCGAATAGTTTCACTCTCAATAACTCAGCTTGATGCAAATCTTTACACCTAAAAAAAACCCACAAGACATACACAAGCTTAAAAGTAACTTATGTTTTTGATAAATCTCATCCAATAGAACAAATACTATTTACTATTACTAGTACCAAAAAACAAAACTCTTTCACCCCATTAGTTATAACAAATGGGGGAGGGAGCGTAAAGTTAATACTAGAGTTAAACAAAGACTTAACAAAAAACCAAAAACCAAAAACCAAAATAACCCTTGAGAAGTGATTTTTTTCTTCATATCCCTAAAATGATGATTTGGAAAGCAGAAGATAAAAAGGAAAAGTAAGTAAAAGCATGCCCCTAATGCATAGAAAACAATCTCAACTCTGGTCAAAATTATGTAGTTTTCTTCATTCTGCATCTTCACTATAGAAAGACTGAACCTTATTTTTAAACATGGTGAGGACTCTGATGGAGAGTGTAAAAATCTACAGGGTAACCAGGCTTTCCCTTAACAATAATGACCACTGAGATCCCTAGAAGGGATCCTACAATTTGTTTTGCTGACAATAACTCATCCTTTCCACTAATAAAGGAAAACACAGTTCTCAGATCTTAAAAATCCTGAGAAACTTAAAAAACTTAGAATTAAAAAGTCTTAAATCTTTACAAAACCGAAAACTTTGAGAAAATGAAAATATTCCTCATAAAACAAGGACTTCTACTGAATTTTGAAGCTGCAGGGCTAACTTATTAATTGGGAGAAGCATAATTAGCCTTTTACTCTTTTCAGAATACAGAATAAAACTGCTTTTAAATATAAATGCCCACATTATCCATTCTTATTAAATGACATTTTGGATTTATCCAAACCATTATAGTTTTCTATTAGTAAACATCAAGGGTTATCACATGAATTACAGATTTGTTGTTTAGAAAAAAAACAGTAGGAAAATGCACAGGAGTATAACTTGTGAAACTTAAATTATCCTTGGCTGCTATATAATTCAAAGGTATCTAGATAATCTGGCATGAAATAAAATATTTCAATTTTTACTTATCAGGTGATAATATTATATGAGAATCCCTAAGATATATAATAATTCTTAGCAATTTTTTTAAAATAAAAAGATAGGGGCACCTGGGTGGCTCAGTTGGTTAAGCAACCGACTTCAGCTCAAGTCACGATCTCGTGTTCCTGAGTTTGAGCCTCACACTGGGCTCTCTGCAGTCAGCGCGGAGCCTGCTTTGGATCCTCTGTCTCCCTTTCTCTGCCTTCCTCCACTCTGTGCTCTCTCAAAAATAAACAAACATTTAAAATAAAAAATAAAGGGGCGCCTGGGTGGCTCAGTTGGTTGAGCGTCTGGCTTCGGCTTCAGTTTGTGGGTTCGAGCCCCGCATCAGGCTCTGTGCTGACAGCTTACAGCCTGGAGCCTGCTTCGAATTCTGTGTCTCCCTCTCTCTCTGCTCCTCCCCCACTCATGCTCTATCTCTCTCTCTCCTTCAAAAATAAATAAAAACATTAAAAAAAAGTTTTTAATAAAAAATAAAAAGATAAACTCTTGGGCCTCCTAAAATAAACCAAAGTTTGGAATGTTGTGAGAAATAAAAAAACACTGTAAGCAAAGGCAACTACTACTATCTTGCTTTCCCAATCTCTACAGAGCAACTCACAAAGATACACTTGGTGTATCACAAAGCCACAGCTCTAGATACTTAGGATTTAAAACAGTAAGTTAACAAGAAGGAACTAAATCTTGAAGTCAGATTTTCTTTCTATATAATCTATCCCGAAAGCTTCCAACTTCTATCAAAGTTGAAGACCTTGAAGACAGGGACGCTTGGGTGGTTCAGTCAGTTAAGAGTCCAACTTTGACTCAGGACATGATCTCATGGTTTGTGAGTTTGAAGCCCTGTTTGGGCTCTGTGCTAACAGCTCAGGGCCTGGAGCCTGCTTCAGATTCATTCATTCATTCATTCATTCATTCATTCATTCTCTCTCTCTCTCTCTCCCACTCCATCTCTCTCTCTCAAAAATTAAACATTAAAAAGAAAAAAAAGATGGGGGACACCTGGGTGGTTTAGTCGGGTAAGCGTCTGACTTCAGGCCATGATGTCATGGTTCACAAGTCTGAGTGCCACATTGGGCTCTGTCTTAACAGCTCAAAGCCTGGACCCTGCTTCAGATTCTGTGCCTCCCTCTCTGCCCCTTCCCCACTTGTGTGCCCGGACACGCACGCACATGAGCACTCTCTCTCACTCATTAAAATAAATAAAAACATTTTTTAAAAGTTAAAAACAAAAAAGACCTGAAGACAAACATAAGCATGATAAACTGTCTATTTAATTCTCAACAGTGTGTAAAAAGTCTGGTCATTTAAATCAAATGTTTCAGATTTATTATCTGTCTTTATCTTTACCTTTTGGTTAGCTATCACAGTTCAAATAAAGAATCTTTGGGATGCCTGGGTGGCTCAGTTGGTTAAGTGTCCGACTTCAGCTCAGGTCACGATCTCACAGACCGTGAGTTCCAGCCCCGCGTCGGACTCTGGGCTGATTGATGGCTCAGAGCCTGGAGCCTGCTTCCGATTCTGTGTCTCCCTCTCTCTCTGCCTCTCCCCCATTCATGCTCTGTCTCTCTCTGTCCCCAAAATAAATAAACGTTTAAAAAAAAATTAAAAAAAAAAAAAGAATCTTTTATCCAAGTTAATCTTATCTAGAGTAAAACAAGACTAATAAACATAGCCCCAAAATGAAATAGCTTCTTTACAGTAATTATAATAGATTGACTTTTCTTTAATCTATATAATCAAATTATTTCTATGTTCAGCAGTAATAACTTTCTCCCATCCCGGAAATACCAACGCCAACTTCTGATAGTTTATTTGAAAAAAATACATAAAATGGGATTTAAGAAATAGTGGAAATAAGGGAGATCTGAAACGCACAAAACCCTGGAGTGATCACATCAACAGAGAGCTGTCATGAGAACAACAGGAATTAATGTGAGACTAGAGAAGTAAAATACAAGCATATATTTCTTTTCCTCAGATAGTATGCAAGTTTGAATTAGCAGGAAACACTTTTCTCTTAAACGATTCCTGTCCTTGGTTCATTCTGCTTTGAGTAATAACTAAGTATATTTTTATTCAACTAGAAAATAAATAATCATGGTATTCCATACATACATTTTAGCATATAAAACCAACTTAAGTAGTGTTCATTAAAAACTTTTAAGTCAAGGAAATGATATTCAATATTCACTCTCTGGCCTTCTACTACTTCTAATATAGAAATGTGGTAGGAACTATCCAAAGATAAACACTTAGAAACCAAAGTTAATCTCTTCCCATCTCAAAATATTTTAGACAATTTTAAGTGTGGTGGGGTATTACTGAAAAAATTATTCGTATACATATTTTTTCATGTTTATTTATTTTTGAGAGAGCGTGAGCAGGGGAGGGGTTGGGGGTGGGGGGCAGAGGATCCGAAGCAGGCTCTGTGCTGACAGCACCGAGCCAGATGGAGGGCTCGAACTTACAAACTGTGAGATCACGACCTGAGCCAAAGTCATATGCTCAACCAACTGAGCCACCCAGGCACCCCTTTATAGGTTTTAATTTATAGGTTAATGGCATAATTCAGAATGCACTCTCAAATTAATATTTTTTTCTCTTATACAAGGTAAAACAAAAAAACCCAAAAACCAAGTAGCTTAAAGCTTTCTGTCAATTCTATGTTTCAAAATTGGCATACTTTAGAAGGACAAACACTATTTCAAAAAAATTGTTTAATGAGAAAAATTGTAAAAACCATTCTAATGTAGGTCAAATTCCATTGCAGTACATAAAAATTAACAATAATGATATATTTAAAATGCTGATTAGCAGACCTGCTAAATGATATTTTGTTGACTGCATTACAATATTCACCGTAAAATACCTAATGCAACAAATGTTTTCACAGAAGCTGTCCATACGGTAGTGGACATTAAGGTTAAGGAATATTTACACTTAATGAAATTTACTTAGAGAATAAATAAATTACAGCTTTGCTTCAGGTTTCCACCACCTTCTTGATTCCTCTCTTTTCTACTTTCCCACCCCACTCTAGTCTGGACACTAAGGGAAGAGTGGAGCACTTAGGAGATGTGAGCCACAGTCTTCCTGGAAGTCAGGGTCCACGCTCAGAATCTTCTTTCCTTCCACGCCCAAGACAAGAGTTCATTCACATTGGCCCTCTTCCAGTCAGGAAAATTTTCTAAAGTGTTATAAATCATCCAGCTAGAGAAAAGAAGAAAGGAAAGGAAAGATAAAAGGAAAAAGAGAAACAGAAATGAAGAAAGAAGAGAAGAAAGAAAAAGAAGCTCTTGTGTTGTCTTCTCCATGTTCGTTGAAGAATTCAGGATCAGAAATAGCTTAGAAGTGTGGGAAGTTAATATGTATTAAAGACTGGTGTTTTTTTAATTAAAGAAAAGAAAAAAGACTATTATCTTTTATTTGTCTCTTCCCAAGGGGATAATGGAGTAGCAAAATCTAACAGATATTAGATATTCATAATTATAATTATTACCTTGTTAGCAGATGCTATTTCTGCCTCTTGGTTACTATGTCTAACAAATCTCTTTCCAGTGGTAACATAAATCATCTGTTCCCAAACCTGAATATTCATATAATTTTCTAAGAAGGCCTGGGGAAGTTTTTAATACAAATCTCTACCATGCTTCCTTCCTTCTCCTAAATAGGGCTTCATGGGTCTAAGAATACATATGTTTTGTTTTGTGTGTGTGTGTGTGTGTGTGTGTGTGTGTGTGTATTTTTAAGACCCCCAAGGTGATTCTGATAATCAGTCAGGTTTGAGCATCACTGGTATAAATAAATTTTATTATAGATGCATTCTGCACTTTCATTAGAAAGCAGAATGGCTTTTTACATGTGCTTTAGTTTTGTGCAATCTGCTGCTTTATACACAGTGTTTACTAAGTCAGAGAGGGATGCCTATCTCTTAGATAAAAACATATGAATTGGAAAAATAAATATGTTAAATCTTTTTGAAAGAAGACAAAATTGTAAAATAGTAGCAATGTTGAAAGGGAAGGAAGAACAGGCTATAAATCTAACAAAATATTAAGCTAATAATAAATACCAACTTTTGTATAGTCCCATGTACTTTAAAATTTTCATTGCTTTGAAAATTAGCAAAAGCCTGAAAGTTATCCCAAGGGGCAGACTGGTAATTATGAAATAATTATAAAGGTACCCATGAATGCTGAGGTCAGGAAAACTAGTTTTCTTAAACTGATGTAATCTTGATATTACCACTGAGTTTCAAGGGAGTCTAATAGATGTCAGAAGTTATCTCCCACCTCTACTCCAACATTTCTTTGGTTCCAAAATTAGTATTTAATTAATTATGCAACAAGCAAGATAAAGGACAAGCCTGAGAGAATGTATCATTCATTACAAAAATCATATACTAATTACACATTACGTGCAAGCAATTTGCTTAGTGCTAAGGATAATTAAAAATGAATGACACTAATAACAAACATTTATATAGCTCTTACTCTCTGCCAAAAGCTATTCTAAACTCTTTATGTACATTAACTTACTTTAACTTTATAATAATCCTAAGAGATAGGTTATTATTATCATCAGCACTTTATAGATGAGGAGGGGGGTGCCTGGCTGGCTCAGTCTTTAGAGTGTGCAACTCTTAATCTCGGGATCAGAGTTCAAGCCCACAGTGGGTGTGAAGCCTACTTAAGAGAATATTTTTCTAAATACGATGAGGAAATTGAAGCAAGGGACAGTTGAGGAACTTGAGTAAGGTCACAGAGCTACTATGTGGAAAATCTGATTGAACCTAGGTGGCCTGGTTGCATAGTCTATGCTGTTGTTCAATACGGTAGGATGCCTTTTTTCAAGTTTACAGGTTAGCAGGGAATAAGAGACATGAATATAATTAATAGTACAGGTACTATATTATTCAGCAAATATTTTTTTAATGTTATTTTTTTTTAATGTTTATTTATTTTTGAGAGAGAAAGAGAGCACAAGTGGGGAAGGGGCAGAGAGAGAGGGGGACACAGAATCTGAAGCAGGCTCTGGACTCCAAGCTGACTGTTAGCATAGAGCCCAACGTGGGGCTCGAACTTACGAACCATGAGATCATAACCTAAGCCGACGTCAGATGCTGAACCAACTGAGCCACCCACGTGCTCCTATTCAGCAAATATTTTTAATGAATAGGAATCATGAAAGATTTAGGTAAAGAAAAGAAGATTCCTTAAGAATATAAGGTTTTAGTTAAAAACACTTCAAAAAAGTGTTTCACTATATTAAAGTCTTATTCGTTAGAAATAAGAATATAAAAAATGTATTTTATTTTATGACTGAAAAAGATGTTCTCACCTACTATGGCTATAACTTTGTATAGTATGGGTGATAACAGAGTTGACAGATTCCCAAGCCAAGTTTTGCTGGACTTTGTTTCAAGGGAGGGAAATTAGGAAAATCCTTGTCCTGACATCGTTCATTTGAGAGTTACAGAAACTTCCATTATGATTCCTGTTGTTTCTGGCCACAAAAGAAAATATCCATCCTTAATAATCAATGCTTTTCCTGAGGATAGAGGATACATTTTTTAATAACTTTTGAAGAGCTGAGAAAGTGTTAAGTGTCCTTTCCAAGTATTGCCTTTTCCCATTAGATATCCATTTAGCATGGGTGACCCAAGACTAGGTAAGTATGTATGATGTGATTCAGAACTGATAAAACAATGATAAGGACACCCTACTATCTCAGCAGGAGTTACAATGGACTTAGTATCTGCTTCCAACAAAAATATGGTGTCTCTTTAAATAGTTATCATCATCATTTAAGAACAGAAACAGTCATTTACATTCTTGAGTCAATTTATATTTTATTCCACTAGTTTTAAATAAGGGTCATGTCAACAGAAGGATCCACAGATACAGAACACACATAATCTCCTTACCTAACTACACTCTCTGAATAAAGTAGTGGTGATAAAAAATATGTAACAGAAATCAAGAATAAATAGTATTGTCCCAAATTTATCTTAGCTTTATAGCAGTACTTTCACAGAGGATGTAGGGTGTGGGAGATAGTGGAATAGTCCTGAATTACGAACACCAAAATGTCAAAGGACTGATTATAAAACAAGACCTCAATTGCACGGTATTTCCCTTTCAATCAAGAATTTCTATTAAAAAGACAATTTTCAGTATGTAAGTATATAATATGTAACAATCAAAAGAATGTTTTAGAAAATTGCTTATGGAAACAATTAATGAAAAATGATTACGTACTTACGTAACAAAATATTTTCAAGATGGCAAAGATACTGGCATTACACCCCATGTTTCCATGCACCCCGTTTCTTGGTGAAAGAGCAATGTAAGGAAACTTTTCTGGGAGGCAAACTAATTTTAATCAAGTGTTAAAGGTACTCATTTTCTTTAAATGGACAAATCCTGAAGGTTCTCTTCTAAAGAACGAATTAAAAATTTAAAGATTTACTGCAAAAAAAAAAAAAATGCAAGAAGTACTCCAAGTAGTAAAGTTACATAGTAGTGAAAAGTAAACATTAATATCCTCAACAAAACAATGGTATGCCAGTTATGGTAAAACCTTAGAATAGAATAATATGCAGTCACTGGAAATACTCTTTTCAAAATACATTTAGACCTGGGAAATGTTAATGATAAAGGCAAAAGGTAAAGAAGACATGAAGAAAAAATAAAGAGTACATGGTAATATATAAAATACTCAATTTTATTAAAAACAATAGTACCCATTAAAGGAAAACAACATGAAGATTAATTACATTAAAATGTTACTATTGGTTATTTCTGGGAAAAAGTCGCAATAGACATTTTTTCCTATTTTTTGTTTTTTATAAATTCTCTAAAGTATATATGTATTCATTTTTTTTTTTAATGTTTATTTTTGACAGAGAGACAGAGTGGGTGAGCATGCATGAGCAGGGGTGGGGCAGAGTGAAGGGGAGAGAGAGAATCCCAAGTAGGCTCCATGCTGTCAGCCCAGAGTCCAATATGAGGCTTGACCTCAGGAACCATGAGATCATGACCTGAGCCAAAATCAAGAGTTGAGCACTTAACCGACTGAGTCACCCAGGCACCCCACATGTATTCATTTCTAATTGTTTCTTTGAGTAATGAACTACAGTAATATATAGTAAAAATCCTAAGAGATAACGTTCCAAGATGATATACTCCAGCAAAACGCTTGCCAAGGAAATTCACATTGACCCCCACACTCTTAAAATTGCAAACATTTTTCTCTAAATGAACTCTAAATTAGTTAAAGATAATTATTTAGTTAATGAATTATTCTGACCATATCACTACTGCCTTTTAGGTATAACCACTCCTTTAAGGATTTAGAGATGTCAAAGGAAGGAAGGAAGAAAGGGAAGGAGGAAGGGAGGAAACAAAACTGATGTTAGTCCATATTAATGCCTGCCAAAAATTGTGAATAAATAGTATATTTCAGAAAGAAAGGTTGAAAATAGATCTGACATAGACTTGATTACCAAATGGGCTTTATTAATCTAGATAATGGCTATTTCCAAGAAAAATCAGCAAATTTTATTACATCTGCACACAGGACCAAATAAATTATGGGGTACTTTTCAAAGAAGTAGAGTCAGAAAATGAACTGAAATGACAGCCTACTAAGCTCCTTGATTCTCTATATTCGAAAGTATAAAGTTGGCTGCTACCTACGGAAATGCAGCAAACCGCATTTATTTCAAAAACTGTATAATCATTCACATGTAATATACTTGGATGTGCAATCCTATATGGATACAGTACACTCAAATACACAGTTTCAGAATTTACAATTGCTTCTTCAAATAAGTGGATACTAAAGTTCTTTCATTACAGCAAGTTAAACATTCGATCAATCAAGTTCTCCTCATTTATATTTAAAAAATGACCGCTGAGGAAATTAAATTCCAAAGCATAAATAAAGGCAAAATGATCTGTGTTATTCCTAATAGTTATTTCTCACAAATTCATATTTTTTAAATGTCATGAAAATTAATACTGAATTAGGCAATGCAAGTAATAAGATTTAGACCTGGGAGGAAAAATCCCAGTAATTTGATAATAATAGAACATCTTTATGTCAGTAACTCTAAACTACTGAGGTTTTCTTGTTAAAATGTCTGCAAGTGAATTAAAATAATAAACTAAAAACAAATATAAAATAAACAATTCTGCATTCTTCATTAGAATAAGATAATCATTACCATTTCTATTCTTGAGAAGACCTAAGCTGCAATTTAAAAATTCTCCTAAAAAAAAGTATTTTCACTAGAGTTCAAATGAAACATCTTAAAATTCCTTTGAAAATTAAATATACTTGAGACTTCTGCATTTTAGTAAAAATGCCAGGGTCACTACTTTTGCAAGACAAAACTAAGGAACAAAGGACAGAAGAATCGGTCAGCAACCCCAAAAGTGACTGAGTAAAAGTGCTTTTAGACACAGGGAAAATACAGCAAGGAAGACAAACAGACAAAGGACAAAGCATTGTCTCTCAGATTAAAAGAAACAACATTAGAACTATTCTGTCTTGGGGCACCTGGGTGGTTCAGTCACTTAAGCAGTCAGTCACTTAAGCACCTGACTTTGGCTCAGGTCATGATCTTGCGGTTCGTGAATTTGAGCCCTGTGTCGGGCTCTGTGCTGACACCTTAGCCAGCTTCAGATTCTGTGTCTCCCTCTCCCTCTGGCCCTCCCCCGCTAATGCACACACGGCTCTCTCTCTCTCAAAAATAAACATTAAAAAAATTAAAAAAAAAAAAAAGAAATATTCTGTCTTTAAACAAGACTAATTAAAAGTAAAAAGTGTAATCCTAAAGCAAAACTGACAGACCACACAGCAAACAAGAAGGGGGGGAAGAAGCATGCTTGCTGTTAACTCCCATAGCACTGTGAAATAAAGGAGAAGGGATGTAATAAATGCTACAATAAAATTGACCAGTATCTTAAAAAAGGGAGGTGTAGAAAATTCTTTCCAGATTATACAAAGGTCAGTAGAAATAAAAAGAATGGGCATTATATAGGATCGTGGCTGACTGTTCAAAACAAGGCTTGGAATCACTGGTTCATTTTTATCCAGAAGTGGCCTATTTATATATACATACATGCATACATACATGCATACATATGTATACATATACATACATACATGCATATATATATGTGTGTTATAAGAAAAAACAAGGCTAAACAGAAATTTAATCTGCAGTAAACTATCTCAAATTTTTATAAGACTGAGATATTGGGGCACTTGGGTGGCTCAGTTAAGCGTATGACTTGGCTCAGGTCATGATCTTGCAGTTCATGAGTTCCAGCCCCGCATCGGGCTCTGTGCTGACAGCTCAGAGCCTGGAGCCTGCTTCAGAATCTGTCTCTCCCTCTCTCTCTGCCCCTCCCCTGCTCGCACGCTGACTTTCTTTTTCTTTCTCTCTCTCTCTCAAAAATAAAAACATTAAAAAAAATTACAGAAAAAAAATAAAATACAGAAAAAAAATAAAATAAAAAGACTGAGATACTGTCCTAAAAGAACGTATCTAATTTGTATTTATGCCTTTCCCTCTATCCTCATTGTTAATTTCAATCCCCTCTCTATTACTAAATTACTGCCATAAATAACAGAAAAGCATGTGCAATTTTTGTATTATCTTAATTGAAGAATTTTAGGTCATTTTAGTTCATACAGTAAATTGATAAACTACTTGTACTTGTCCAAAACGTAAAAATACTTTCAAAGTTCAACTATTTTGTAGGTGTCCTTAAATTGATCTCTTTCTTTTGATCAAAATCAGGCAGAATGGAATTAAGGCACAGAAAGACAAGGAAATGTTTGGCCTTTTTAGAGACAGATATTTCATATTTTTAAAAAGTAAGTAATCTAGATGAGATTAAACATGGCATTATTTTATTACACCCCAAAGCAGCTCTCTGTATTTCATTACCTCCAATTTCTTCCCTTTTTTTTTCTTAAAACCATTCTCCAATCAAGAGAGACTATACATAGTTACTCTTTCTTTCCTTCCTTATTTCTTTCTATTTTTGAGAGAGAGAGAGAGAGAGAGTGCGTGCGAGCGCACAGCAGAGGGGCAGGGAACAGAGGATCTGAAGCGCACTCTGTGTGCACAGCAGAGAGCCCGATGTGGGGCTCAAACTCATGAACCATGAAATCATGACCTGAGTCGAAGGCAGATACCTCACCAGCTGAGTCACCCAGGCATCCCAATAACTACTCTAAGTCTTTGTTGACTCCTCCTCATTGCTTCAATCACTGAACACTAAAGTGCCCTCCAAAATACGGTATTCACACTACTTCCAATCTCTAATTACACTCCCTTGTGGAGATACACCCAATTTCTTGGCTTAAACGTCATATGCTGACAGCTACCAATTTCTATCTCTGGCCCCACAATCTGCTGTGAACTCCAAACTTGGTATATTTACTTATATACCAAGTATATACCGGGTATATTTACCTTATATACTTATAAGGCAAATACATCTCAAACTTAGCATCTCCACTTGGTATTTTTAGTAACTTAAACCCAGCCAGTCTATTCTCTTCTAAGACACTTCCTCTGGTGGCCTTCTCCTCAATTACTGGCAACTCCACTCTTAAAGTTACTGGGGGGAAAAACAAAACTCAGTGTCATCCTACACTTTTACTCTTTCACTCTCCATGTGACATTTATTGGCTCCACATTCAAAATATGTACAGGATCTGACTGCTTCTCATTAGCATACCACTATTTGACCTTACCTGGAATTGCCAACAGCCTTCCTGCCTCCATTCCTGACATCTCATAGTCTATTCTCTAGAATATAGCCAAACCAATTTTTAAAAACGTTAAGTCAGATTGTATCATTTCTTTGCTCAAAATCTTACAATGGCTCCCAACTCACAACCGGTAAAAGCCAAAGTCCGGGCTTTGGTAAACAGTGCTCTGTTGAAATGGTTCTTCTTCACCACTCTGAAATAGACTGCTCCCCAGCCAGCTCACTGCAGTGAGGCAATGCTTGTCTTCTTTCTGTTCCCTGAACAGTCATCACTTTCGGAACTTCCATGCCTCTGAACTGTTTACTCCACCTGAAATACTCTTCCACATTTAAATGTGGATTACATCTTCATGTCCTAGTCTTTGCTCTACTTCAGCTACTCAGGCAATTCTGTTGCCACCGCTGAGAACTACAACTCCCTCTCCCAGGCCTCTCTGACCCAGCCTCCCACTTGGTTTTTCTCCCAGTCATTTGTCACCTTCTAATATAATAACTTATTTATTTTGTTTTTTGTCTCCTCCGGCACATAAAATTTTAAGTCTCCTAAGAGGGCCAGAATTTCTCTTACAGTCTTGTTCAAATTTATCTTCCCTATCTAGAACTGTGACTGCACATAATAAATATCTGTTGAATAAATAAACAAGAGTCTCTCACACTTTCTGCCTCATCTAAAATAAGGAAACAAAGTTATTTTTTTTTTAATTTTTTTTTCAACGTTTATTTATTTTTGGGACAGAGAGAGACAGAGCATGAACGGGGGAGGGGCAGAGAGAGAGGGAGACACAGAATCAGAAACAGGCTCCAGGCTCTGAGCCATCAGCTCAGAGCCCAACGCGGGGCTCGAACTCCCGGACCGCGAGATCGTGACCTGGCTGAAGTCGGACGCTTAACCGACTGCGCCACCCAGGCGCCCCGAAACAAAGTTATTTTTTGTGCCTAATCAAAGTGGCTATTCTATAAAAATCAAACTTAAAATAAATCTGGACTGAAAACGAAGTGAGTTACAGAACTTTTCTGGTCTAGGTAGCACACTTTAAAAACTTAAAGGAGATTTTTCAAAATGGCGGCCCACATGAGGACAAGTATGCAGAGATGGCAGGGCTGTGCAAGTACCTGCAGGAGCCCACCGGAAGGATCTTCATTCTGAGATGGTTCTAACCTCAAGTACCTTCCCATCACTTTCCTGTATTACTCAACCTGACTTCAGAGAGGCACATTTATAGGAGGGAAGATGGCGGGGTAGGAGGACGCTGGGCTCACCTCGTCCTGCTGATCACTTAGATTCCACCCACATCTGCCTAAATAACCCAGAAAACTGCCAGAGACTAGCAGATCGGACTCTCCGGAGCCAAGCGTAGACAAGACGCCCACGGAAGAGGGTAGGAAGGGCACAGAGGCGGTGTGCGCTACACAGACTGGCAGGAGGGAGCCGGGGTAGTGGAGGGGCAGCCCGTCCGGCAACACCGAACCCCCGAGTCTGACGTGCAAAAGCGGAGGGGCCAGCTTGCATAAGTTCTGACAGCCAGCAGGTCTTAACAACCTGCTGTTATAAGTCAACAGCTCTGCTTGGAGAGCAGGAGGGCAAGAGGACATCAGGAGGGAGAGGTGTTGAGCCCCGGATGACAGAGCTCAGCTCTGCAGGGAACAAAGGCGCTGGCCAGTGCCATCTCCCTCGCCCATCCCCCAGCCGAAATCCCAAAGGGAACCAGTTCCCATCACCGAACTTGCTTGCACCACGCACCCAACGCTGTGCTCCTGTGGATCTATCCCTCCGACGAGTCAGCCTCCCTCCCGGTGCTGCAGGGTCCCTCCCGCAGGGGACCACCAACAGCAAAGCGAGCTGAGCCTGCCCCTCCCTGTGCACCTTGTGGATCCACCCCGGCTAATACGCCAGATCCCATCGAGGCAGCACCACAAGCCTGGCAGTGTGCAAGTAGCCCAGACAGGGGCCACACCACTCCACAGTGGGTCCTGCCCCTGGAAGAAGGGAAGATAAGGTACATACCAGTCTGACTGTGGCCCCATCGGTGGGCTGGGGACAGACAGCAGGTCTGACTGTGGCCCCACCCACCAACACAAGTTACTCCAGACAGCACGGGGGAAGCGCCCCACAGTTCTGCACCACCTCAGGGAGTACACAAAATGACAAAATGGAAGAATTCTCAAAAGAAACTCCAGGAAGTAGCAACAGCTAACGAATTGATCAAAAACGATTTAAGCAATATAACGGAACAAGAATTTAGAATAATAGTCATAAAATTAATCGCTGGGCTTATAAAAAGTATAGAGGACAGCAGAGAATCTATTGCTACAGAGATCAAGGGACTAAGAAATAGTCATGAGGAGCTTAAAAATGTTATAAATGAGGTGCAAAATAAAATGGAGGCGACCACAGCACGGATTGAAGAGGCAGAGGAGAGAATAGGTGAATTAGAAGATAAAATTATAGAAAAAGAGGAAGCTGAGAAAAAGATTAAAAAATCCAGGAGTATGAGGGGAGAATTAGAGAACTAAGTGATGCAATCAAACGGAACAATATCCGTATAATAGGAATTCCAGAAGAGGAAGAGAGAGGGAGAGGGGCTGAAGGTGTACTTGAACAAATCATAGCTGAGAACTTCCCTGGTCTGGGGAAGGAAAAGTGCATTGAAATCCAAGAGGCACAGAGAACTCCCTTCAGATGTAACTTGAATCGATCTTCTGCACGACATGTCTAGTGAAACTGGCAAAATACAAGGATAAATAGAAAATTTTGAAAGCAGCTAGGGATAAACAGGCTCTAACCTACAAAGGGAGACCCATAAGACTAGTGGCAGACCTATCTACTGAAACTTGGCAGGCCAGAAAGGGATGGCAGGAAATCTTCAATGTGATAAACCGAAAAAATATGCAGCCAAGAATCCTTTATCCAGCAAGCCCGTCATTCAGAATAGAAGGAGAGATAAATGTCTTCCTAAACAAACAAAAACTGAAGGAATTCATCACCACTAAACCAGCCCCACAAGAACTTACTTAAAGCTTATCCTATAAACTACAATATGCAACCTCTTCAGTCTAGTATTAATTAGCTTTTTTTTTTTAACTCCTTCCCTGACAAGGCAAAGACCTGAGAACACCCTAATTACATTTATCCTTCTGCCTTATGTTATTACTGTCAAATATTTAATTCTATGTGCTTATTGGCTTTAATAGCAAGGCATCATTGCTTTATATAGTCAATACGCATTTAGATTTACTGAGTATTACCACTTCTCTTCCTTTTCACCATTTCTATTCCTTCACCTTTTTCCATTCCTTTCTGCATCTCTGACCTTTATCTTTGTCTTCTGCATCTTTTCCTTCTGCCTTAAAAAGATCCTTTCAGGTTTTCTTTAGTGTAAGTCTACTGGTAGCAAATTCTTCCTATTTATTTATCTAAAAGTGTCTTTATTTTACTTGTGTCTGGAGAGATTTTCACTGAATTGAGAAATTGAGATTGGCAGGTATTTATTTCCCTTTACACAGTGAAGACCTGGTTCCACTACCTCTGGTTTCTATTGCTTAATGAGAAGTTGGTTGTCAGTCTAATTGTTGGCTTTCTGAAAAGAGTACTTTGTCTTATTTCAATAATCTCCCTTTGCATTTTATTTTCAACAGTTTTATTATGACATGTCAAAGTGTGACTGTCCAACACCAGCAGGGGTCACAGGATGAGACACAATTAGCTGTAATCTTGCACTAGGTTAGTTAGTTTCACAGAGGTGTACGGGACAGGAAATTCAGCATGCACAACATCCCTCACTCATCAGGAGGCCAAGTAACTATTCACATGCATAGCTACTTCCATCTCTCCCGAACAATACACACAGAGCTCACACGGCTGCCAAGGACAGTTAAGGCGCATGTGGTTCTGGACAGAGACTGCCCTGGTTTCCTGCCAGTCTCGTATCGTTCACTTTGGATAGATGTAAGGCCAATACTGCACCAACTCACGGTTAAGTCCAGGTGCAATACTACAGATGGGGTTTCACAGTAAGTTTAAGAGACTAACCTGTAGCAATAACATTCAATGTTTGTCTTAACTCCACACATTTCCATCAAGTTACTATGAGAAGACAGACCCAAGGTCAGATTTTCAGGCAGGCCTAAGTCTCTTCATGGTCCAAGTATAATATTAAATCTTTACTCACGTTGTAGATTTATTCTTTAGGGCACAAGAGCTTATTGAATCTCTGCCTTGATGTCTTTCATCAATTTTATGAAGGTCTCAACGATAATCCTTTCTAATATTTGTTTAATTGCATTACTTCTTTTCTCCCCTTTGAGGTTTCTTATTGAATATTTTAAACTTACTTCATCCTCCACCTCTTTTCTGTATTTTTTTTTTCATATTTGTCTCTCCATGTTTCCTTCTGTATATTTTCTCCTAGCTTACCTATAAAAGTTCATTGATTCTCAACTCTGTCTTATGATCCATAAGACAGATCCACTGAGTTCTTAGTTTTGGTAATTATAATTTTTCACTTCTAGGATTTTCATTTTTAAAATAGTTTTTTTAGTTTCCAGTTAAAATTTTCAATCTTGTCTTTTTCCTTGTCAGCATGGTTATTTTCAAGCTATGTCTGACAATTCCAATATCCGGGGCTGCTGTGATTTTGTTTCCATTGTCCACTGCTTATGCTGAACTTACTCGTATCTCTTGCCTTTTCCTATGCATGTTTTTTATTGTGACCTAGTTAGTGTATCTGGGCTTTTGAAAAAAATAAAGTCCTTAGATGATCTTCTCTAGAAGATCCTCTTTCAAAGAGGATTTAATTTTAATTTAACTACCAATCCAGGATCACTTCAATTTAATTTCAGGACTGATATGATATGAAGTTGGGTTGCAATCACAGTGAGAGCTTATCTTCTAGTGGTTTACCCTAGACTATAGCCCTCTGGGGACCTGAACCACAGTGAGTTCACCCCCACAGTGGTGAATACTAGACTCCAATCCCTGTGCCCTTGTGAGGCTACTAGAAGTGCTCTCAGCCATTACAACAAGACTGGCAAAGGCTCCCAGAAGAAAAGCATACTCAAAAGCCAGGCTCACATTCCTAGGCCAGTAATTCTTTTCCATCTTGTTTACATTCCAATGTCTTCAAGTAGGTTTCTGTTATTGTTTTTAAAATAAATATACGTGGTCCAACTTTTCTAGTTCTATTTGGGGGAAAGGTGAGTACAAATCACCTAGTGTGCCACTGCCAAGACTGGAAGTTGAGTCACACTAATTTTAAATATGATAGGAATGGAATATATCTAGTTAAAGTTAAATAGTACCTGAAACTCAGAATGTTTTTTAATTTTTTTCATGTTTATTTATTATTGAGAGACAGAGGGACACAGAGCATGAGCATGATGGCACAGACACAGAATCCAAAGCAGGCTCCAGGCTGTGAGCTGTTTAGCACAAAGCCCGACGCGGGGCTTGAACTCACAAACCATGAGATCATGACCTGAGCCGAAGTCAAGACGCTTAACCGACTGAGCCACCCAAGCGCCCCAAAACTCAGAATTCTTAAAGTACCCATCAAGTAAGAAATTTTTTGATCAAAAGTAAAACTAACCAAGGAAGCACCTAAAGAGCTATTTTTTAAAAAGATGACATTAGTGAGTGACTACTGCTTATAAAAATCAAGATAATAAAACAATTATTTCTTCACATAATTTATGAGAATGTTTATACTTTAAAACGTGACAAGTTTGAGAATAATTTGTTAATAAGTGACAAGTTTGAGAAAACTGGTTTTTTTGCAATCTAGAAATGTAACTTTCTTATTAAGGAATTAAATGTGTTTAAACATTCTTATATAAGTGTATTTTCTAGACAGGAATTTTGCTCTGAAATAGTATTTAATTAGGTGTACATATAGGGTACTCTCCTTTACCTACATCAAGTTTTTTTCCTGCTAATATTAGGTTCAGCTCAATGTTTACTGAGTATATACTTCAAATGATCGTTAAGGAAAATGAGACACAGTGTGTACCTAGAAATTTCCAGTCTTCTAGAAGAGATATAAAGAGACAATGTGATAACTCTAAAACAGAGGTATGCACAAGATGCTATGGCTACACAGGAGAGACATTACATCAGTAGGACACTGTTCCATTGGTGACATATTTCTATTACTACCTAAAATGCCTGTTTCCTGTGATGATGCAATACTAAGCAAGGAAATGTGTTATCGCATATCAATTTGTATTTTAAGCTAACAAAAATTCACATATGTATACATAAAGTGTTACATGAGACATCAAGGTGAAAAACTGATATGAAAACTTACCCCATCTGGCAATGCCCTCCAGCACACAGCACTAACAAATTCATTGGTATCATCTTCTTTTCGGTCTTTATCCAGAACACTTTTGACCGTATCAAACTTAAAAGTTAGCAAAGTCTTAGAAAGTCCTTTATAGTACAGGTAAAGAGAGTTGTTCTCGCTTCCTAAAAAAAAATTTTTAAGTAAATAATTTTTCTAGAATGGGAGAACTCAGAATTAGGACATCACATTCATAAGGTGATTATTACTCAATGTTTAAGCTCAAAGACAAATCTTTCATGGTTGAATTTGGAAGATCAGAGCACAAGATTTCTTGGGAATCATGTGAGAAAAAGATTCATAGAGAAAAGCTACACTTTACTAATCTCAAGAAATAATAATTGTCAAATGATATAACATTGGTAATTGTAAGGCTTAAATTACTGCAAAAACCCATTTATGATAGCAGAGGTCTAAAAAAGACCAGAAACTTATTATTATACCATGAATCTTAAATGATGTTTAGAAAGACTTCTAAGAGGAAAAAAGAAAGTTACAGCACTTACAAAGGCAGATTTTAACAACCTACAAAATTTATGTCCCATTCTCCAATAAAGATATTACTCTATTAGATAAGCAGTCTAGAAACCTATATTTTTGAGCAGGCTATCAAAGTAGAATAACTGCAAGAGATTTGTTCTGGAAGGGTTTAGATTATATACAACGTCACTAAATAAAAGTCAAGCCACTTGAAAGAATTCATGAAAGCTCATATATTTGGGCATTAGGTGCATGTAGCATCTTCACAAAACCTAAAGTGACTTCTTTTACTTCTGATTCCTATTTGTGTAAATTACAAAAGATAATAACAATAATAAATTACAAAAAACAAAAGCCCTAGAATAACAGATCAAGATGATCTAAAACTGCTTACTGAAGAGAGCACTCTATAGAGGAAAATGAATATCAAGCTTAGGACAGTATCTCTGAAATTAGGTCATTAGCAGAAATTAATATTTTCTTTTACGTAATATCTACAGAAATTACTATGAAGAACAATTACAAAACATATTTAACGATTTCATGCTATTTCATGTGGACAGGGTTTGTGCTCAGTGAAGGAAGGAAGAACTAATGCTTCTTCCAGTACAATCTAAGAAGAATTCAATATGCTACTTTCTGAGCATACAGATCAATTCTTGACTTGGTACGTAGCCTATGTCTAGTGAATGCAATTTCAGTGACAAATGCCTGTTAAATAAAAAGTTCCAGGAAAAGACAGTTTTACGTACCACAAGCTATATAGTCGCCATTGGAAGCGAGGCCTACGAAGTTTTTTTCATTGATGTGACCCTTGAAGGAACGTAGACAGTATGGTTTCCCTACATTCCACAGTTTTAGTTGGCTGTCTGTTGAGCTGAGGTAAACACAAAAAATTAGAATGTATTTAAGATTTCATGGTCTGAAAAAAAAAATTTTTTTTTTAAAGATTTCATGGTCTGAAACTCATCAGTACTAATTAGAGGCAATCCAGTTTGGTTGTTTAGAATGCAGATTTTGGAGCCAGATTTTCTGAGTTACAATGCTCAATATATACCATTAATTTGTTTTTGAACTTGGGAAAGTTACATAACCTCTTTGGCCTCAGTTTTGTTCATTAGTTATGTGAAATACAGTGATTCCTACATTATTGAATTAGAGGAATTCTATCAGATGTGAAAAGTAAATTCATTTCAAAGGCTTTCAGTAGTCCCTGGGCATGTAGGAAGTGCTTACTAATAAACATCATCAATACCATCATACCACAACCATCAAATAACAAAGTTCCACTGGGAATTGTGCTTAATTTTAGGGATACAATCTGTGCCACTTGGTTTACTTTTCAACTGCTGAACTGTATTGGTATACTAAACTTAAACTACTTTGACAGTTAGTTGTACCTAAGGGGTGCAATGGTATGAATAACTGGGATAGTCTATATAAAGTAATTCATTTACTGAAATTATATACAAATGCAGTTATTTACCAAAAAATAATCGCATATAAAAATCACTGGTGGGGCACCTGGGTGGCTCAGTCGGTTAAGTGTCTGACTTTGGTCCAGGTCGTGATCTCATAGTTTGTGAGTTTGAGCCCCACATCAGGCTCTGTGACAGCTCAGAGCCTGGAGCCTGCTTTGGATTCTGTGTCTCCTTTGCTCTCTGCCCTCCCCACTTGCACTCTGTGTCTCTCAAAAATAAACAAACATTAAACAAATTTAAAAAAAAAAAAAGATCGCTGGTAATCCTATCATGCAGAGACCTATCATACAGTCTTAGAACTTGAATAAAATACCATGTTTTTTCTCTTTCTGTAACACAAATCCAATCATACCATACACATTATGTTTTAAATTGCTTATCCCTTATTCAAGAATTTGCTTTATAATTTTTCTGTAAAATAAATACACTTTGATATCTGTTAATGACTACATAATAAATCATGTTTTCCCTTACTGTAACATTCACAGAATAGGGCACCATGCTGAAAGTTTTACATTTATTACTTCATTTAAGGACACACAATGTAATTTCTGTAATTAGCTCCATTTTAGAGATGAGACAACTGAGAATGAGAAGGCTAAGGATATTTTGAAGATACCATACATAGCTAGTAAACAACAGAGCCAAGATAGAAACTGTCTTATTGCAGAAGCCAAACTCCAGCTCTTTAAATACTCCTCTATTGCTTCTCATCATTTTTTCAATAGAAATTTATATTGTTTTAAATGTGGTTTTTTGCTTGACAATGTTGCATTAAGTATTTCTTTATGTGTATATATATTTTTATTGGCCAAGAATTCAGAGGTTGCAGCAATATGTATATTTTAGTATTACTTTTTAATATTTCCAAATACACTTGTGGATAAGCTTATTCTAAAAACTTCTAAACCCTAAATATGTTCAAGAAAAAAAAATCAGGACTTATAAAACCTAAGAAGGACAAGAGATTGGTGAAAATTACAAACAACAAATCCACATTAATTAGGTCGACTAAAACTTTCCAATTTAGACAAATAAGATACATGTATTTCAGTTCGCTGAAATCCAACTCATTTAACACTTATAAATCAAAACTGAAGAAAAATACTTCTGCCATATAATGTACTATCCACATTTGAACCTGAATAAAACTTTAGTTATTTACTGCCCATTACTACTCCTAAAGATGGGATATATTTTGACTGGTTAACACTAATTTAGGTTTGTGAACGAATTACCCTACGTTACCTTCCCTTAAAACTCAGTTCTCACTTTTTCCCCCTTGTTTGTAACTCTGTTCAAATTACCTTGCTAAGTCAACTCAAATTACCAACTTCTTACCAAGAGTAACTAGTATAGAGGTAGATGAGGAGGGAGGTACCAAGTGTTTAATACCAAGGCACTGTCATTAGTAATCTCCTAAGATTAAAAATTAGAAAGCAAGGAAAAAAAAAACTAACTGAAAAGAAGAAAACAAGGTGTCAGTAAGCATGAAAAGAAATAATAGATATGAAAAAGAGAAATTAAGAAAGTATTACTAGGCTAATATAAAATAAAGAGAGCTACGCAATGGATAACAGAAAGAAGGTGCTGCTTTTGTTAGAAGTGATTTCTCAGTGATATTTTAGCAACTGAGATTTACTTATCTGGTTGACCTCTTGTTAACCTTCAAACAAAATAAAAGCTTACATTATAATTCTCTACTGCAGAAGGCTTCTCAAAGGATATTTGTCAAATATAAGCAGCCATACTTGTTACTTTCAAAACATATTTAAAACTCACCATGAAACCATAGGGACATCAAGTAATATAGAATCAACCAAATATTACTTAAAACCAAAAACAATACTACTGTACTGCAATGCAGATAAATATACAATAACATGTTAATTGATGTTAATAAATAAAACGTTTCTCATTCTATCCCATCAACTATGTTGTTTTTCTCTTAAGGAGAAATGGTGGCTGAAATTCAATCTGAAGTTCAAATGTTGAAAGGGGGGTTGCATTAAAAACTAACATCATCGGGATTTTATTCATAAATAGCCTATAAAAGTGAGCAATACAAACCAGAATATACATGTATTTTAATTCTACAATAAAAAAATCTATTTATGAAAAAGTGCATATAGCACAGTGTCGCTCTTTACAGATACCCACAGTGACATTATAAAACTGGTAAATGATGATAGAGCTCTGTGTTAAGTTCAACCTCAGAAGAGTAATACTCACGCAGAGACAATTTCCTCACCACTCACAAACTTTGCATAAGACACTGCTTTTCGGTGTCCTTTGAATACCATGATTGGCTGTTTAGTGTTACGAAGATCATAGTAGTGGACACAGTGATCTAAAACAAATAAAGTAAAACAAAAGAAAAAGAAAAATGTAGTAAATGGAGAATGGAAAGCAAAGCGAAACTTAGCTGCTTTTGGTGTCTTTCATCAAATGTTTCAGGAATAATACCAGTCTTGTAACAGCAGTAAACTAGGTGCTATGACTCATTTTTAAAGACCAGGAAGATACAGTGGGTTTTCTGTTTTGGATCTAGGAAAATATGGTTGCATAAAACAGTATATACACATATGCCAACATCAGCCTGACAGGGAGTTCCACTGTTATTTCCAGTGATCCTGGCTCTAGAATCAGAGTATTAAGGCTTCAAAGTAACTGAAAAATTTTTAAATGTATCCTCACATTTCAGATGACCTTATTTTAAAAAGATAATGCAACATTATAGGCTTCTGGTTAAAGATAATAATGCTATCTAATTTTATTTCTCACATTTGCTTTTGAGAAAATACTTTACTGAGACACATTTTACATATAATAAAACCAACTCACTGTAAGTATACAGGTCAATGATTTTTAGTAACTTTACCCAGTGGTGTGAGCATCTCCATAAATCAGTTTTAGAACATCTTCCTCATCCTAGTAAGATCCCTCATGCCCATTTATCACCCATTGCCCTAGGCAATCAATATTATCTAACTTTCTCTAAAAATTTATCTTTTGTGGATATTCTATACACATGGAGTCCAACGATACACGGCTTCTATGTATAGCTTCTTACGCTTCATATAATGTTCTTGAAGTTCATCCACGTTTTAACATATGTCAACAGTTCATTCCTTTTTTTTTTTTAATTCTTATTATTTTTGAATGAGAGCGAGACTGCGTTAGCAGGGAAGGGGCAGAGAGAGAGAGTGGGAGACAGAGAATCCCAAGCAAGTTCCACACTGTCAGCACAGAGCCCAATGTGGGGCTTGAACTCACAATTGACAGATCATGACTTGGGCTAAAACCAAGAGTTGGACCCTTTAACTGACTGAGCCACCGAGCCACCCAGGCGTCCCAACAATTCATTCCTTTTTATTGCTGAATAGTATCCATTGTATGGATACACCACATTTTGTGTACCCACTCACCAGTTGAAGGATATTTGTTTCCACTTTTTGCCTATGGAAATTAATGCTGCTATGAACAATCACATTCAAGTCTTTGTGAGAACATGTATTTGGGTCCCATGTATATACCTAGAAGTGTAATTACTGTGCCACATGACAGTTTTATGTTTTTTAAGAAACTAACAAACTGTTGACTTTACCATGTTACATTCATAGAACCAACATATGACGGTTTGTTTCTTTACATGAGTTCTTTGAAAATTCTGGATACAACTTTTATAAGACAAAAGTTTTAACAAATATTTTCAACCACTCTGTTGCTTCCCTTTTTAATGTTCTTAACAGTGTATTTTGAAGCACAGAAACTTTGAATTTTGGTAAGGGCCGATTTATCTTTTTTTTTTTTTTTCTTATAAACCCATAAAACACTTTAATCCAAGGTCTTAAAGATTTTCCCTCCATTTTTTTCCTTTTTTTAAAGTTTATTTAACTCTAAAAGAGAGGGCAAGAGCCTGAGTATGGGAGAGGCAGAGAATCCCAAGCAGACTTGCCACTAGCAGTGTGAAGCATGACACGGGGCTCGAACCCGCGAACCATAGTATCATGACCTGAGCCAAATAAAGAGTCAGACATTTAACAGACTGAGCAACTCAGGAGCCCCTCTATTTTTTTTTCTAGGTTTGTTTTAGGTCTTACATGTATGGTTTGTTTGTTTTTTTTAAGTTTATTTTTCTGTATGGTATGAAGGAGAAGTCAAAGTTCATCATTTTGCATGTGGATGGAGATGCACCCAGTTGTCCCTGCATGATCTGAGAACAAACTTCTCTAATGAACTACTTTAATACCCTTGTTGAAAACGAACTGACATCTGGATTCATAATTCTAATCAACTGATCTACATATATGTTACCTTCTGCCAGCACAACAAAGTCTTGTATAACTGTAGCCTTTATTTAAAAATTTTTAAATATTTTTGAGAGAGAGAGAGACCGAGCACAAGTAGGGGAGGGGCACAGAGAGAAGGAGACACAGAATTCAAAGCAGGCACCAGGCTCCAAGCTGTCAGCACAGAGCCTGACGCAGGGTTTGAACCCACAAACTGTGAGATCATGACCTGAGCTGAAATCGTATGCTTAACCGACTAAGCCACTCAGATGCCCTGTTTTTTGTGTTTTTTTTTAAGATTAAAAAAAAAATCTTTTTAATTTTATTCTGAGAGAGAGAGAGAGAGAGAGAGAGAGAGAGAGAGAGAGGCAGGCATACACATGTAAGCCAGGGAGAGGCAGAGAGAAGAAGAAAGAAATCCCAAGCAGGCTCTACACTGTCAGCACAGAGAGCAACACAGGTCTTGAACCCATGAACTATGAGATGATGACCTGAGCTGAAACCAAGAATGGGACGCTTAACTGACTGAGCTACCCAGGCACCCCTAGGAATTTATTTATTTTTATTTATTTACTCATTTATTTTTTTTAAATTTGCATCCAACTTAGTTCGCATACAGCATAATGATTTCAGGAGTAGAATCCAGTAACTCATCCCCTTCATATAACACCCAGTGCTCATCCCAACAAGGGTCCTCCTTAATGCCCCCTTGCCCATTTAGCCCACCCCCTACCCACAACCCCTCCAGCAACCCTGTTTGTTTTCTATATTGAAGAGTCTCTTATGTTTTGTCCCCTTCCCTGTTTTTCTATTATTTTTACTTCCCTTCCCTTGTGTTCATCTGTTTTGTATCTTAAATTCTACATATGAGTGGAGTCATATGATATGTCTTTCTCTAATTTCACTTAGCGTAAGACCCTCTAGTTCCATCCATGTAGTTGCAAATGGCAAGACTTCATTCTTTTTAATTGCCAAGTAATACTCCATCATATACATATACCACATCTTCTTTATCCATTCATCCGTCAATGGACATTTGGGCTCTTTCCATACTCTGGCTATTGTTGATAGCGCTGCTATAAACATTGGGGTGCATGTGTCCTTTCGAAACAGCACACGTGTATCCCTTAGATAAATACCTAGTAGTGCAATTGCTGGGTCTAGGGTAGTTCTATTTTTAATTTTTTGAGGAATCTCCCTACTGTTTTCCAGAGTGGCTGCACCAGTCTGCACTCCCACCAACAGTGCAAAAGAGTTCCGCTTTCTCCACATCCTCGTCAACATATGTTATTACCCAAGTTGTTAATTTTAGCCATTCTGCCAGGTGTGAGATGGTATCTCATTGTGGCTTTGATTTGTATTTCCCTGATAAGTGACATTGAGCATTATTTTTAGTGTATCTGTTAGCCATGTGGATGTTTCTTTGGAAAAGTGTCTATTCATGTCTTTTGCCCATTTCTTGGATTATTTGTTTTTTGGGGTATTGAGTTTGATAAGTTCTTTACAGATTTTGGATACTAACCCTTTATCTGTTATGTCATTTGCAACTATCTTCTCCCATTATGTAGGTTGCCTTTTAGTTTTGCTGATTGTTTCCTTCGCTGTGCAGAAGCTTTTTATTTTGAGGAGGTCCCAATAGTTCACTTTTGCTTTTATTTCCCTTGCCTCTGGAGAAGTGTTGAGTAAGAATTTCCTGTGGTCGAAGTCAAAGAGGCTTTTGCTGCTTTCTCCTCTAGGATTTTGATGGCTTCTTGTCTTACTTTTAGGTCTTTCATCCAATTTGAGTTTATTTTTGTGTATGGTATAAAAAAGTGATCCAGGTGCATTCTTCTGCATGTCGCTATCCACTTTTCCCAACACCATTTGCTAAAGAGACTGTCTTTTTTTCCATTGGATATTCTTTCCTGCTTTGTCAAAGATTAGTTGGCCATATGTTTGTGGGTCCATTTCTGGGTTCTCTATTCTGTTCCATTGATCTATGTGTCTGTTTTTGAAATAGTACCATACTATCTTGATGACTACAGTTTTGTTATACATCTTGAAGTCCAGAATTGTGATGCCTTCAGCTTTGGTTTTCTTTTTCAGTATTGTTTTGGCTATTTGGGGTCTTTTCTGGATCCACAAAAAACTTAACACTGTTTGTTCTAGCTCTCGAAGATTTTGTTTTTACATAATTTCTACACTAAATGTGAGACTCGAATTTACAACACTAAGATCAAGAGTCTCATTCCTGACTGAGCCAGGCAGATGCTCCATAACTGCAGCTTTAGAATTCTGAAATTCAGTAGAAATGGTCCTCCAACTTTGTTCTTTTATAAAATTGTCCTGGTAATTTCTGTCCTTTAGCATTTCCATATAAATTTTAGGATCTGTTTATCATGTCTTGGGGGAAAAAGCCTGCTGGAAGTTTTACAGTGACTGAGTTGAATCTATAGGTCAATTTCAGGAGAATTACCATCTTAACAATATTAATGCATCCAATCTATGGACACAATGCATCTGCATTTATCTTAATTTTCCTCAGCGGACTTTTGCAATGTTCAGTGTATAAGACCTGCACTGACTTTATTAAATTTATTCCTTATGTATTTTATTCTTTTTGATGTTATTCTGAACAGAATCATGTTGTTATTTTTGGATTGTACATTGTTCATGCACAGAAAGACTATTTTTTATACTGATATTTTATTCTGTGGCCCAGCTAACAATTATCAGTTCTAATCCTTTTTCTTTTTTTTTTTTTTTTTAAGATTCCTCAAAATTTTCTACATATGGGATGATGTCACTGCAAATAAAGACAGTTTAATGTTTTCTTTCAGTTCAGGACATCTTTTATTTCCATTCTTCCCTGGCAATATTAGCTAGAATCTCCAGTACAGTGTTGAACCGCAAAGGCAAAAAGTGAAATCCTTGCCTTGTTCCTAATTGTAGGGGAAAGCATTCAGTCTTTCACTAGTAACTATGACTTTCACTTGTGGTTCTTCACAGAAACCCTCTGTCAGACTGACAAAGCTTCCCGCTATTTGTTTAAGAGTTTTAATTATCAGGGGGTATGGAGTTTTGTCAAATGCCTTTTCTGTCTTTATTGGGATGATTGTGTGGTTTTAGCTCTTTATTCTATTAATATAGTCTATTACATTAATTGATTTTTGGATGTTGGATAAATCTGGTACTCCTGGTATAAATCTCACACTGACATAGTGTATAATCTTTTAGATATGCCATTGAATTTGGTTTGCACGTATTTTATTCAGGGAATTTGCATCTGTGTCCTTGAAGAATATTGGTCTGTTTTTCTATTCGTGTGTATTTTGGGCTTCTGGTTTTGAAAAGTCTTCAGGGAACAACTTGTGAAGTACTAGTATAATTTCTTACCATTTGATAAAATTTACAAGTGAAGTGATCTGGGTCTCTGCTTTTCTTTGCAGGAAGGTTATTAGTTACTAACTCAATTTCTTTCCTTTTCATATGTCTATTCAAATTCTCTACTGCCTCTGAGCCAATTTTCATAATATGTGATGTTCTAGAATATTTTCACTTCATCTATGTTATTAATTTGGCATACAGTTATTCCTAGTATTCTGCTGTAAACCTTTTACTATCTGAGAGGTCAGCGGTAATCTCCCTTCTTTAAATCTTAATTTTAGTGACCTTTTTTTCTTAGTCTACCTAAAGGTTTGCCAATTTTGTGTTGCTCTTTTCAAACCACCAACTCTTACTCATTTACTCTCCTTTTTTTCCTGTTCACTATTTCATTATTTCCACCCTATTATTTTCTTCCTTCTGCTCATCTTTGGCTTGGTTTGCTATTTTATTCTAGATTTTTATGGTGAGAGCTTAGATTATTAAGATCTTTCTCATTTTTAATATAAACACTTGAAGACAGACATTTCTTCTAAGCACTGCTTCAGCCACTAGCACAGATTATGATATATATTTTCATTTTCATATACATTCACTTCAAAATACTTTCTAATTTCCCTCACAAGTTCTTCTTTGACTGAAGGGTTATTCAGAAATTTCCAAATATTTGTGGATTTCCCAAATTAACTACTAAGGTCAATTTCTAACTAAGTTCCATTTTAGCCAGAGAACATGATTTTGACTATTTTGAATTTATATGAAATTTAAAATTTATTCACATTTATTACATGACCTAATACATGATCTATCCTGGAGAACGGTCCATGTTTGCTCGAAAAGAATGTACACTCATTCTGTTGTTGAGTGGAACGAGTTACACGTGGGACTGTCAGGTCACGCTGCTACTGCCATGCAAGTATTCTGCGTACCGGCTGCTTTTCTGTCCAGTTGTTTCATCAATTATTGACAGTAGAGTCCTTAATTCTCCAACTACTTTTGGTGAATCGTCTATTTCTCCCTCCAATTCTACAAATTATAGTTTCATGCATTTCAAAATAGTTTGTGAATATCTGTATTTATAATTGCTGTATCTTGCTGAATTAATCCTTTTATCATTATACAATGGCTTTCTTTGTTTCCAGCACCAATTTTTACTTACAGTCTGTTCTGTCTGATTTAAATACAGCCATCTCAGCTTCTTCTTGGTTACCATTTGCACGCTACATCTTTTTTTATCTTTTTACTTCCAGTGTGTTTGTCTTTGAATCTAAAGTGTATCTTATAGACGGTACACAGTTGGTTCCCGTATTTTTTTCCATCCATTCTGTCAATCTCTGTAGCGTGGAGTGTTTAATCCACTTACATTTAACATAATTATTTATATTATAAGATTCATACCTGCAACTGTACTTTTTGTTTCTCCTACATCTTTTTTGTTTCTACATTTCGCCCCTGGCCTTTTTTGTGTTAAAGAGCTGTTCTCCAGGATAACACTTGTGTTCCTCTGTTGCTGTTTTTTTATTATATTTCTTAGAAGCTATTTTCATTATAGATTATAATTAGCATGTGAATTTAAGAAAATTTAATTCAGACCATCACTAATTAATTTTAATATTATGGGGAAATTTTGCTCAAATATAGCTCTTCCCCTCACTTTTCCACCTCATCCTCTGAGCTATATGGACATACATACTACATCGTTTTAGGGTACAAGCCCACGAACACAATTTTAGAACTCCTGTTTTACTCAGTTGTCTTTTAAATCAGTCAGAATTGTTACCAAAAATACATTTTAAACTATCTTCACCTAGTGTTTTTTATTACTCTATATGGATTTGCATTTCTACCTCATATCCTTTCCTTTCAGCCTGAAGGCCTGTCTGTAGTGTGTCTTGAACGGTAGCCTGCTAGAAAAGAACTTGCTCAGTTTACGTTTATCTCTGAATGTCTTAAATTCTTTATTTTTTCATGGATTTGTTTGCTGGATATAAATTCTTTTGACAATCTTCCTTTCAGCATTTAGAATATATTACACTGCCTTCTAGCTTTCATGGTTTCTGATGAGAAACTGCTAATCTTACTGAGGATCTCTTTTATGTGAATTGCTTTTCTGTCGCTGTTTTCCAAGATTCTCTCCCTACCTTTGGCTTTCAATAGTTTGAATGTGAGGTGTTTAGGTATGCATGTCATTGAGTTTATCCTACATTGAGCTCACTGAGCCTCGTGGGTGTGTAAACTGATGTTTTTCATACAGTTTAGGAAGATTTTGGCCACTTTTTTCCTTAAATATTTTTCCATCCCTTTCTCTATTCCCTTATTTTCTGAGAGTCTGTTTATGTTGGCATGCTTAACGGTGTCTCACAGGTTTCCAATCCTCTATTCATTTTTCTCCATTCTTAGACTGGATAATCACTACTGACCTAACTCCAAGTTCACTGATTCTTCTGCCAGATCAAATTTGCTTAGGAGTCCCTCTAGTGAATTTTTATTTCTGTTATTATACTTTCCAACTACAGTATTTCTATTTGTTTTTTTTTCTATTTTTCTTAATACTCTCTGTTTGGTGAGACATATTTTTTAAATTTCTCTTTCATTCCTTAATTGTGGTTTAATTCATTGAATGCTTTTATTAACAGCTGCTTGCAAGTCTCTAAGTGAAAGCCCAACATCTGTGATAGTTTGTACTAACTTTTCCTGTTTTGCATATGCCATAGTTTTTTGGGGTTTTTTGATAAAAAGTAGATATTTTAAATAATAAAATATAACTCTGGAATCAGTTCCTATATCCCTCTCCTGGGACTTTTGTTGGTGGTGTTGTTGCCACGTATTGGTCTAGAGACTTTTGCAGAAGTGACTCTAGTCTGTAAATCCCTGCTGTATGGAACCACTTAAGTCTCACTTGATTCCTTTTGTTTGTTTGTTTTAATGTTTATTTATTTTTGAGAGAGAGAGAGAGAGAGAGAACGAGAGAGCATGAGTGGGGGAGGAGCAGAGAGAGAGGGAGACATAGAATCTAAAGTAGGCTCCAGGCTCTGAGCTGTCAGCACAGAGCCCGACACAGGGCTGGAACTCACAAGCTGTGAGATCATGACCTGAGCCAAAGTCGGACGTTTAATCAACTGAGCCACACAAGCACCCCAAACTTGGTTTTCTTTTTCAAAAATTTTGTTTTGTGTTTTTTTTAACCTAGCTGAGTGAAGGTTGTTCTTAAGTCAGTATCACTGAGTAGTCACAAATTTTTCTTAAATGTTTTGAGCTAGTACATCTACTACCCTTTGCCAAGGGCACCTGTGTATTAGGGCATTCTTTCAAAGCTCAGGCAACTTATAAATCTCTGTTGGTCTTCACAGGTAAGCAACTGGAGCCCTCTCCAATTTTTCCTGGATAATTACACTGCCCTGACAACCATTCTACATCCCAGGAACACATTAGAGCTTTTTCAAAAGCCCCTGTGGCTGTTTTGTTGCCCACATCTTCCTTTTAAATTTCTGACTCAACTGTTTGCCCCATTTGGTATCACAGCTTAGACAACTGTGATACTACATCTGAGTGTTTTCAACAAGACCTTGGGTATAAGTCTAGCCCCATGGAGCCTCTGAGTCAGGTCAAACAGAAAAACATCCCGTGAATGTGGCTCTCTCCAGTGAGTTCTAAGTCAGGTCAGATAGTGGGGCTTTCTGAGAAGCTCCTGAACCAATTTTTTCCCAATACTGGCTACAAGGCTGCTGGTTTTCAAGGATTACATACCACAGAGTTAGCTCATTTTTTATACATTTGCCTGTATTTCTGTTGCTTATATGGAAGTGTGTTCCTACATTTTGTTTTCTGTTTACTATTGTAATTGCATTAAGTAATCACCTCAAATGACAGCAATCAGCTTATACTGTGGAGGTATAAATGTATAGCTGCAATTGGCAAGTGCTAAAGTAAAAATGGGGGAAAAAGTCCTGTTTCAAGTGCTGTGCTCAGGTAAAATGTATCAGTTACAAAGATTAAACTTCTCTTTTGCACTAATAATTCAAAATGGAAAAACATTTCTATAAAATAAGGCTTTGACTTCTGGTTACCTTATCAATTGAAAATAATCTGATATTATAAAAATAGCACAGTACAGTATAAAAATACTATTTTATTTTCAGGTTACTAAAAAACAAAAGGAGTAGGTAATGTATTAAAAATGAAGGGATATAAGTAAAGGTTAAATTATCTCACTGTGTACTGCAAAAAGACTGTACAGTAGCTGGGTAAGAAAAGTAGTGTAGAGACTAAGCATAAAACGGGCAATGTTCCTACAGACTTGGCAATCTCAAAAGAAACTGTGCTACAATACTCAGAAGCAGCTTACTATGTGCAGTGGTGATTTATTTTCAGCAAAACATATACTACTGCAAAAAAAACAACACCACCATATACTACTCCATCAATTATTGTTATTATGTCATCATGCTGCTATTGTCTTTTTTCAGTTTTATTTTTTTACTGTACTTAACTAGTATTTGATTTGACTATAAGTTGCTTAAGAGCTAGGAACATAAGAAAGTGATCCGTAGTTTTATACTTGTACATATACTTTAGTAACATTATGATAAAAATAGTTTATATCAGAGGGGAGAAGTCCTCAGTAATTTTCTTTTACAAAGCGAAATCCTTTCTGAAGTGTCACCGTAAGTTTTAAAAATATTCTTAATAATTTCAGGATTTAGCATATGATCACATTTCTATGTCTTCTGTTTCCCCCAAACTTATTTTGAAAATTTTCAAACCTGCAGAAAAGTTGGAAGAGCGATAAACTGAACAACTTTGTACTTTTCAATCTAGACTCACCAAATATAAATATTGTTACCTTATTTGCTTTATCCTTTCCTCTACAAATAAACAGACTCTTTTTCTTCCCCATGAACCATTTGTTAAATAAGTTTCAAACACCAGGATATTTTACCTATAAAAACATCAGCACCTACCTTCTACAAACAAGAAGAATTTCGACAATACCATTATGTCATATTCAAGAAAGATTGATAAGAATACAATTTAATACATTCTATATTCAAATATCCCAGCTGTTTTAAAGAAACAAAACCCCGAGTAGCTACTTATTTATTTAATTTTGTTCAGGGGTCACTCACTATATTCAATTTCTATGCCTCTTTGTTGTTTTCTGTATAACAACTTCCTAACACTGTTATTTTTGAGCATCTCAGGTAGTTGTTTTGCAGACAGTTCCACATTCTGAATTTGTCTGAATATTTTCTCACCATTATGTTCATGTTAAATATTTTTGACAAGAATACTATAAAGATTATGTTCCTTCCTACTGCATCACATGGCATATAATGTTTGTACCAACGGTGTGGCAAAATTTGATTTCTCAGTTAAATGCCCCCATGGCCTTGTCAATGTAAAGAAAATTTGTTTCTTTTATTTGAACCAAATTATGCTACATACACAACCATTAAGAGGAATACCAACAGAGAATAATTTCCAGCAAAATTAGTAATTTTCCTGTAGGGATACCACAAATAAAGTGTTTCACTATTAATAAGGTAATCATGATTAATATGGTAAAATTACAGGATGAAAATAATCTCTTTGGAATACTGTAGAAATATCTTATTGAACTTAATATTTAATGAAGAGTTCATTACCTTTACTGAAGTAACAATAAAACAACTGTAACTGAGAAGTTAAAGTTTTTAAGTGTAGTTTATGACACAGCCATGCTAGACTATGTTCCAAAAAGGAAGCATACAAAGGAAACGGGTTCAGTCCATAAACAAAATGGCCAGTGGGAAATCAAACTCAATTTTAGAAATCTTGAATTCTATTTTCAGGTTTCCCAGATACTTGTGAGCTTATAAAACTTTTCAGTGTCCTAGCTTTTGGATGTCACCATGATGGGGCTGGGGTCAGAAAGTAAGCTGAAGAAATAAAGTTTTCCTTAGGCAGGGCAAAAAACTTCTGAATATTTTAAAATACGCAGGTCCAGGGGTGCTGGGCTGGCTCAGTCAGTAGAGCACATGACTACTGATCTTAGGGTTGTGAGTTTGAGCCCCATGGAGGGGGGCAGAGTTTACTTAATTTTTTTAAAAAAAGTAAATGAAAATAAATACATAGGTCCACTAGTTACTGATATTTACCTCATATAGATAACATTACTGATTTTAAAAACAATAATTACGTGATTTGTTATTGCCTTTAAGCCTTCACGGATGTCCTAAAATACGATGTTAGAGATCTGAAAGAAAGCTAGTCTTTGGAAAGAGAAGGATCAAACAAGTATAAGTTACATAATACAAATGCATATGAAATACTGTGGAGCATTTCTTTTTTTTTTTTTTTTTTTTTTTAAGTTTATTTTTGACAGAGACAGAGTGTGAGCATGAGCTGGGAAGGGGCAGAGAGAGAGGGAGACACAGAATCCGAAGTAGGCTCCAGGCTCCAGGCTCCAAGCTGTCAGCACAGAGCCCGACGTGGGGCCCGAACTCATGAACTGTGATATCATGACCTGTGCCAAAGTCGGACACTTAATCGCCTGAGCCACCCAGGCGCCCCTGGAAGCATTTCTTTTTAACACCCACTCTGGATTGGTTGTTAGATCTCGTTCATCATTTGAGAAAGAATCAATCAGCAACTGTCATTGCTTATTCTTTACCAAATACAATCGGCTCGGGTTCCAGCCTAAATAAAACCTCAGACATAGTAAATTTAACGCAGTATTAGTTAGCCTTTATGAAATACCCCTCTAATTCTTACCAATCTGCAAAAGATATACAAGTAATTGTGAGCAATATTGTCACAAAAATAGTAATTACTTATCTGTATATTAAAGCCACAATCATCAAATAGTAGTTAAAAACAAACAAAAACAACAAACAAAAACAACTTCCAATTCTATATGTGAAACACTTGGAAGTCACTTTATCTCAATACCAAATAAAAGGTGAACAGATTAAAACATCAACGACTCTTTCCGGATTCCTAAGAGAGGCGACAGCTGTACTCAAGATTGAAGAGACAGGTCAATGAATGAATTAATGAATAAATGAATAAGCCCTGACTCGTGAGGGAAACTGTGATAGAAAACAGTGTCTGGATAAAAATCTGATCTGTAACTGATGACCTGCTAGAGGCTCAGTGTGAACAAGTCTGAGAGTTAAAAACTCCAGGGAGACCCACTCATAGACGTCCTCCACAATTTTATTAGATTTATTTCCCAGAGCTTGATCAAGTTCACAGAGTATCTTTGGAGTAGCAAAAATACTCCGTATGATGCTATAATGATGAATTCATGTCATTATACATTTGTCCAAATCCATAGAATGGACAACACCAAGAATGAAGCTTAAGCTAATCAATGGACTTTGGGTGATTATGATGTGTCATTGTGGGTTCAATAATGTTACAACTGTACCTATCTGGAAAGGGATGTTGAGAATGAGGGAAGGTATGCATGCGTGGGAGTAGGAGATATATGGGGAAATGTCTGCATCTTCCTCTCAATTTGCTGTGAACCTTAAACTGCTCTAAAAAAAAATAGTATTTTTTAAAAAGTCTCAGTTATATATATTTTCCCTAAACATTGGTTTAAAAAATCTCAGTTACAAAAAAAAGTAGCAGAAACATTTATATGGAAGTCCTCCTTTGCCTAACTTATTTGAAACCCCAAGATACAAAATAGATTAAAGTAGAGCTGCTCTGATTACAGCCCAAGTAGGAACAGGAACCCTTTTTATACTAAGCCTCTTTTCTCCCTATCTGCCTGGCCTTCCTTTCCACCACTCGACTCCTGAAGAAACTCAAGAAATATAATTCAAGGGGCACCTAGGTGGCTCAGTCTCTTGGTTTCAGCTCAGGTCATGATCTCACGGTTCCTGGGTTCAAGTCCGGCATCAGGCTCCGGGACAACAGTGTGGAGCCTGCCTCGGATTCTCTCTCTCTCCCTCTCTCTATGCCCTCCCCCCTCTCAAAATAAACAAACTTAAAAATGAAAAAAAAAAAAATTAAAAAGAAGTAATTTGAAATGAAATTACTGTATTGATGAATATGAAAAAAAATATTTTTAGTTTTCCATACTGTTCTTCCCCACCCCCCCCAGGGAGACAGTATATTAATGAATTCCAAAGCTCACGGGTAAACAAAAACTTCTACCCCTCCCCCCAAATCAACTCAAAATATCAAAAATAATAGAAAAAAGGTTTAACATTTGTATTTATTTGAATTTATCTGAAAATATATACATAACATATTAGTTGTGGAATATAGTTTTATTATCTTACTGCAATAAAGATTAGAGGTAAACATAAACCACACAACCTAAAATATTCAGAGCTTCTAAGATATGAAATAAGCACAAACTGTAGGCAAAAATTCCTGATCTCACAGTTTGTCTGCTTAGTTTCTATATAATAAAATGTGAATTACTGGGGAAATTTAAAGACCTATTTTCCTCTTGGCAATATATTTTTTTTAATGTTTATTTATTTTTGAGACAGAGAGAGACAGAGCATGAACGGGGTAGGGTCAGAGAGAGAGAGGGAGACACAGAATCTGAAACAGGCTCCAGGCTCTGAGCCATCAGCCCAGAGCCCGACGCGGGGCTCGAACTCACGGGCCGCCAGATCGTGACCTGGCTGAAGTCGGACGCTTAACCGACTGAGCCACCCAGGCGCCCCATTGGCAATATTTTTAAAAGTCAGAATTTTATAAAGTCGTTCAAACATCAAAAATCTAAATCTAGAGGCAATGTCATCCAAATCTTGAAGTCTCAATTTTAGAAATATAGTATCTGGCATGTCCACACTAGAAACAAAGCGCTGAAATCCGTAACTCAAAATGCAGTACAAAATTATTTGCTCAACTTGGCCCCGTTTGCTAAGTTTACACAGCCAAACTAAGCAGCTGCAAAAGTATCTGAACATTGATTTTGTGAGAATTAATTTGTTCAGTCTTCACTGATGAGCTTTACTTCAATCTCTTTTCACACACTTTTGCTTTACAAAGTCAAAAAGCAAATAATGCTAATAATGACTAATGAATATCAGAGACACTTAATTTTTTTTCATTACTAGAAAGGCACTATTAAAACAACTCCTGTCCATCACTCAGAGCCCAGGCTACGACAAAGCTTCTGGAGATTCCTCCATTTAGATAGGCGAATAGACAGGCAATTACAACATTCTAGGCAGGTCCACACCACCCTTTCCCTTCCCACTAACTCTTTGATATCTAGGTCCCTGAGGCCAGCAACTTTCTATCACTACCATTAATTAACCAGGCAATGTGACTTCAGGTCACATGCTCAGTTCTCTGGTTTTAATCCTCTGCTCTTTCTAACCCTTTGTGATTTTAATACTTTATAAGCTCTGCATCTAAAATAATATTTTACATATTTATCTAAAATGTTTGTTGACAGAGGATTTTCAGTTTATTTTGTCTATCATATTGTTAGAATCAGAACTCCCTTCTGAGTTATCTTATTACTTTCTTTGACATAGCCATTTGAGGCAAGATTTCAAAATAAAAAACTGATTAACCCTCAACTCAGGTCAAGTAACTATTTTCTGGTGTGTTTCACAACTGTCCCTCCATTTCCAGGGGCACTTTCATCTGACCCAGGGTGCATAGAGATCTGTATTTTAAACAATGTGCCAGAATTATTGTCTTTGTATAGTAGTAATATAATAAATTAGTTTTTCAATCATACTCTTGCATGAAGTCTAAAATGGAGAATTTAAGTATAAAAGATAATGCAGATTTGGGGCTCAGTCTATTTAATTACCTCTTTATGCTATTTTAAAAAAATCAAAATATATCCTATTATCTCAATAACAGTTCACAAGAAAGATTTATTTTTCTTTTACTGGACAGATCTGAGCCTTGTGTTTTCTAAATGCTGTTAAAACAGAGACTTAATATTTTAATGCTGTTATGTTCACTAGACAACAAAGCTTTCTTACTGGGACACATAAAAGGCCTACATCTACATTTCCAAATTCTTGTTTCACCAATTCAGAAATTTGTCAATATCTTTTTATTTTTTATTTGAGAGGGAAAGCACGCACGCGCGCACACACACATGCATGTGAAGGGGGAGGGGCAGAGAGAGAGAGAGAGAGAGAGAGAGAGAGAGAGAAAGGGGGGAGGGGGGGAGGGAAGGAGGGAATCCCAAGCAGGTTCTGTGCTGTCAGCACAGAGCCCAATGCAGAGCTCTATCCCACAAACCGTGAGATCATGACATGAGCTGTAATCAAGAGTTAGATGCTTAACCAACTGAGTCACCCAGGCACCCCTGTAAATGTCTTTAGTATAGTTACTACAGTCCCAGGGGAAGGGAAAGGAGAAGGAGTAGACGTAAAACTGCTGAGGAATAATCTCAAAACACCAATGCTTGGTCTCCTCTCTGAAGATTATAATTTGGTAGGTTTGAGATAGAAACCAGATAAAATTTTTCAGTTTCTCAGATTTTAAAAGCTATTGTTCTAATGCTATTTTTCACAATATATTGTAATTTATTTGCTTGTCTATCTTATCTAACGAGCTGTGACATCAGGAAAAGTAGGATTATTTTTTATTTTTGTATGCACAGTAACAAGTATATTTTTTTTTTAGCTTTTTTTTTTTTTTCAACGTTTAATTATTTGTGGGACAGAGAGAGACAGAGCATGAACGGGGGAGGGGCAGACAGAGAGGGAGACACAGAATCGGAAACAGGCTCCAGGCTCCGAGCCATCAGCCCAGAGCCCGACGCGGGGCTCGAACTCACGGACCGCGAGATCGTGACCTGGCTGAAGTCGGACGCTTAACCGACTGCGCCACCCAGGCGCCCCACAAGTATATTTTTTAAATGTGTTTCTGGAGTTAATAAATGAATGCTATAACTCTAATGAAAAGAATTCCAGGCACTCTGGTAAGTGTGACAGAGGGGGAAAAAAAAATTTTTTTTTTTTTTTTTAGAACGGTTACAAGGTCAAGCTCCTCTAATCAGTACGTACTTTCCTTCTAGGTACTGAGAAACCTTTAGATATATATTTCACGTTGTAGAAGCAGACCTGTAAGTAGAACTGCAGAGTGCAAAGTCCACTGAGTAAATGTGCTTATGCTGGTCAGTATCACACCAGTCTTCTAAGGATCCAGGGTGTAACTAAGTATCACTTAACTGCAATCTCACAGATGTTTCATACGACCAAAGCTTCCCAAGGCTGACGCTCCCATTCCATGTGTCTCCCAACAAGCTTTTATTCAGAATCCAGTATTCCAGAGTTATATCAAGTGGCTGGTTTCGTTTTTATTTTTTGCAATTTAGATCTGGTGCAGATCCATCTTTTTGTATCCATTCCTCCATCATCCACCTAAATATCTGTCCATCCATCTGCCTGTACAATAAGGGTTAACATCTTCTATCCATCAGGTGCTGAGTTACCTAAACCAGCTTTTGGTTGTTTGGAAAAAAATCTTTGTCTTCACTTGTGAAAGATTTTTTGGCTGGATATAGAACTTTGGGTTAAATTTCTTTTAGCACTTTATTTTTATTTAAGAGAGCGAGTGAATATATGTGCAAGTGGGGGAGGCACAGAGAGACAGAGAGGGAGAGAGAGAATCTTAAGTGGGCCCCACACCCAGCATGTAACCCCAACCCAGGGCTCGATCTCACCACTGTGAGATCCTGACCTGAGCCAAAATCAAGAATCGGATGCCCAACTGCTGAGCTACCCGGGTGACCCTCTTCTAGCACTTTAAATGTGTCAGCGGCGCCACTGGTTTTTGGCCTGTATAGTTCATGATGAGAAGTCTGCTATAATTTTTATATTCCACTCTCTATATTTCTTTCATTCTGACTACCTTCAAGAATTCACTTTGTTTTCAGTATTTTGACTATGACTTAACTAGGCATTTTGGGTCCATTTTTTATTTTATCCTCTTTGAGGTTCTGTGAGTTTCTGGTATCTGTGATTTGTTATCTTTCATCAGTCTTGGAAAACTTTTGGTCTTTATCTCTTCAATTTTTTTTTTCCTTTTCTCTCCTACTTCTACAATGCCAAATACAAGTGTGTTTTATTATCCAACAAATCTTGGATACTGTGTTGTTTTCCCCTCCCACTCTTTTCTTGATGTTTCATTTTGGGTAATTTTTATTGACCTACCTTCAAGTTTATTTAGATTTTTCTTAGATTATATCCAATCTGCTAATGAGCACATCTAAGAAGTCCTCATTGTTAATATCAAGGTTTATATTTTAGTATTTCCATTTCACTTTTTAAAAATACTTTCCATCTCTCAACTGAAAACTCTTCATCTTTTCAAGTATATTGTCTACCTTTCCTGCTAGATCCTTTAACATAATATTCAGTTATTTAAAAATTTCTGTCTCATATCCTAACATCTGGGTCATCCATAAATCTATGGATTTCTTCTGAGTTTTGGTAACAGAATGCTTACTCTTACTTGTCTGTATGTCACATACTTTTTTTTATTAAACAGAAGAGATCATATACAGAACAGTAGATACTGAAATAAATGGTACTTCTGCTTGGAAATAAATATACCTCTTTTTCTGTAAGGCCATTCATGTAAGGGGATCAATCAATCTAGTCAGTGGTTAAACAGCATTTCAGTTTCAGTTGTTAAGCTGGCCATTAAGTGTACCACAGGCCATTAAGTGTACCACAGGCTTCAAATCTTTCCAGTCATGAGCTATCATCACCTTGTGCTTAGTGTGGATCCTGGTCGAAAGAAATTTTTCTCTGTATTCCTGTTCTACTCTTACCTTTTTATCAGTTCCTGCAGGTCAGCCTAAGAGAGAATCTTTCTCCATGCTCTTCTCCCTCCCTCAGTGGCAGAAGGGTCTTAACTTGTTCCTTTTGTTTTATTTGGTTGTTTTTATTTATTTTTTTTGCTTTTTGTAGTAGGATTCCATTTGGAGCAGGGGATCTCAGTTCTTCTGGTCCATCATGAGTCTTAGGAAGAGTTCATATGCCTGAGCTTCCAATGTGGGGTCTTCTTAGCATTCCAAGCCCCCGCCATCATGGCAGCCAAATTCTACATATATCTTGTGCATGTTTTAGGCAAGAGAGAGTTTCATGCCACTTCATCAGTGGTAGTAGATCTCTGCTTTGCACTGATGCAGGATACTGGGCTCAAGAAGTTTTCCTCGTTCACTTCCAGTAGCTTAAAGTTTCTGCTCCATATGAGAAGAGGATTCGGAGAAATGGATGATGTCTTGTGCTGGTCTTTCGGTAGGGACTGATCACTTTGTGAACTCCTGCATGCCTGATGTAGGCTATTGCCCTCACCCATTCTTTCTTGTTAGAAGCCAGTGGAGTGACATGGAGAAGAGCATATGAGTAAGTGGGCATTCCCCTTTTGTTTCGGGCTTCCAGTTATTCTACACAGATATGCCAACCCACACGTGGCCTTTAAGAATGCATTAAAATTTTAGCTCATTTCTTCTTACCAGCTTCTATGGTGGCTACTTCTTCCTCTTGTGGTCTGCAATTGGTGAATAGTTCATGTGTCCCATCCTTCCTTGGAGGGGCTTGTCATTCCTTGGAATTCAGTTCCCATGCCTTGTGACCTCAGCTCTCTGACAGGGGTCAAGAAAAGTTATAATTTTGTAGCTCATACAGCTTTTTCTATTTTCAAGATGAGAGTAACATTTTCTGGTGGTTTTCTATATACAAAGCAGAACTCCCAAAGTGCCTATCGACAGCATTTTCTTATCATATTTATGAAACACACATTCTAAATTCTTGCATACTTACAAAAAAACTACACTGGTCCTGCCTGGTGTAGTGTTTCTTTTCACTCACACCAGTCTACGATAGTAACAGCTCAATCTTCCCTTGTTCACACTGCAGCAGCACTTTTAAAGTATCCTGGCTAGAAAATTTTAACATATATACTGGCAAACTTGGCCTCACAGTCAGTTGGTTGTCACACTGACATCAGCATCACTATATAGCCAGTTAGATATAAAGTCTGATAAAATGACTAAGGAAAAGAATAAATACAAGGTATAAATATAAGAATAATTTCTAAGTTTATGGAAGGTGAAAACAGTATTTTCTCAGCAAAATCTCAGATATTTTTATTGGATTAGTAATCTGAAAAAGGCCTTTACCTAGGTTTCCTGGCATGGTTCAGAACTGACAGGGAGAGTTAGCAAGAACTACAGTGAGCTGGTGGTGATGAAAATAAATCACAAAATATGTGTGAAGTGAGAGGAAGAGACATAAACATGGGTTTGAGAGCGACCGGTAAGTGCAGAATGACAGGCAGGACTAGAGAAAAAAAGAAAAGAAAGGAAAGGAAGAAGAAGAGGAGGAGACGAAGAGGGACCTGACAGAAGAGGGGAAGGAGGGAGGTAAGGAAGAGTGAAGGCAAAGAGAATATAAGAGAGAGAAAGAGAAGGGAGAAGAGAGAGGAGGAAGAGAAGAGAGAAAAAAATGAAGGAAAAAGTTGAGAGAGTAAAAGAGAGTGCTAGAGAAAGAGAGAGCACGAGCAAGCATGAACACGTAAAAAAAGAAGTTTCTGAGATGCTCAACTTCTTTCTATCCACAGATGGTTCTATTATAGTAGACGAGTCCAGGTTTCCAGATTCCTGTATGAACGTAAGAAAAAAATCCCAGATCTCACCAAAACTCCTTTCTTTAGGTCATGAAAACATATTTCCTTCCAATAAAAAATATTTTGTTTTTCCATTGAACATTGTACAATGACTCATTTAAAAATTAATCTGCCAAATAAAGCACTTACCTAGCACCTAATTTTTGACCAGTAACAACCATTCATTGACTCTCTACCATCTAGAACTATCCACTCCCATCATCTCCCCAATTAACCAGGTAGACTCACAGACTTCTACTTTTTTGCTTAAAAGAATACCGTAAAACTACAGCCTCATAAATTTTAAGTCAGTGTCTAAAAGTTCTCATCACATATTTAAATATTTGCAAGAGTTGTCATTTATAATATATTTGTGTGGTGACATTTTAAAATATAAATTTAGTGTACCTAATGAAATCTAAATACCACAGTGATTTGATGTTCAACATCATCCTTTTAAAAATACATGAATAAGCTATTCTTTAATAATGGAAAACTTTACATACTCTTTTCCTTGAATTTACATAGACATTCTCCTTGCAAAGTAAAATTTATCCAACTGATTTCATGCTTTTTATACTATCTTACTTATTCTCTCTTCTCTGGAAAAAAAATGAACATTAACCTCATTTCCTGTGACCAAAATGCTCTAACTGTAAGAAATTGTTTCCATATGAATTATCATTAAAATTATTAGTTGCACACAATTGATAAATAATACAACACACTTTGACAACTGTATTATTAAACAAAAGTAACATTTTATTGGAAATGTATATTTTCAAAACGGGGTTGTGCAATCCCCTCTCCCTGTGCCCTCTGTCCCCATTTTGTTCTGGTAACTGTAAATAAATATTATACACTCTTAGAATTCTATTCTTATTGTCCAGCATTAATTCTATTCCTCAGGTTCATTTATTTCTATAGATATGTCATAGAAATGGAAATTTTTCTCAATTTTTTAAATCCCAAATTTATGCCAAAAATCTCATAGTAATCTATCATCAAAAAAAACCTTTTAATGATTTATTATTTTGATTAGACCATCCTTCAATTTTACTGAATGCAAAATTTATAACCTTGTTACTTGGTAATTAAGAGCAACTGAAAATCACAATTTCTGCAAAACACTCAAATGCTTTTACCGGTATCAAATCAAATATACAGGATGCTAATCCTTTATCCCAAGTAGTTGGAGCAGATAAGTTTTACAATACTGAATTTTTCTGATTTTGACAGGAAATATGCTTCATATTATGTACCACTCCCATTAAGGTTTATGTCAGCATCCTGTAATCAAATATATTACTATTACTGCTGGAAAACTTACGAAAAATTATACTAAGGTGTGTGTGTGTGTGTGTGTGTGTGTGTGTGTGTGTGTGTGTGTGTGTATCTGCTCTAGATCTGATGTCATCAAATGAGCACTGAATTTCTGGTATTCAAAGCTTTCTGGATTTTCACACTGCAGATATTGGGAGTGTGGATCAGTATTAATTATACCTGTTATTGTGGTGCCTGGGTGGCTCAATCAGTTAAGCGTCTGACTCTTGATTTCCGCTCAGGTCATGATCTCACAGTTCATGAGTTTGAGCCCCAAATAGAGCTCCTGGATGCCAGTGCAGAGCCTGCTTGGGATTCTCTCTCTCTCCCCGTCTCTCTCTTCCCCTTCCCCACTCTCGCACGCATGTGTGTGTGTGTGCACGCTCATCCGCTCTCAAAACTAAAAAAAAATTACACCTGTTATTGCCATAGTCTCAGAAAGGTTGCAAAAACTCCAAATACTGCAATTTTAATATAGTTTAGCCTACAAAGTGTTTTGGGTGCACTATTTCGCTTTGTGCTTTTGTGTTATTTTATGATTTAAATGTATTTTTGTCAAAACCTGACAGGGTAGATTTAGCTTATCAGCTTACATATTAAAAACAACTAGATTTATTCTGCCAGATTATCTTTTTGAATTCAAATTGAAGTGTTAATATGCATCCCTGTAATACCACACTGTTTTTCTGAATTCTGATGCTATGACAGATAAATGGATAAACAGGGTGCAAAGTTTATTGCCCAAAGGAATAAGAAGGTCCACATTCAATACCTGGTGCTAATAAGCTCTCAGCTTTGCTTCCCCCAGTGATACTTAAGAATAAGGAACAATGCATACTCTTCCACTTCCATTGCTGCACTCAACCGACATCTAAAGTAAAAGCACTATAACACTGTATAAAATATACTTTCTTTAATGCCATGTTTCGCTCTTAATAGAAATATCTATAAGAGAAAAAATGATAGAAAGTTACTCTAATAATGACATTTTGAATCATCCCTTTGATAATCCCGAGGTTTTTACAGCCTGGAACATGTACCATATTACAATTCATGAGGATGTGACATATGCTTTTCCCTTGGAAAACAGGAAAAAAGCTATCGTAAAAGTTGAAGTCAAAAGGACAACAGGCATGACACCTCACATGTCAATGTCAGGTATATCAACTGGCACATGAAATTTGGGGATCTAAAACTGAATCTTCTTAAATCTGTTAAGTTTCTACACACATTTGAAATACTTCCAGTGTTCCATCAGGATGTTCTTACTCCAGTTTGAAAGCTTCTGTTTTACATTACATACCAAGTATTTAAGTGTATCTTTCCACACACGAAGATTTTTTTAAAGCATGTGTATAAAGGTACTACAGTGATTTTATGTTGATTTTTCCTGTACTTTCAGACAAGTGGAAGCCGGTGAAGGTAATACAATAGGCTACGTGTATACTGCCACTCTATATGTAATGATTTTTTATAGACAGAAGATGGTTAGAGCCTTGATAATTATGTAAAAGGCCTTTATTCCCTCGATACCATACAACTTCATAGAAAGTGTATTAATCAGCCACTGCCACAGAACTGCTGTGTAATAAATATTCCAGAATGCAGTAGCATAAAACCTTCATTTATTCTCAACAAATGAGGGATAGCTTAGAGTTGGCTGATTTCAGTTCAGCTTGTTTGTGTGTCTGGAGGTTGAACGATTTGGCTGGGTTAATAAGCAGGTACTGCTCCAACTGTCTTCCCCCGCCACCCCACCCTCCGCCCGCCCCTGGACCAGCAGCTGGCTTGAGCATGTTCTCCTCACGGTAATGGCAAAGGGGCCAAGGCAAGTCACTGGTCAAACACAGAGTCAAGGGTGGGTGTTTCCCACAGCAGAAAGCACTATTTTATGGCAAAGCACATAGATACAGGGAGGGGTGAAGAATTGAGACCATTAATGCAATTTACTATCAACATTAAAATCTAAAACCTATCTTTCAGTATCGTACAATAGCTTAATATTGATTAAAAGACGACTAATTAATTTGGCTCTGTTGTTAAAATTAGTAGAATCTATAATGTGGTTTATACACCTTAAAATTAATTCAGAACCACTAATGGAAGAAGTATTAACAGGTGCTAGCACTGTATTTATGCACTGAAGGTAACAAAAAGATGAGATAATCATCAATCAATGGAAAGAAAGCTGGCTTAGACAAGCTTTCAAGCTCCTGGCTTATAATACTGACATGGCAATCTATGCATTCTATTTTAAGCTAGGGGTAGGGGGAATCTGGTCACATGTGATTTAATTCAATTTAGCCCATTAAGATAATATTTTAAACACAGTGTCTAAGAAATACCTGTAACTCAGATACTAGTGGCTAAATTTTATATTTTCTGCAGCAGCCCTTTATAATACACAGTATCTTCTTAGATCTTCATTCTAATTTTCTCAAGAAACAATCTGTAAATTATGATTCATCAATCTCCTGTGTTAAGTATATTTAAAAAAATCTAACCTTGCAAACAACGTGAAAACACCAAATAAATGTTTAAATTCAGAGAAAGGATTTCAATTTTCTAACATGAGTTTTCCAAAATATTTAAGGTATTGCATATGACCAATTTTCAATAATCTATAATATATAATAGTAAGCCACACTTAGAAGTCAATTTTTTAAAACTTCAATGAGGAAAAACACATTTTCTGGAACCCTTTCAGTAAATCACATAACAGGATGTAAAAACCTTCCTCCCCTATCAAATCCATATTTGAATACGCAACGGTAATCTTGTTTTACTCTGGCATTGGGCTTATTCAAATAATTTCCTTAAATATAACTCATGCTAACTGTAGGTGCTTACAAAAAAAAAACATAAATGATATAGCTCAATCTAAAACCTTAGTGAACTACTGGGAATGAAAACAACAAAAACTGAATCGTTTTGATGAAGTCTCAATCTTTCACAAAGAAAAACTTGCGAGAGACTAGTGTATCTGTTCACTTATAGCTGCCAAAACATCAGTCAACTTTAAGAAGTTTCCATGGAAATATCTTAAAAGTCACCAAGAAAAGAAACTATTTAATGGTACTTTCTATAAATGTCTATATGCTAAATTTTTTACATTGTTTGAATTAGTTTACATTTTTTACTTTTTAAAAAACTTTCTTTGTGACTTGGAAAAACAGCCTGCATACAGAAGAGTCTATACAACATATGTGAAATTTCAACCTCGTAACTAGTAAACTGGTTACAAATACAAACATTACCAAATTTTAAAAGCCTCTTGTACACCATATTTCTTCTCCATCTGACAGGTAAGCACTATACTTAAAGATATAATAATTATTTCCCCTCTCTTCTTTATGGTTGAATTTTATATTCCTGCAGTGGATAAATATATTCCTAAACAACAGTTTGTTTTTGCATGTTTGTAAATAGAATTACACTGTACATTCTTCTGTGACTTCCTTTCATTCAACCTATTTGCTTACTATTCATCCATATGGATTCATGGAGCTGCATTTCATTCTCACTGCTGAATGTTTCACAGTATGAATGTGCAAACAATGCCATTACATACATTATTTAAATACGTATTTCTCGGGGAGCCCGGGTGGCTCAGTCGGTTGAATGACCGACTTTGGCTCAGGTCATGATCTCACGGTCTGTGAGTTCGAGCCCCGCGTCAGGCTCTGTGCTGACAGCTCGAAGCCTGCTTCGGATTCTGTGTCTCCCTCTCTGTCTCTGCCTCTCTCCCACTCATGCTCTGTCTCTGTCTCAGAAATAAATAAACATTAAAAAAATATATATATATACATATATATATACGTATATATATATGTATTTCTCTAAGGCAAGGATTCTCAGACTTTGGAGTGCATAAAATTCATTTGGGGAGACTGTTAATTAAAAAAAAAAAGGTTCCTAGAGTCCATCAGAAATTAAGAATAAGGAACAATGCATACTTTGATTCAGCAGGTCTTGGTCAGGGTGCTAGAATTTGCATTTCTTATCAAGCTCCTAAGTGATATTGATGCTAACTGCTGTGCACACAACACTTTGAGTAGCAAAGCTGTAGGGTGTGTTTATCATTTTCTTATCATTTATTTCAAAGAGTTCTTCATGAAATCTGGATACTAATACCTTGTCATTGTAGGTGTTATCTTCTGCCAATTAATGACTTTTGCTTTAAATTTTATTGGAGATAAATTTAATCACCTTTCATTTATGGTTTATACTTCTGTGTCTTAAAGCCTTCCTTACCACAAGATCATGAAAATATTTTCTTACATATTATCTTCTAAATACTTTAGAAGTCTTACTGTTCATATTTAGGTAATTTTATCAACTGGAATTGACTTTGTGTATTACATGCGGTAGAGCAAAAATTCCCATAACAACTGTCAGAGTCCAAAAATTCTGTATTTTCCAAACAATCACCTTTGCCAGGTATCAAATGTCCATACGTTTGTAAGCCTGTTGCTGGTTCTGTTCCACTAATCTATCAATCCTTTGCCAAAATAAAACTTTTTATTTACCATGCTTTAACCTTGTTTCCGAGTGTCTCCTGTAAAGAGTACATTATTACATTGTGAACATTTTAACTAGCCTCTTAATCCCTTTTACTTGGAGCAAATTAGACATTTCCATTTACTTTTAGATATATCTGCGGTTCTATCAGCTTATTTTCTTTTTTAAGTACCCCTTCTAATTATCCCAAATATTTGTGCTACTTTCCTACTTTCCTGTTCTCTTGGATTAACCAAATATTCTACTCCTTCCACCTTGCCACACTAACAGTTTGGATTTTGTACTTTGGTTCTATTATTTTATTAGCTCCCTGGGGAATTACATCATGTATTTCATACTTCCCAAGTGTGTGTAGTGCTTACTCAATACTAGGTTTCAAAAACTGAATGATCGTTGGGGCGCGTGGGTGGCTCGGTCAGTTAAGAGTCCAACTTCAGCTCAGGTCATGATCTCACGGTCCGTGAGTTTGAGCCCCATGTCGGGCTCTGTGCTGACAGCTCACAGCCTGGAGCCTGTTTCAGATTCTGTGACTCCCTCTGTCTCTGCCCCTCCCCTGTTCATGCTCTGTCTCTCTCTGTCTCAAAAATAAATAAACGTTAAAAAAATTTAAAAAAAAAAACCTGAATGACTGCATCTATTAAATTAGTAACAGCTGAACAGATGCCTAACTTTAAATATCTCACTGCATTTAATATAAATACAAAATTTCCTTTGCAGTCTGTTTTTAAAAATATCTTGTAGCTACAGTGCTACTTACAGGCTGGAAGGCAAGAAACATAAATAGGTGAAAATTTTACTAGGGACGCCTGGATGGCTCAGTCGGTTAAGCATCCAACTCTTGGTTTCAGCTCAGGTCATGAGCTCATATCTTCGTGGGATCAAGCCCCACATCTGGACCTGCGCTCATGGTGCAGAGCCTGCTTGGGACTCTTCTCTCTGCCCCTCCCCCACTTGCACAGTCTCTGTCTCTCTCAAAATAAATAAACTTTTAAAAATTAAAAAAAAAAAAAAAGGTAATGATCTACGAGGTGATTCAAAGTTGTTTTTAGACTCTAGCATCCCCGAAAGTACACTGCATGACTAACTAATAGAATACTTTGTTTTTTAATAGTATTGGCTTTATGCATGCCACTCCCATTTGAGTTCACTCAAGTTACTTGCAAAGTTGAAAATAAAATGTCTTTAATATTCATTTTCGCCCTATTATTTTTATACTACTTACTGTTCATGAATGCTATGACACTAAATCCAAATTTGTTAAATATTCAGAAATTTAATTTATTTAACTATGAAGGAAAAGACATCATCCCCACTGGCAGCTGCTGTATAAAATAAAGGACAAGGCATATTTATAAACCTAGCAAGCCTAAACCTTTTCCCATTACTTAAATAACATGGGAAATTACAATAAAAGACACCTCAAGCACTTACACATCTACCTTACTCAAGTTTCTCCATGTTAACTCTAAAAAATGAATTAAATTAGGTTTCATACCACTTTAAACACTGGCTTCTTAAATTGAAAGGAATTAATTATACTTTGGGGTGGGGGCAATAGAATGGAGATCTGGAGCACAGAGGTCCATCTTTTAGATTCAGCCCTAATTTAAAGAAAGAAAAAATACTATAAAATAAAGAAAGAAAAGTAGTATAAAAAAATGCTTAGTGGCCTCCTCCTCAAGAAATGCTGTATCTATCTCTCTGTGGAGAGATACCTGTAAAACTGTTAAGAACAGTACATCTAAAGAGGCAGTGTAAGGATACTTGGTAAAGAAGAACTTAAGCTTTATGTGTAACATATGAAAGTTGAGAGTGAGGATATAATCTTGTACTACGTGTACAATTAAATATACACAATTTTTAAAGGATTACATCAATTTTTAAAAATTGTTTTATTCTTTGTTGAGAGAGACAGAGACAGAGCGTGAGCAGGGGAAGGCAGAGAGAGAGGGAGACACAGAATCTGAAGCAGGCTCCAGTGTGACCTGTCCTCAAAGAGCCCGACGTGGGGCTCATACTCACAAACGGCAAGATCATGACCTGAGTCCAAGTCAGATGCTTAACTGGCTGAGCCACCCAGGGGCCCCTGATCACATCAATTATAAGCACTGAAGATGCATATATCAGATAGCCTCAGACAGCTTTACTCAGACTCAAGAAATCTGCGTGGAAGAATCTTTATAAAAATTCTGAGTGAAAAATTTCAGAGTAAACAACATGAGTCAAATATAAGGAATACTGAAGCCGATCATGGAGGGTTTGCAACGGAAGCAAAGGAATCTATATTTATTCTTTAAGTAATAAGAAGCAACTGAAAGTTTCACAGTAAGGGAAGTAATATGTAGGTATTTAAAAATAAATTATCAAGAACAAAAAAACAAAAAACAAAGGTTATCTTTTCCTTTTGAAGACTGAGTTATTATGCCAATCACAAAAACTACAAAGTATCAAAAATAAGAAAACAATATTTTAACTGTCGTAAAATACTACGTTGTATGACTATATCATATATATTGTTTTCTTATTGATGAACTTTTTTTAATTAGGCAATGCTGTAAGGAACATCTTTTTCTTGGTTGAATCATATGAAATTGGTGTTTTTGTAGGTCAAAAATATTTGAATAGGGACGAATAAAGTAAGTTTTATGGTTAAACTTACTTTATTCTCTTTATGCTAGCAGTAATCTTTCATTTTGGACTATACAGTAAATGGTAAATGTTACCTGATTGTTTTTACTTGAATTTCCCTATTGTTAGTGAAGTTAGACATATGTTCATATGCTCATTAGCCACTTGGATTTCCTCTCAAATTTCCCACTTATATTCTGGGCTCATCTTGAGTACGGAAAACAAAGCATTTCTTTACGGAAAACAAACAGTATGTTTATGCATATGAACTATTTAGCTTATTGAGAATAACAAAGACTTTACAGTAACCAAAACTAAAATTGTTTATTGACAACAGAGTTAAATAAGATATTTCAGAATTCCTGTTTGTTCCGGACAGTATACCTTCCCAGTGAATATATTATTCGCACAAATGCCACTCCTAAATCGGAATAGTAACCTTACTATTTATAGTAAATGGATTTATATCACTAATTCTAGGGGGGAAAAAAACTATTATTACTTTAAAAAGAATGCCTTAAGAGCATATATATTTCCTATCTGTTATACAAAATACAGTTTAAAAAACTGCAAGACACTTCAGGTTAGTATGCAAGCAACTCTGATGATCTCTTAAAACCACAGACTGCTATGAGTTCAACTTACTTTAATCTTGCAATGCTATCCCAAACTGGCTTTAGCGAAGATAGATTGGAGAAAAATAGTTTTTCTACCTTTTTATACTCAATAAGAAAATATCATGTAGTAAACAAGTAATAGACAATTAATAAACACTTTCATCTATACATTAAAAGTGTGGCACCTGGGTGGCTTAGTCGGTTAAGTGTCCGACTTCAGCTGAGGTCACGATCTTGTGGTTCACGAGTTCGAGCCCTGCATCGCACTATATGCTGACAGCTCAGAGCTTGGAGCCTGCTTCAGATTCTGTATCCCTTTCTCTCTGCCCCTCCCCTGCTCGTGCTTTTTGTCTCTCTCTCAAAAATAAATAAAAACGTTAAAAAAAATTTTTTTAATATTATCCTCTCTTCTGGTAAAAACATGCTTCAGATAATCTCAGTGCTTAAAAGAGTTTTAAATAGTGTAAAATAAGATTCAAAGCATGTTCTCAATATTAACCACAAAAAAGTAGTTTAAAATTCCTAGTCTACTATTTTCAAGCAGGACCATGACTTAGGACTTGATATTTTAAAAGAAATACTTGTGAATATTTAGTATACCACAAGAAATTTCTCATGCTATATTCTCCATTAAAAAAAAACAACAACAAACTAGACATCTTTCTATAATATGATAAAAGGTAAAAGAGCAAAATGATGAAGTAAAAGAGAAAAATATATTACTTGTACCAAATAGAAATATAAGCTCTAAATGAAGACAGGCAGGGAACCGTCTTAGAATTAGCACAATGCATCACTACCCAAGTAGGATCCACAGTGCCTTTGCAACATGGGAGTAAAGTGTAGTTGGTGAGTAGCGTACTCATTATCTATTTCTAGCAACTTCAAAAGCAATGTTTAAAAATGTACAGCCCACTTCTAATGTCAAATTCATCATCATAAATGATATTTATTAAGCAATCTCATGAATGTGACTCTGTACTTCTCTCAGTGGTAAAATAAACGATACGGCTAAAGTGATGTTTCACAGTTTAAAGAGAAACATTTGGATAATAGTCTATATTCTAACAAATGCTACAATTCTAAATGAAAATGAGGCAACATCAGTCACTGTTTTCGAGTAATACAAGCTTTTAAGATTAAAAGCATGTTTCAATCAGTAAAAAATACATTAAAGGCACTGAAAAAGTAAGGACTGCTGGATTCATTAACGCCTTGCTCAGATACTAAACACCTATTTCAAAGCCAGAAAAAATAACTCCTTACAGTCATATGAAACTGCATTGTGCTGGATAGAGCCAATGACATCAGCATCTATTCCCACCATCTTTTTTAAGCCTATGGAGGATGGAATGTTATAACTACATTGCCCAGATCCTCTTGTAGTTGTGCTTCCAGATGTGAATTAGTTTCCAGCACTAGGATGCACTTATGTAAGATCTGAAAGGTAGCAAGTCGGTGATCATTCTGCTTTGGATATTTCTGTTGCAATGAGCATCACCGTAAATATGTGAAGGTTTTCTGATATAATATTACAATATCCAGTCTCCAGCTTTTATTAGTTACACTGAAAGATTTCTGATCCCTTGATTATAGCAATGGCATAACATTCATGAACTCAAAAGATTCTGATCTCGATTGGATGAGAAAAAAAGAACAGCTCTCCTGGTCTCCCAATAAGAGGCTTAGCCTACAGATCTCTAACCCTTCCAACAAGTAAATTTAGTTAACAACATTAAGAACAGTGGAAATCTATGGTATTCTGGCATGAAGCATCTCTCATACACACACACACACACACACACACACCTTGAAATAAACTGACAAATCTTAAACTAGACCTACCAAAAAGAAAAAAGAGAAGACACAAATGGCCAGTTAGAAATCAAAGAAGGGACGTTATTACAGAATTACAGAAATTAAACTACAGAAATGAAAAGGACTATACGAGAACATTATGAACACCTTTATCACAACAAATTAGAAAAACTGAACACACAAATTCCTAGAAACACAACTACCAAAAATGACTTCAAGAAGAAAGAGAAAAAGAGAAACTCTGAATAAACTCATAAGAAGAAATTAAATTAGGAATTTAAAATATTCTCATGGAGTCTAAGTCCAGAGGGTTTCACTGATAAATTTCATCAAATATTTAAAGAAAAAATACCAAAGCTTTACAAACTTATTCAGTAAACAAAGAAACACTTCCCAACTCATTCTATAAGGCCAACAGTTCTTCGCTATTAAAGCCACAAAACATCACAAGAAAGTTACAAATATCCAAAAGACACTTAAAATATTAGCAAGCTCAATCCTGCAACATATAAGAAGGATTTTACACTACAGCTATGAGAGATTTTTTTCCCAGGAATGGAAAGGTGGTTTAACATTCAAGACAAAAATAACAATAATGAACTATTACATATTATTAAATTAAGGACATAAACTACAAGATCATCTCAGACAGAGAAAAAACATTTGACAAAATCTAAAACTCATTCATAATAAACACTCTTAGCAAACTAGGAATAGAAAACTAATCAACTTGATAAAGGGTACCTACAAAAATCTCCCAGCAAATATCATACCTAATTGTGACGGACTGAATAATTTCCTGTAAGGTAAGGAAGTCCTTCTGCCACTTCCATTCAACATTGTACACGAGCTTGAAGCTCATGCAAATAAGCAAAAAGACATTAACATAGTAAAGGAAGAAATAAAATTACTTTAATCCACAGATAGCATGAATCCCAAATGTAGAAAATCCCAAAAAATCCACAATAAAACTAAGAAAAAAATACAAAAGAGCAGTACAATTGCAGGATGTAAGATCAATATGCAAAAATTAATTGTATTTCTGTGCTCTAGCAACAAACAAAATTTAAAAATAAAATTAGGAAAACAATTCCATTCACAATATTTAAAATAATAAAATACTGTATGTTAACTGGAATTTAAATAAAAATGTTGAAAAAAGTATCAAAAAAATAAAAGTAATAACATACTCGGGAATAAATTTAATAAGACAAGTTCAAGACTTGTATACCAGGAATTATAAAACAATGATTAAAATGGTTAAGAAAAAACACAGCGAATTATATACCAATTTCTGATTGCACGTGTAAAAATACCAGCAATAAATGCAGCAATATGCCAAAAGAATTCCACATTATGCTCAAGCAAGGTTTACTCTAGAAATACAAATATAATCCAATATCAGAAAACGTAAATGCATCATCCATTACATCAACAAATTAAACCATATGAGTATATCAACTGTGACTAAAAAAGCACTTGATAAAATACTAAGTTGTTCCCAAGAAACAGTAAAATGAATTATATGAATTTAATAAAGATTACTTTCCAAAAGTGGATACGCTTAAAAGTAAAAGACTGAAGCCCAGTCAACTAAATGAAACAGAGGAGAAAAGAACTATCACTGTTATCATGTAATACTGCCTTGTAAGAAGAGAATAAAATAAATCATTGAAAAAGAAGAAATACAAATACCATTGTATTTGTATCATTGTATCATTTGGTTACTATCAAGTATAAATGGATAGCTCAAACACTGTACTAAACAGGTACTAGATTTAATTAAGAAAAATTTAATAGGTGTCTACATATAATACAAATATCCAAATATCAAAAGTTTCTATCTACTCTTAGAAACAGTACTTAAAAATAAGGAATGGAAAAAGTATTTTATTTAAAACAGTAACAAAAAAATGGGGCACCTGGGTGGTTCCACCAGTTAAGCGTCTGACTTCGGCTCAGGTCATGATTTCACAGTTCGTGAGTTCAAGCCCCGCATCAGGCTCTGTACTAACAGCTCAGAGCCTGAAGCCTGCTTCAGATTCTGTGTCTCCCTCTCTCCCTGCCCCTCCCCTGCTCACATTCTCTCTCTCTCAAAAACAAATAAACTGTTAAAAAATAAAATAAAAAAACAAAATGGTACCAAAATTATAATATACATAGAAAAGAGTTAACCAGAAAAACCTTAAGCCTAAATGAAATAAACTATAAAATCTCACTGTAGGACAGAAAATAATCCAAACAAACAGAAAAATACCCCTTCTAGCTATGTGGGAAGATATACTATCTTAATAAGGACAGTGGTTCCAAAATTAACAAGTAAATACAATGTAATTCAGAAGAGAATCCCAAAAGAATTTTTCTAGAATTGGAAAAATATAAATCTTAAAGCATACATGGAAAATTAAATGCAAAAATTAAGTAAGAACTACATGAAATTTTAAAACAGTAGGAGCAAACTGCCTGCCAGATAGCAAAGCATTTTTAAAAGCGGGTTTCCCTAATACAGGTATGCTGTTTCTAAGGGGCACACGCACCACAACCTGTATAGCAGTGCTATCAACAACAGCCAAAGTATGGAAAGAGCACAAATGTCCATGATGGATGAATGGATAAAGAAGATGTGGTATGTACATGCACGCACGCACGCAATGGAGTATTCCTCGGCAATCAAAAAGAATGAAATCTTGCCATTTGCAACTATGTGGATGGAACTAGAGGGTATCATGCGAAGCGGAATTAGTCAGAGAAAGACAAATATCATATGACTGCACTCATGAGGAATTTAAGATACAAAACAGATGAGCATAAAAGAAAGTAAGCAAAAAAAAAATATATAACAGAGAAGGGGACAAAACATAAGAGACTCTTAAAGAGAAAAAACAGTTGCTGGATGGGTTGTGGGAGGAGGGTGGGCTACATGGGTAAGGGGCATTAAGGAATCTACTCCTGAAATCATTGTTGCACTAAATGCTAACTAACTTGGATGTGAATGAATGAATGTAGGTTTCCCTAGGAACACCTGGTTGGCTCAGTGAGAAGAGCATGCAATCCTTCATCTCAAGGTTGTGAGTTTGACCCCACATTGGGTGTAGAGACCACTTAAATAAATAAACTTTAAAAAGTAAAATAAAATAATAGGGACACCTGGGTGGCTCAGTTGGCTAAGCGTCCAAATCTGGCTCAGGTCATGATCTTGTGGTTCATGAGTTCGAGCCCCACGTCAGGCTCTGTGCTGACAGCTCTGAGCCTGGAGCCTGCTTCAGATTCTGTGTCTCCCTCTCTCTCTGCCCTCCCCCTACTCACACTCTGTCTCTCTCTCCCCCCTCCTTTCTGGCTCTCAAAAATAAATAAAAATTAAAAAAAGGGGGGGGGGATACCACTTTCTCTTTAAAAAAAAAATAATTAATTAATTAATTAAATAAAATAATAAAATAAGGTAGGTTTCCCTTTACCAGGAAGGAAAACATTTGAAAATGTTCATATCTGGCATCTGTACATACTAAATATTGAAAAAAACTTCTAGTCATAAATTACGGCCAATGGTTAATGTATATATAAAATATAAGATAACAGTAAAACTGTTTTCAATAAATGCATGATAAAATATTAAAAATGAAAATAACAATTATTGAGTACCATCTTGTAAGAGCTTTACATATACCATCTTCCTTTCATAATCCCTGTAAGATAGGACTATCTCCATTTTAAGTCCGAGAGACTTGGGGAGATGAGTTAACCAACTTGCATAATCAGTGGTAGAAAAAGGATTTAACAAGGAAAATTCTGTATGCTAATAGAGAATTCTACCTACATATACGTGTTAGACCATAACTTACTAGAATCTAATAATGAAATTATGTCAGTATATAAGTGAATAAATAATAAGTGGAAATAAGGAAAAGGTATCATAAATAAGATTTAAATTGTGCTTTTCTTTTTTTTAAAGGGTGATTCTGTGTTCATGATATGGTGCTAAACTCATCTTTATTAAAAAAAAAACTGAGATTATCAATAAAAAAAATCAAGATTTCCTAATGCAGAAGTTAAATTATAGGTGTTTTGTTTTAGCAAATATTTAAGGGGGGGGCAGATACAAAAGACAAAGGAGTAAGGCAATGATTTATCTTCCAATCCATTACACTTCTGAAAATGAAAAGAAGGCACTAATATTAATTATAACAGTATAAGTATAAACTAGGGCTGGCAAAGCCAGACAGTTGGTCACCCTAGCTAAGAAAAAGATGTTATCAAAAAATTCTTTGCTATGATGTTAACAGCTAACATGCTTTTGAGTACTTCCTGTGTTACCATGCATTCCATGATACAAGATTTTATCTTATTCACTATCCCTATATGGGTGCTTTGTGCACAGTACTATATACGTGTGTGCATGCGTGTGTGTGTATGTATACACACAAAATTGTTGAACGAATGAATAGATTTCCTTTAATTAAAAATGGATTCCTGTGTCTATACAATATAACTTAATCATTTAAACATCATTATGAACTAAGTTTGTGAATAAGCATTAGTTCATGCATACAAAGACTTAGAGGAACAAAAAGAATCAACAAACCTAACTTTATGTATTAAACGTGGGTGACAGAATACTGAAATTAAAGCACAGCAATAAATGAGTAATGATGGCACAATGCATACTTCTAACTTAGAGTCTAATAACAAAAACAAAATTTAAACCTATAAGGAAAGTTATTCATTTTAAAATACGGTCTTTTATCCTAGCCACAATACTCAACCAACATCAAAAGAAGATAAAACTGCTCTAATTTCTTACCTGCACAGCCAAAAGCCAAATGGTATCTAGAAGAGGGGCTGAATTTAACACAGCACACGTTAGCCTTCGCCTCAATGCTTGCCACTGAGTTGTCTAGGTTGGTAGACCATAGCTTCACTAAGAGTAAAGGACAAATAAAAATAAAAAGAATTAAACAATGCATTAGCAAATGCTTCTATAAACTAGAAAGTTAGCTTATTTCTACAGTTGCCTTTTCATACTATTCCAAAGCATTTTAGTTTATGAGGACCAATACTGTTTAAACTGCATGACTGCATAATAAAACAATATACTGAAACCGAGAGCATAGTTTGAAAGTCAGAAAACAACAGAAAATCAGTGTATGCTGAGAAGTAACATGATCCCATATCTAAGGCATAAAAGACAGGGGTAAAACAAGCAATATGGAGATACATGTGTATTTGTTTTAGTATTCTTTAAACAGTCTGTGTGGGTGGGGGGAGGGTACTTGGTTGGCTCACTGGGTAGAGCATGTGACTCCAGATGTCAGGGTTGTGAGTTCAAGCCCCACCTTGGGCATGGAGCCTACTTTAAAAAAAATGGTGTGTGCGTGTGTGTGTTTCTCAAAAGTGTCACAGGTTGGAAGAGGAGTCATATAGTCACCCACTCCTACACACACACACACACACACACACACACACACACACACACACAGAGTCATATATGTGGTACATATATCAGAATACAAATGCCATTTAAACTACCTAGAAGCAGTTCTTATTTTATCTTTCAAGTGAGAATTCCATGATTTATGGGCACCTGGGTGGCTCAATTGGTTAAGCGTCTCACTCTTGATTTTGGCTCAGGTCAAGATCTCATGGTCATGGGACTGAGCCCCAAGTTGGGCTCTGTGCTGAGTGTGGAGCCTACATGGGATTCTTCCTCTCCCTCTCTACCCCTCACTCACTCATGCTCCCTTTCAAATAAACATTAAAAAAAAAAAAGAATTTCATGATTTTTCAATTTTATATAGGAACTCAGTTACATAAGTATGTTTAAAGTAATGTTACTAAATTATTTAGCTAAACTTTAAATATTTGTTTCAATATTTGATATTCAGTCTATTCCAATGGTATATACCGAGATTTATCATGATTAAGGAATGGCAAGCTAATTAGAGCAAGTCAGATCTGAAAGCAGAAACAGAAAGGTGAGCTGTTGTCTTGTAAGGTACCAGAGCATCTATCATTATCATATCATATCATATTTTATTTATTTACAAAAGAGAGAGAAAGAAAGGGCACATATGCAGGTGAGCAGGGGAGGGGCAGAGGGAAAGTAAGAGAGGCTCCATGCCCAGTGCAAAGCCTGAAAGGGGGCTTGATCATGACCATGAGGATCATGACCTGAGCCAAAATCAAGAGCCAGACGCGCAACTGACTGAGCCACCCAGGTGCCCTCATCATATTGTTTTTAAACAAAAATGTCTTCATAGACAATAGAATATACACAAAGAAAATAGATTTTCAAAATATTGGTTACAATACTGGTTGCACATCACAACTAATAATAAACATTAATGATAACAACAAAAATCTTCCTATCCATCTTTTCAGTGGGCACCAATGTCCCATCCTGAACAATACCCAGTTAGGGTCCAGGTATTGCAGTGTTTTAAATTTTTTTAGGTTTATTTATTTATTTATTTTGAGAGAGGGAGGGAGGGAGGGAAACCCAAGCAGGCTCCAAACTGTCAGTGCAGAGCCCAACACAGGGCTCGAACCCACAAACCATAAGATCATGACCTGAGCCAACACTAAGAGTTAATCACTTAACCGACTGAGCCACCCACACACCCCATTAGGTATTGTTTTTCTTTTTTATAAGCTCGTTGGGTGACTCCAGAGTACATTTAGGGATGAAAACTAGTATTAGGATAGAGTAAAATTTTAGAATCTTTTTTAAATATTTTATTTCATTTTTGAGAGAGAGAGGGAGCATGAGCAGGGGAGAGGGACAGAGGGAAGGAGAGAGGGAGGGGGGAAAAAAGGAGGGAGAGGGAGGGGGAGGGCGAGGGAGGGGGGAGAGAGAGAGAGAGAGAGAGAGAGAGAGAGAGAGAGAGAGAGACAAAGACACTCTCAAGCAGACTCCACACTTAGCAAGGAGCCAGATGCGGGGCTTGAACCCACCACCCTGGGATCACGACCTGAGCCAAAATCAAGAGTTAGATGCTAACTGACTAGCCACTCAGATGCCTCTAATATCCATTCAGGAATGCTAATATGATAATAGGAGTAAAAAAAAAAAAAATAAGGTAAAAAATGGTACTTCCTAAGAATAGAGATTTTCTCTGTGTGAATAATTTACTTCTTATGAGTGGAATTCCATAGAGCATTTCTTAATATGTGGACTCTCAGAATAAAAATTAACCATTAAAAAAGTTATTTACACCCTAATGAATTTATTAGCCCTCTAAGAGAAAAATAAGACACACAATATTGAAATAAAAGAGTAAGAGTTTTAAACAGTAATACTTTATTTCTTTCATGTTATTTTCTAATAGGAATCATGTGCTATTTCAATTAATATATAACTGTCCAGGCAATTAAGATACACAATTCTGAGATAAAATGGCTAGCTGAATGTAAAAGTCTACAAGTCAAATATAGCATTTATAGGTTAGAATATCCAGTGGTAGAACTGTACCTTAACAACGTAGCACGCGGAAGTTAATCTACAACAAATATTCATGGAGCACCTACTGTTCCCATAATCCCACTTATACTAATCACTAAACCCTTTATAAATGAAGGTTACAGATCAGTGTTTTATCAGAATTAAATATAAGTAAGTATAATGAGCTAGAACAAAATGACATTTAAATTAGAAAGTCTCTTTTTATTTTATGGTAATTTTCTGAATGACGTAATCATTAACATTTTAAAAGTAAGTCACAATGACAACAGCCAAACTATGGAGAGAGCCCAAATACCCATCAACTGAAAAACGGATAAAGAAAATGTGGTATATATGAAATGGAATATTACTCAGCCATCAAAAAGAATGAAATCTTGCCATTTGCAATGACTTGGATGGAGCTAGAATGTATTATGTTAAGTGAAATAAGTCACTCGGAGAAAGACAAATACAATATGATTGCATTTATAGGCGGAATTTAAGAAACAAAACAACATATGAAGGGCAAGGGAAGAAAAGCAGGAAACAAACCACAAGAGGCTCTTAATGATGACACTTGACAGAGGGAGGTGAATGGGAGATGGGCTAGATGGATGATGGGTATTAATTAAGGAGGGCACTTGTGATGCGCACTTCGTGTTGTATGTAAGTGATGAATCACCTAATTCCTGAGACCAATATTGCACTGTTATATTAACCAATTAAAATTTAAATCAATAAGTCACAATGGTAAACATCATAATTACAATTTTCAATATGAAAGATATTAGAATCCAATATAACTAAGCTATAACAATAACTAAGGCTTAAAATAAAGATATAGTGAATATTTATAGCTTAGAAAAGGAAAATAAAAAATGATACATTTTATTTTATTACTGATTATTAAACAATACAGGTATTATGAGTTAAACCGTGTTCCCCAAAAAGATATGTTGTATTCATAACCCCGGGTACCTCTGAATGTCACTTAATTTGTAAATAAGGTCTTTGCAGATGTAATCAAGTTAAAATGAGGTTATATTGGATTCGGATGGACCCTAAATCCAATGAATGATACCTTCATAAGAAGAAGGAGACTTGGATAGACAGGTACAAAGTACAAAAGGCCATGTATCAAGGAAGGCAAAAACTGGATGCAGCCACAAGTCAAGAAATGGAAATGGAAGGACTGCTATCAGCCACCAGAAGCTAGGAAGACAGCGAGGAAGGAGTCTTCCCCAGAGCCTTCAGAGGGAGCATGGCCTTGCCAACACCTTCATTTCTGGGCTTCTAGCCTCCAGTAAGGTGAGAGAATAAATCTCTGTTGTACAAGTCAGCCATTTTGTGATATGCAGTATTAGGAGTTCTAGAAAACTACTAGAACAGATAAGATGAAACAGTATTAAAATTAACCCAGTATTCCTAAAATGGCATCATAGATTAAAAAGTAAAATAGTAGAAAGTGTAGAAGAAATCAACAAAAGGTTTGGAAGAAAACGTCTAAAACAAATGTAAATGAGATGGTCCTCAAAATAAAGAGACAGCATGTAAATCAATAATAATAAGCCTCCTGTGGGGCACCTGGGTGGTCAGTTGGTTGAACGGCTGACTTCAGCTCAGGTCATGATCTCATGGCTCGTGAGTTCAAGCCCCACGTCAGGCTCTGTGCTGACAGCTCAGAGCCTGGAGCCTGCTTCAGATTCTGTGTTTCCCTCTCTCTCTGCCCCTCCCCGCTCACATTCTGTCTCTCCCTGTCTCTCAAAAATAAATAAACATTAAAAAAATAATAATAAAATAATAAGCCTCCTGTTACTTTCTCCTTAAGAGAATGATAGTAAAAATTTCATTTAACATCAAAACTTAAAACTTCATCATTTAGTGTGAAAACTTTGTAAGAAAAAGTAAAAGTGAATTTAAAAGAAAATTCCATCCTCAAGGTGAAGAACTAATTAAAGAAATTAAAACAAACACACTTCACTTATGTATATATAGTCTTCTTTGAACTTCCTTAAAACATCAAAATAGTGACTGCCAGAACAACCGTGTTGCAACGTAGGAGGCTAAAAATAAAAACAAACTTGTTCTGAATACTACCTAGATGGCTTTAGGAAGTGAACTAGTTACTTAAACCTATATATTTTATTACAAGTTTGATTAAAGTTAAGAAGTAAAGTTTTTTCTAAGTATCATCTGAATCTTAAATCCCATTAAAAAATACTCAATTTTTAAAAATCCAACTACCCTAGAAGATCAGTATAGTTTATCATCTATTAATTTTTAAAATAAGAGTTAAACAGTCTCCAAGTACTTTTGTTCAAAATTATTTTTCCAAAACTAGAATACATTGAATATCTATAATAACGTCAACACCAATTCCAATATGCAGGATTTATGTTTCAGAGCTACTTTGCATGTCTTTTTGCACCAAAACTTCTAAAAAGGAATTCGTGAAGAAGAGGAGGAGGAGGAGGAGGAGGAGAAGGAGAAAACAGGCACCGGTGGGTGTTTGACACAGTAAAAAAAAAAAAAAAAAAAAAGCCTGTCTTCGGTGCAACTATGAATACATTTGATATCCCCCTACTCTTGAACCACTTCTGAGCCACTGCCTACATACTACAGAAAACACAACGAGCAAAAAGGGATGGTGCTGTTTCACCAAACACTACAGAAAACCTGAGGGACATATGCACTATATTATAAATCTATTTAAAAATATGAAAGACTAGACACAAAGATGTGTACTTTGCCAATACTGATTTACCCTCAAGTTTTTCTTTTCAACTTGATCAAATAGAGAAAACAGGCTTTGTTATATTAGTTACCTATTGTTGTTGTACAGCCAACTGCCCCAGTACTCAGCAACTTAAAACAGCAAAATTTGCTGTTACACAGTTTCTGATTGTCAGGAATCTCTGAGCAGCTCAGCTGGGTAGTTTTTGCTCAGAGTCTCCAGGATAAGAGGTCTCCATGCAGCTGAACTCGAGGATCTGCTTTCAAGCTCAGTCCCTCAACATGGCTCTTGGCATGTGATTCAGTTCCCCATAATATGGGCTTGTGACAATACTGCTAGCATCTCCTCATGGACCCAAATGAAGATAAAGGCTAAATGTTTTATATGAACTAATTTCAGAAGTGACATACCACTGGGTGGCTCAGCCAGTTGAGTGTCTGACTCTTGATTTTGGCTCAGGTCATGATCTTACGGCTCACGGGCTGAAGCCCCAAGTCGGGCTCTGCGCTCACAGCAGGCTCACGCAGCCTGCTGGGGATTCTCTCTCCCTCTCTGCCCCTCCCCTGCTCTTTTGCACTGTCCCGCGCATAGTCTCCTTCACCCCTCAAAAATAAATAAAGTAACTTAAAAAAAAAAAAAGTGACATACCTTCACTTCTGTGGTACTTTACCAATCACACAGAATGGAATAATGGGGAGGAAGGGAATTACACAAGCACGGGGGTGCCAGGACAGAAGGTCACTGGGCCATTTGGGATGCTAACATAAGCCTTTGAACTTCGTTTAGATAAAGGAGATAATTCCACTTAGTAAAGTTATAACTTTTAGAAAAGGTAACTACCTAAAGTTATAAGACAGATAATACTATTTATGATAATACTATTTACTATGTTGCAGTTATATTTTTTAGTCCTTTGATAAAAAAAAAGTATTTCATTTAGTATGAGTTAACTGAAATTATTTTTTTAATTTGTCAAGATTTCAAATTCATCACTTTCACATTAACGTATGCAGCTATGAAAATCTGGAATAAATAAGAACCTGTAAATAGTGCTATTACTCTTCAAATTCATATTTGGGGATAAAAAAAACTTTAAAGAATGTGTTAATTCTAATTCAGTAAGATAACTCATTGCAAATGATTCTTAGTTTATGTATTTAAAAAGAAAAAAATATTTCTCCTAAATATCTTAAAATTAGTTCATAACGTTCTTTTCTGATTAACTTGCTACACAGCAAAACTGCATCTATAAGCCTACTACATTCATGTTTAACGTTAACTTGTTTAACATACAAGTATGTGCACATGTATTTGAAAGTAAACTACCTTAAAAATACACAGCATTAAATAAGTAACCGCATGAATACAAAAAACATCATTTATAAGGACTCAATATTTATGGTTTGAAAAAATAATATCCATTAACAAATGGATATTACTAAATACAATATATAAAATGTTAAAAAGTATAAAAGATTTAAAATGCTAATAATAAATAAATGTGTTAAATACATTAAAGGAATTTAAAGTATTCTTACTATAATCACAAAGGCAGTATCTTACAAGCAATAAAAAAATCACCAAAGAGTGATAAATACATTTACACAACACTAAATATTTTGAGATGGGCGTAATGCATTTAGGACTTTTAGTACCAACCAAGGCAGAGTAAGCCCACTGTAGCCAATTTCTCTCACTGTGAGTTTATTCAGAGGACAATATCAAAAACTAAAAGGAAATGTCTGAGGAATCTGAAAAGTAAGGAAAAACAGTCATTATGGAAAGGAAATTCAAAATTTAAAAGAAGTAACCAAAACAGGAGTGAGAGTACCATTTCTTTTCTCCCATGCAAGCCAAAGACAGAACTCAATCAGCAAAAACTGAGGAAAATCCCTGTGTTTCTGACCATAAGATTGGTAAAAGGCATTTCTGCAAGTCACAGGGTTAAGAGTAATCTTTATTTTTTCTTTTGTTTTATTCTTGTTCTCTCTCAACTTTTCCCCATGGTGGGCTTCCATCACAGAGCTACAGCAGTATGGCAGGCTAATATTCCGACACAAACTCCATCTCTGTGGTCATAAAAAAGAGTAACTCATCTGTAGAGAAACCCCAACTTTCTTGGTAAAGCCTCAGTAAAAAAGGGAGACAAAGAGTGTGGGAGGAACCTGGAAAGGAAAGCACTGGAGAAGATCCCACATTCTGTGTATGAACAGGCCTAAGTCTTATATGTGCAAGATGGACACAAAGCCTTGTGCAATGAACTACAACTGAAAAGACAACTCAATTTCCAGATTAACCCCTGAATGGCGTATGCATGAAACAAACCAACGCAGCACAGCAGAGGTTTGAAAACCACCCTGGCAATTTAACTATCACTCATACAGAAAGCAAGATGGAATCTAAACTGCCGATCACCTACCTAAACAAAACGAAACAAAAAATATTCTCCAGATAATCGGAACAGAACCCAGAGTCTTACAAAATATAATATTCAAAATGCCCAAGATACAACCCATCAACTACTCGGTACAAATCCAGGAAAATGTGAAAACTTTTCAAATGAACATACCATCAACAAAAACCAATTGTAAAATCGAGATGTTGGAATTAGACAACAGATTTTAAAGCAACTACTGTAACTGTGCTCCATGGGGGTAAAAGGTAAATACATTTAAAATTAATAGAGACAGAAATACTGAGTATAAATACAGGAACTATAAAATAAGAATCAAATGAAAATTTTAGGAAAAAAACAGTAACTTGCATAAGTCACTGAACTCAATCAGTATCAAACTGAAGATAAAAGGATAAGAGTCCAAAAGAACACAGAAACTACTTAATGTAAAGAAAAGATATTGATATCAAAAGAACAGAGTCAAGGGGACCTGTAAGACAAAATGAGAAGGTCTAACATATAATTGGAATCTCAGAGGAAAGGAAAAAGAGATTACTGCTTTGATGAATACCTAACAAAATAGATTCAGAAGAATAAAAAGGGATTCAGGGATAAAAAGCAACATTATATACTGAGAAAAGGGTCAATTCACCAAGATAACAATTATAAATGCTTAAGACCCTAACAATACCACTTCAAAAAAATCAAAACAAACAAAAAACAGAGGCAAAACAATAGTCTTCCATAACCAAAAGTAGAAATAAAATCATATTTCAGGGCGCCTGGGTGGCTCAGTCGGTTAAGCGGCCGACTTCGGCTCAGGTCATGATCTCACACTCTGTGAGTTCGAACCCCGCATCGGGCTCTGTGCTGACAGCTCAGAGCCTGGAGCCTGTTTCAGATTCTGTGTCTCCCTCTCTCTCTGACCCTACCCCGTTCATGCTCTGTCTCTGTCTCAAAAATAAATAAACGTTAAAAAAAAATTTAAAAAAAAAAGGAAATAAAATCATATTTCAACATTCTTTTTTTTAAATATTTTTATTTATTTTTAATGTTTATTTATTTTTGACAGAGAGAGGGAAAGACAGAGAATGAGTGGCTGAGGGGCAGATAGAGAGGGAGACATGGAACTAGAAGCAGCTTCCAGGCTCTGAGCTGTCAGCACAGAGCCGGACACAGGGGCTTGAACCTATGAACTGTGAGATCACGACCTGGGCTGACATGGAACGCTTACCAACTGAGCCACCCAGGAATCCCTAAATATTTGTATTTATTTTTAAGAGAGAATGCAAGCAGGGGTGGGGAGAGAGAGAAGGGGTCAGAGGACCCAAAGTAGGCTCTGCGCTCACAGCAGCGAGACCGATGTGGGGCCCGAATCCACAAACTTTGAGATCATGACCCGAGCTGAAGTCACACACTCAACCAACTGAGCCACCCGGGGGGCCCCCCAGATTTCAACATTCCTAATAATCAATAGAACAAGGAGACAAAACACACACACACACAGAGCAAAAATACAGAAAACCAAAAAAAAAAAAAGAAAAGAAAAAAAAACTATCAAGTTTGATCTAAATGACACTCACAGAACACTCCAATGGAAACTACAGAATCTTTTCAATGCACCTGGAGATTTACCAAGGCAGATCATATTCTAGACCATAAAAGAAATCATAACAAATCTAAAAGAATTAAAGTTAGGGGCGTCTGGGTGGCTCACAGTCGGTTAAGCGTCTGACTTCAGCTCAAGTCATGATCTCACAGTTTGTGGGTTCGAGCCCTGCATCGGGCTCTGTGCTGACAGCTCAGAGCCTGGAGCCTGCTTCAGATTCTGTGTCTCCCTCTCTCTTTCTGCCCCTCCCCAGCTTGCACTCTGTCTCTTTCTCTCTCAAAAACACTAAATAAAACATTTTTAAAAAAAAGAAAAAAAGAAAAGAAAGTTATATAAAATATGTTCTCTTACTAGAATTAAGCTATAAATCAAAAACCGAAAGATTTCTGAAAACTGTAAGCAAAGTTGGGAATGTCAAAACACATTTAAAAATAATTCTTAGCTAAACACGAGAACACAAAAGAAATCAGATGTACTTTTAAAAGTGAATGAACAAGTAGATACATTATATGAAAATTTGAGGGATCAGCTGAAGTGGTGCTTAAAGGGAAATATATACCAGAAAATATTTATATTAGAAAAAATACAAGGCTCAAATCAGTGACATAAATCTCAACCTTGACAAAACAGTACAAAAGGAAATCCCACTCGAAGCAAGTTTTAAAAGGTAATGAAGAAAAGTTAATGAACAAACATCAAAATGAAACTAAAACAAAAGAAAAAATCAATAAAATCAAAAGTTAGATATTTGAAAAAGATTATTAAAATTGATACACTTAATGCCACACTGACCTAAATACATAAATAATAGATCAGAAAGAGAAAACAAAATACCAGTTCCAGAAAAATATAAACTACCAAAGCTCATTCAAGAAGAAACAGATGAACTGAATAGTCCTACATCCAGTAAAGAATTAAATTCTTATGTCACAGGGATAAAAGCTATACCACAGGGGACATAGTCAATGGGACTGTAATAGCATTGTACAAGTGACAGTAGCTACCTTTGTGGTGAGCACAACGTAACATAAAGACGTTGAACCACCATGTTGTACAGCTGAAACTAATGGAACATGGTGTGTCAACTACACCTCAATTAGAAAAAAATAAATTCTTAGTTAAAACCTTCAAACAAAGAATACTGCAGGCCCAGAAAGCCTCAACGACAAATTATATGGAAGATTTATGAACCAAACAACAGTAATTCTAAATAATCACTTCCATCTCTACCTCCCACAAAACAAGAGAAATCATTTTACGAGGCCACCATTATCCTGACACAAAAGCCACAACAAAATTTATAAGAATAGAAAACTAAAGGCCAATACCTCCTCATGAATATAGATGCAAAAATATTTTTAAAAAATTAATTCAGCAACTCAAACATAGCAATACAGAAAGGAGATAATACATCATGGCCAAAATGAGGTTTGTCCTGGGAATATAACTCTACTTCAAGATATGAAAATAGATCATTATAGCTCAGGACATTAAGAAAAAAAAGAAGAAAAACAATATAATCACCTCAAGAGATACAGAAAAATCATGATAAAATTCAACATCCGTTCATGATAAATATTCCTGGCAAACAGGGAAGAGAATTTCCTTAACCTGAAAAAACATGTTCAATAAAAGCCTAACCCTAAAAATATCCTATTAATGTTGAAAGACTATAGGCATTCCCCACAAGATCAGGACAAGGCAAGTATGTTTGCTGTCACCACGGTATACACCATCATTCTGCAAATTCTTGCAAGTACAACAAAACAAGAGAAAGTAGGAAGAAAACAAAAAGAAAAGAAAAAAAGAAATGGACACACTTTGGAAACAAAAAAGGATTAGTGGCTCTCGTGGGGCAACCAGATCAGGTGGAAGTCAGTGGCACGGGCAGTGAGAGAGTTCACCCAAGACAGAATAAAAATGACAGAGGTGTCTTAAATACACTGCAAGGAAGCAGCAGGCAGGACAGCAAAGGAGAGGCTATCTACCAGAAGGCAGTGGTGGGGGGTTGTAGTTATGGGGGCAGTGAGGAGGTATTAGAACACATAGCATTTTCCTTTTTTGGTAACTGTGCCTGATTGTAAGTAGTCCATTGGTCAATTAGAGCTTATGGCTATTTTGAGGTGGGTTGCCTAATAAGCCTGTTTGCATTCAGCCCAGCAGTCACTGTGGGACCTTTTACATGATACAAGTTTTCCACTGCTCAAGTCTGTTGCCTAAAAGTGGCCTCTACAACTCTGCTGACATGACTGGCCCTCCAGTTTGGAATCTCCAAACATAATCTCTTAAAAATAAAGAGAGACTTTTGGCAAGTTTGTTGAAACAAAATTTATATACATATAAATATATATATATAAATATATATATATATATATATAAAATATATTAACGTTTATTTATTTTTGGGACAGAGAGAGACAGAGCATGAACGGGGGAGGGGCAGAGAGAGAGGGAGACACAGAATCGGAAGCAGGCTCCAGACTCTGAGCCATCAGCCCAGAACCTGACGCAGGGCTCGAACTCACAGACCGCGAGATCGTGACCTGAGCTGAAGTCGGACACCTAACCGACTGAGCCACCCAGGCGCCCCCAAAATTTATATTTAAATATCAATTGTTTTTCTACAAACTAGTAAACAATGAATGAATACTAATGTGTTTTAAACAACATTTTCAATAGCACCAAAACCAAACTATTTAGTTGTAATAATGTGCAGGGTTTGTATGCAGAAAACTATAAAACTGTTAAAAAAAAATTTAAAGCCTAAATTGGAAAGATAAACCATGTTCATGGAATGAAGTCTCAATATATTAAGATATCAATTTTTCCAAAAATGATCTACAGATTCAATACTATCCTAATCAAAATCTCAACAGGATTTTCCATTGGTACTGGCAAACCTGATTCTAAAACACATATGCAAGAGCAGAAAAAGTAAAGAGCTAAAACCATTTTTTAAAAAAATGGAAGAGGGGCGCCTGGGTGGCGCAGTCGGTTAAGCGTCCGACTTCAGCCAGGTCACGATCTTGCGGTCCGCGAGTTCAAGCCCCGCGTCAGGCTCTGGGCTGATGGCTCAGAGCCTGGAGCCTGTTTCCGATTCTGTGTCTCCCTCTCTCTCTGCCCCTCCCTCGTTCATGCTCTGTCTCTCTCTGTCCCAAAAATAAAAAATAAAAAAAACGTTGAAAAAAAAAAAAAAATGGAAGACTACTTGACTTCAAGAGTTTCTATAAAGCTATAAATCAAGACAATGTGTTACAGGGAAAAAAAAAAGAAACAGATCAATATAGAATCTAAAAAATAGACACCCCTCTATCAGAAATGGACAGAACCAGCAGTAGGAAATCAGTAAGGACATAGCTGAATTCAAAACACCATCATTCAAATGAATATAAACGGTATCTACAGGCTATCTAATTAGAATATACATTCTTCTCAAAGTTACATGAGACGTTCAGCAAGACAGACCAAAATGTGGGTTCTGAACATATCTTAACAAATTTAAAAGAGAAATTAAATAATGTATCTCTTAGACCACAATGGAATTAAACTAGAAATCAGTAACAGAGAGATAGCTAGAAAATTCCATAACGCCTAGAGATTAAACAACACACTTTTTTTTTTTAATGTTTATTTATTTTTGAGAGAGCAAGCAAGCAGGGGAGGGGCAGAGAGAGAGGGGCACAGAGGATCTGAAGCGGGCTCAGCACACACAGCAGCAAGCCCGACACAGGGCTGGAACTCATGAATCGTGAGATCATGACCTGAGCTGAAGTCAGAAGCCTGACCGAGCCACCCAGGCACCCCTAAACAATACATTTCTAAATAACACATAAGTCAAGTAAGAAATCTCAAAAAAAATTCTCAAATATTTTGAAATAAGTGAAAATTAAAATATAACTTATCAAAACTTGTGAGATCCAGCACTGCAATAGGGGCATTTATAATAACATTAAATGCATATATTAGCAAAGAGAAAAGATCTACAATCAATAATCCAAGCTTCCATCTTAGGAAACTAGAAAAAGAAGTGCAAATTAAAACCAAAGAAAGCAGAAGAAAAGAAATAATAAAATAAAATTCACCCTAAAATTCATACGGGATCTTCGTTGACCCTAAAAAGCTAAAACAATCTTGAAACAGAAGAAGACAGATGGAGGACTCACACTTCCTCATTTCAAACGAAGCTACAGTCATCAAAACAGTATGGTAGAAAAAACAGACCAACCAACAGAAAAGACTCTAGAAATAAACCCCTGAAGATATGATCAAATGATTTTTGACCTTTTGAAAGGTGTCAAGACCTTTCAATGAGGGAAGGAAAATCTTTTCAACAAGTGGTACTAGGAAAAATGGATTTCCGCATGTAAATGAATGAAGTCAGACGCTTACTTTTCACCATACACAAAAGTCACCTCAAAATGGATCAAAGACATGTCAGAACAAAAATTATAAAACTCTCAGAAGAAAACAAAGGGCAAGATCTTCATTACATTTGGCAATGGCTCGTTGGATATGACATCAAAGGCATGGGCAACATAAAGAAAATTAGACAATTTGGACTTCATCAACATGAAAAACTTCTGTGCATCAAAGCACACTATGAACAAGTCACATATCTTATAAGGGATTAATATCCAGACTATCCAGGGGTGCCTGAGTGGTTCGGTTGGTTAACCTCACCTCAGGTCATGATCTCACGGTTCGTGAACTTGAGCCCCCATGTTAGGCACTGTGCTGGCGATGCAGAGCCTGCTTAGGATTCTCTCTCACCCTCTCTCTGCCCCTCCCCACACCATGCCCATAGGCATTCTCTCTCTGTCTCTGCCTCTCTCTCTCCCTCTCTCTCTCAAAATAACCAAACAGTTTTAGAATATATATCCAGACTATCCAGAGAACACCTACGATTCGACAGCAGCAAAAAAATAGTAATAATTTAAAAATTAGCATAGGTCTTGAATAAACATTTCTCCAAAGAAGATATACAGATGGCCAATAAGCACATGAAAAGACACTCAACATCACTATGATTAGGGCAATGCAAAGCAAAACCACAATAAGATACCCCTTCACACCATTAAAATCATTACCAGGAAGGAAGGAAATAACAGGTGTTGGTGAGGATATGGAGAAACTGAAACAGTTAGGCACTGCTGGTGGAAATGTAAAATGGTGCGGCCACTATGGGAAACAGAATGATGTTTCCTCAAAAAATTAAACATGTAAGTACCATATCTAGAAAGTCCAGTTCTGAGTATATACCCAGAAGAACTAAAAACAGGACATAAAAAGATAGTTTGTCACTCACGTTCATAGCAGCATTATTCATAATAGCCCAAAAGGTAGAAGTAACCCAAATGTATGTCTATAGATGATGAATGGATAAACAAAATGTGATACATTCATAGAATACATTATAATTCAGCCTTGTAAAATAAATTCTGCCATTTGCAACTACGTGGATGGAACTAGAGGCTATTATGCTAATCGAAATTAGTCAGAGAAAGACAAGTATCATAGGACGTCACTCATATGAAGAATTTAAGATACAAAACAGAAGAACATAAGATACGAAACAGAAGGGAAGCAAAAATAATATAAAAACAAGGAGGGGGACAAAACATAAGAGGCTCTTAAATACAGGGAACAAACTAAGGGTTGCTGGAGGGGTTGCAGGAGGGGGGTTGGGCTAAATGGGTAAGGGGCATTAAGGAGGACACTTGTTGCGATGAGCACTGGGTGTTATACATAGGGCATGAATCACTGGAATCTATTCCTGAAATCACTGTTGCACTATATGCTAACTAACTTGGATGTAAATTAAAAAAATAATTAATTAATCCATTAATTTAATTTAAAAAAATTCTGATACATGCTACAACATATATGAACCTTAAAGACTTTATGCTAAGTGAAATAAGCCAGTCACAAACAAATACTGCATGATTCCACTCATATGAGGTAGTTACGAGTAGTCAAATCGATAGAGACACAAAGCAGAAAGGTGACTGCCAGGGGCTAGGTAAAGGGGAAATGGGAAGCTATGTTTCATGGGTAGAAAGTGTCAGTTTTGACGATATGAAAAAAGTTCTATGGACTAACGGCAGTGAAGACTGCAACATCATGAATGTACTTAATGCCACTAAACAGTACTTAAAAACAGTTAAAATGCTTCATTTCATGTTACGTATATGTTAAAACAATTTAACATGAATAAATAGCTTTAAAAATCCTTGCCTACTTAAATTGTTTCCATTGGCTTCTATTTTCCAGAGAAAGACTCTGACCAGTCAAGACCTTTGAATAAATATTACTCTTCAGTACTAAAATACAAGTATTCAACTCAATAAAGGCTATCCTCAGTATACTATTAAAAAGTACATTTAGGGGTGCCTGGGTGGCTCAGTCGCTTGAGTGTCCAACATCGGCTCAGGTCATGATCTCGCGGTTCATGAGTTTGAGTCCCGTGTCGGGCTCTGTGCTGATGGCTCGAAGCCTGGAGCCTTCTTCAGATTGTGTGTCCCTCCTCCACTCATGCTTGCTGTCTCTGTCTCTGTCTCTGTCTCTGTCTCTCTCTTTCAAAATAACCATTAAAAAGGGTAAACAACTTGCTACTTTTTGATCTTTGGGGGGAAATCCAGATATGTTCATTTCCCTTTTACAAAATAGGGCATGCACTATCATTATGAAATAAACTTTTCAACACTAGAGTTATCTCTGCCTATCTAATCGCTAGTCTATAAGTTACATGCAAAAATGGAGGGCAAAAAAATTAAGGCTATTAACTATAAGGATAAAGAAATCTGTTAACAGGGCTTTAGAAATCTAATGGTGAGAAGAACCAGGCCAAAACAAAACAGTATGGACAACTGAAAAAAATGAATAGTAAATATGGATATACAAGAAAAAACAGAAGAGGTCAATTAAATTTGCGGGGGAAAGAAATGAAGAACTCTTGCCTTGAAATATGATAAACTTCACTAAAAGACTTTAGCATACACTAGAAATTTAATACCATTTAAAACAGAGACAGGTCTAAATATTTCATCAAAAAAAGTTGACTTGATGGTATATATAAAGGAATTGGTTATAAAAATGTCACCATGTGACATGAATCCAGAAAAAATTATTATAATGAAGATACAGTATATTCATTTTTCTTTCAGTCCAAAAGATAGATTTTTGTGCTTAGATTAGTTTTAGAATAATAATCACAAAGGACTGCCACAAGTTTTAATAAATATCTGTATCTCTGCCAGTAAAAGGAATTAAGTTGGGTATAAGGAAGTGAGGGAAAGTAGGAGAGGAGATTCAGATTGTACCTTTTGCATCATCAGAACCTGAAGCCAAGAGTTTAGGATCCATCAAATTAAAGTCAACACTCCAACACCTTTTCTCATGTTCCTGGATACAGAAGGAAGACAAAGTAGTCTCAGACAGAACATAGATGGTAAAATAAAGCAAAAAGCTTGATACCAATTTATTGCTCTGGTGGGAGGGAGATAAAACAGGCTATGAAAACAAATGAGATGCAAAGTAGTTCCCAAACTTTTTACATATACATATTTTATTGCTTTGGGAAATTTATTTGACACATTCTATAAATGTAAAACAAGTCTGAAGAGATGCTTCAGAAAAGCATTATTTGGTTATCATATAGTTATTTTTAAAAGGCTAAATTAGTGGCTAAAATTTGTAACTATAAAGCACATAAACCCCTACAATTATTAAGAAAGTAAAAATGTGGTTCTTAAAACAAGTAAACTAGTATCCTTATTTACCTGATAGACCTTTGACCTCTGTCCTGTGAATCCATCCCATAGGATGACAGTGCCTTCATAATCACTGCTGGCTAACAGATTCTTATGGTAACTACTCCAACTGATACAGCTGAAAGAAAGAAAGATAGTTACGCCTTACTTCATGTAAAAGTAAGTAACAACGAATACAAAGAATGTCGATGTGTTCAGAAAAGATTAGAACCCTTTTTAAATGGTCTACATGACTTCATAATCCTTAATCTGCCAACAACATATTTGGGAAAAAATATATCAAATAACTCCCACGTTATTCTACTGAACTACCAAGTAACAACCCTTACCACTATTCACACTGTTCACTAGCCAAAAGATGGACATAAGCCTACAGCTGCCACCGGCCATCTTTCATACATGAGTAAAGCATATCTATGAGCGAAAACAGAAAGCCAACAGGGCACAAAGCATGCCATAGCCGAAAGACAGAGACTTAATCAAATCGTACAGGCCCCTGTATCAAGTTGTGCTGAATGAGATACACTAATAAACTAATTTGAATTGGGTTTCTGTACTCACATCCAAAAACAAACAAACAAACAAACAAACAAAAAATCTTCATATAAGCTTATGACTGAAATTCCAATTGAAAGAATTTAAATTAGAATTAAGCTTTTAACATTTACAGTTTCAGCTATTCTCAAGTGCTCCAAAACTGAGAACGCATCTAAAAATGTATGCTTTTGGTGAGACACATATATGAACGAAGCATATGATAAAACTAATGTATATTAAGGAAAAAGCCACTTAGAAAGCAATTAACCTAGATGATCTCAAAGCACATGAAAATAACAAAGTCTTTTGCTCTCTACTGGCTACGTTCATGCTAAATTTTAGAAACTGTTAACAGTTCATTTGCATGTTTACATATACTTACTAGATTTCTGGGAGAAATTACATGGCAAGTTAAAAGGGCTAAATTTTAGAGTTAGATAAACCTGAGCTCAAATTCTAGATGTGCCGCTTCACAGTTGTGGTTTGGGGTAGTTTAGTTCACCTTCCAAACCTGTGTGCTCCAAACTGGCTTCGGGTGTGCTGACACACTGACCCTTTCAGTCTTTAGCTCATAGCTTCCAGATTTGAACGGCTTCTTCCATTTACTCCAACATCCCATAAAGTATTGCTGTATTTTCACATATGTAATTGACTCACGTAAAACAGGTATAAGGATAATTCGAAAATGTTCAAAGTTCTAAATAAATATATTATTAGATGCATTCCTTGTATTATTTGATTTTAAGCCAGTGCCTGAGAATCACTTAGGAAGCTTGTTTAAAAAAGGTAAACCCCCTAATCCACCTTTTCATTACAGTGACATTTCTTAGGAATCTTGATAATGGCCAAGTAGTATGCTAAGTGCACTGTGTGGATTTATTTAAAATATAATCCTATGAAACAGGTATTAGTGTTGTGGCCTCCATTTCATAAATAAGTGGCACGACATGGTGAAGAAACTACCTGCTTGAATCCTTGCTCCTCCAGAGACTAGCTGTGTGATCTTATGCAAGTTAATTAACCTTTCTGTACTTCAGCTTCCTTGTACATAAGATGGGGCAATATCTCATAGTTAAGTCTACTTAAGATAAATCATGTAAGACAATGCTTGCCACATAAGAACTCAATAAAGTTATGTCTTATTCATGCTCTTTTCTTTCCACTTAGGATAAAATAACTATAATAGATTCTCGATGACGAGCGCCACTGATGAATGAGCAGGCTCACAAACTATCAGTCTATCATTTTTAGGAATGAATTAGGAAATGAAAAGGAAAGCTATAACAAATACATTACATAAATACTGTAATACTTGCTATATTATTAACACTATTAAAATGAGCATATATACTATATACACACACATACTACATATGTGTGTAAAGTAGGTGAATTCAGGTAAAATAGGCATAATTAGAAAATGTTCAAAGTTCTAAATAAATTTATTATTAGACACTTTCCGTGTATCATTCCACTTTAAGCCAGTGCCTATGAGAATTATTTAGGAAGCTTGTTTAAAAAATGCAGATTCTAAGATTCCTTTGAGATTCTCGGGGGGCAGATCTGAAGTAATTCCCAGTTCCTGCATTTTTAACAGTACTCCAGGTTTGAAAAGCACTCATTATGAACTCTAACCCTTATTGTATGAAACTTAAATATAAGGCCCTCAATGAAAAGCAGAATATTCTTATGAAAAAGAAAAAAACTCTTAAAACTATAAACAGTTAAAATATTTAGAGAGATGTGCATTGCTAGGGGAAAAAAAATCCTGACTTTCAGACACTATTCATAGGCTATCGTAATCCTTTATTCAACACCCCATGGAAAGCCATTTACGACAAAGATTTTTATTTGATTAAGTGAAACAAAAAGGACTTTCATTGGTCAAACAGGAAAACAATGACTGCTAACCCCTACAGGGTAAAAGCAACCGATAACTTTAAAACAGATTCTGAAGTCTCCTCTGTATACAATTCCAGTGTTTTTTTTAATAACTGAATAAGGAGTCTCACAGAAAGGTAAAACAACAAACTCATACTAATTATAGTCACTGATTGTTATACACACACTACATGATGTCCAAAAAAATAATCTAAGTACCTGATTTTGGAATTGCAGGTCATTTCATTTTCAGGGTAGTGAATATCCACGGCATCTTGAATGACTGTGCCATATTCATAGACCTTAATCTTCTTTGTAACTCCAGCAATTGCAAAATAGTCACAATCCCGGTCAAATTCAATACTATGGAAGAAAGTATATATTTGGTCAGGAAGACTATTTGCCTATCCCTGTGACATTTACAATGACAACAGTTCAGAGTTTTTTCTGTTTCTAAAGTCATTCTGTCTACAAGAATAAGAGATCTACTTGAAATGCCCTCAAATTGGAGTAGGCTCTATGTCCAGATAGAGTCATTACCAAGACATACAACAAATTACAAGTGGTAGAGAACTGTGCATAGCTACACAATTCTGCTTATAGATAGTTCTTTTGTTCCTACAAACTTGACATGTTTTTCAATTCAGCTTTAGTAACCATATTACAACTTACCCAACTGTAAAGGCTAACAAGTTATATTATAAAAGTAGTGACAAAAGATTTAATGGTTTGGTATATTAAAAAATATGTCAAAAGACAATTACCAATTAATCTTTTCATAAATTCTAACTATTTCCCTTCTACCACTTTGTGGGGATCACAGAATTTCAGTGTTTAACGTTACTTTAATAAATAAATTAGTACACAAACTCAGTTACAGAAGCAATTAAAGAGTGATGACAAAGGTTTAAAAATGGAATCATTAAATTATCATTATGTTCCTCGAATCCATTACTAATCTCTCAAAGATGATCTGATTTATTAGCCCCCCCCCCCCAATATAGATTTCTTATGCCAAAACCAAGGGAGAAAACTAAAAATCTCCCTTCTCTTAGAATTTCTTAGGGAATTCACTCCTCTCTTACTGACTTTCTATACAAGTCCCAAAATAATATACTTCAAAGAAAAGCAGAAGAACTTATTCACCTTTATAAAACTTAATTTGGAACCTCAACAAAGGTGTTATATGACCAGTAAGAAATTTAAATAATCTAATGTAAAATGAATCATCGCATCCATTATTTCTCAACAAGTTAAGCATCTTTTCTATAAGCTTAGCCGTAAGGCCAAAGAATACAGATGAATTTTCACTGATCTACAATTAATTACACAATAATAATAGCTAACATTCACTGACCGCTAAGCATAACACCACTGCACATATTAACTCATGTAATCCCCATAATAACCCTATGAGATAGGTATTATCTTTGTCCACATTTTACACATGAGAAAATGAAGGGTTAGAGGGGAGGCAATTTGCCTTAAGTTAATCAGCTAGTAAGTGGATAAGACAATATGTTAATACTCTGCATATATCAAGTAGTCGTTAAATGCATATAAATACCGACATGGCATACTTTTCTTTCTGGATTACCTGTGATATCCTCTTACAGAACAGTTAATGATTAGTTAATAATTTAGTAAAATGCTTGCTAAGCTAATGATGACGAATAAAAGAAATAGGTACACAGAATATTTCACACAAAAACACTTTGAGATGTTCACTTTTCAATACAGCTTTAAATCCTTTATTTTATAGCATTTAAAATAATTTCATTCCATGTCACTGACTATAGCACAAATCAGCAAATACTCCCTCCAATAAAATATGACTATGTGGCAATGCAATGCATTTATTTGTACAACAACTGAAACCAAACTGCTGACTCAGTGTTCCCCTGCACTATGGATTCTAATGCAGCATAACTATGTCGATGCAACTATTCATCTATCCTGACTCAATTTATACCCACAGGCTAATGTCACTGAAGGAGAAATATTATTGTGTCCAACAAAGAACAGTTATCAGAACTGAAATCCCATCCTTAACTTAAAAGGCTGGGTATGGCTGAGACCCCAAGGAAGAACTAGTTAAATTATCTCTAAATACTTTTACTACACCTACAAACAGACATGGCAATAAATCAACAGCATTCCAGTGTTACACCAGAAAAAAAAAATAGGCCACTTCCAAACTATATGTTTTTAAGAAAAAATAAATTTAAACACTAGATTATTAAAATAACAGTCCAAAGACACTGCAGTGAGAAAACTTCCATATGAATAAAAATGCTACCTGTCAAAAGAATTGATTTGATGATGTAAATAAATTAATAAGTCTATTATTTCTTCTGTTGCTACACTGTTATTCAAGACACCTCTCTTTTTTCAACAAAGGTTATTATTTAGCTGCATTAGCTAATTCTTACCTCTCATACTAAAAAATCAACTTTATATTCTGAGTTTATTGTTATTTTCTTACGTCCTGGTTATGTTTTGTTTTTAAATATTGGGATATCAAGGATCTGTACAGTATTCTTTTTTAATATTCTGGGATACTGAGTTTCTTTATAATTTTTTTTTTATTAATTTTTTTTTCAACGTTTATTTATTTTTGGGACAGAGGGAGACAGAGCATGAACAGGGGAGGGGCAGAGAGAGAAGGAGACACAGAATCCAAAACAGGCTCCAGGCTCTGAGCCATCAGCCCAGAGCCTGACGCGGGGCTCGAACTCACGGACCGCGAGATCGTGACCTGGCTGAAGTCGGACGCTTAACCGACTGCGCCACCCAGGCGCCCCTTCTTTATAATTTAAAAACAACAAAATTCTAATAGAAATGCTGATCAGAAAGTAAAAAAATATTATCTCTAGTGAATTTTTTTAAGTAGTTGTTTTTTTTTTTTTTTGAGAGAGAGAGTGCGCGAGAGCGAGTGGGGGAGGACAAAGGGAGGGAGAGAGAGAATCCCAAGCAGGCTCTCTGCTGCCAGCGCAAAGTCCAACATGGGGGTTGAGTCCACTAACTGTGAGATCAAAACCAAGAGTCAGAGGTTTCACCAGACTGAGCCACCCAGGTGCCCCTCTAGTAAATTTTGATAAAAAGGGAAAGGAAGGCAAACAGTTGCCTTTGGGGAAAAAAAAAAGTATTTCCACATTACTAAGACTCAGGATTTAGGTACTTCGAAACGCTGAATCGTTTGTTCTCAATCTTTAACAGATTTAATCATATCTGATCCCAAACAAACATAATTAGATTCTAAAAACATCTCATGTAACAACTCAAATGAACAATGTAGTTTTCAGGCACAGAGAGCTTTTCAGAGCTACTCCAAAATGGATGGCCTCTTATCTCACAATACAGTATTTCAGCTGCCTTAATTACGAAATCTGATAACCTAAACAAAAACAATAAACAGTGACTAGTTAAACTGAAACAAAAACAAAATAAAAAGTAATTCACTGAAACATAACTGCTTGTGCAATTAAATTCAAAAAATTTTGTACTAAGTTTTGCTTATTATACAAAATTCATTTCTGCTATTCACTATCACCAGTAATTCTTTTTAAGTTTATTTATTTTGAGAGAGAGAGAGAGAGAAAGAGCAAGTGAGCAGGGGATGGGCGGGAGAACCCCAAGCAGACTCCACGCATTGAACAGAGCCCAATGCGGGGCTCAAACTTAGAAACCGTGACATCCTGACCGAGCCAAAATCAAGAGACAGACACTTAACCGACCTAGCCACCCTGGCGCCCCTATCACCAGTAATTCTTAAAGCAAGTGGTTTATGAAAGTTTACTGCAATGATAAATTGAGTTTCACAGAACTTTTTAAAATTTCAAAATACACATGGGGCACCTGGGTGGCTCTGTTGGTTAAGCAACTGACTTCGGCTCAGGTCATGATCTCATGGTTGGTGGGTTTGAGCCCCGCATCAGGCTCTGTGCTGACAGCTCGGAGCGTGGAGCCTACTTCGGATTCTGTGTCTCCCTCTCTCTGCCCCTCCCCCACTTGTGCTCTGTCTCTCTCTCTCTCTCAAAAATAATAAAATATAAAAAAAAAAAAAATTTTTTTAATAAAATTTCAAAACACACAAACATTTGCTTTGAAAAATATTAATGGGGACTTATTTTAAACATGGAAATAAACTGCCTTTTTCTTTCATACTTGGACTGTTTCAACTGTTTTTAAAAGTGATTTATTTAAACAGTTTAAAATGCTAATTCAGCTGTAGGAAACTGCCTATAGTCTTTGTCAAAAGGGCCATCAGTCAAGTGATTGAGCCTCCAGGCAAGAGACCATCCAGGCACAGGACAGCTGATTAACGCATACCTCCAGTACAGTGTGGCACAAAACAATGCAAAGATGGCAATATCCCAAGAAGGGAATTTTTTCAGTGCTCCCACTGTGTCATACTGTTTTTGCAATTAAAAAACAAGTATTAACAAAGTGGATTAATATCCCTAACACTAGAATCCCATTTATCAAAAGAAAATGTAAAGCGAACACAGTTGTTAGAGGTCTAATTCATCACCGTGATAGTGTGCCTCAAGAGATAGAGGCTGCTATTATTTCAAGGAAACAAAGAAATTGGCCATTTTAACGAAAAGAAATAGGCAGATCTTTAAAGAATACAAACACAGGTAAAGTAAATAAGAATTGATGTTATTCCACTGACTTTCTCCCAAATCAATCAATAATAATAGCTAAACCTTCCATACCATACATAATACTATGTATAAAGCACTGCGTTAAGCACCTCACATAAAAATAAATTTACTCTTCAAATCTCCACTGTATACATAAGGAAACTAAGTTATACTGATGTTAAGTAATTTGCCCAGACTTCACCAGATAATTCAAATTCAAGCAATCTGGTTCCAGAGTCTCTGCTCTCAATCACTATGCAAAACTTCCATTTTAATGAGAACACAAGAACTGGTTTTCAAAGAATATATACAAAGACAAAATAAACACTAATAACATAATTACACATACTATATTATATACATGATAGTAACAAATGATATATTCATCCTGTGTAACAGGTTAAACAGAGGGAGATAAAAAGAGTAAGGGAGTCTCACAGGGTGTATAATTACTGGGAAAGATTATAATACAGAATCAGCAAATGCCAAATAATAAGGATGAAAGATGCTACAGAAATTCAGGAGTCACTGATTACTGAGGCCTACTGGGAGAAAGTGGATGATGCATGAATAGTCTCACCCATCAAATATCCAGCATGCCTGTTTTTTTTAATGTTTATTTATTTATTTTTGAGAGAGAGAAAGAGAAAGAGAGAGTGAGTGCGCGCGTGTGGGCATGTGGCAAGTGGGGGAAGGGCAGAGAGAGAGGGTAACTGAGAATTCCAAGCAGGCTCTATGCTGTCAGTGCAGAGCCCAACGTGGGCCTCGAACTCACAAACTGTGAGATCATAACCTGAGCTGAAAGCAAAAGTCGGACGTTTAACTGACTGAGTCACCCAGACGCCCCCCAGCATGCCTGTTATCTGCCAAATGCTGACCTAGCTGATGGAAATAGGATGGTAAAAAACCAGAACACAACATTTGAGAAATTCACAGAAATATGAATTAGGCATGCATTAACACTAACCCGGACTAGTGCAATAGCTTCTGTAACAGTCTGCTACTCCTGCCTTTCCTCTTTTCTAATCCATTTGAAGAACTGATAAAAAGGTAAATTTTCAAAAACACAGCTCTGTCCACATAATTTTCCTCATTTACTACCATGTAAAATCAATACACCCAATTATTACTGAAGATTCACCACAAACAGGCCTGAATCCCTTCTTAAAACTTTTTAAAAATATGTATATAGGCAATGGTTCAAAGAATGCACAAAGAAAAGCAGAGTCTTCCTCCAAATCCTGCCAAATAAAGCACCCAATCACCTCCCTGGAGGCAACCAATAATTCCAGTTTATGTACCCTACTAGCATTACCCTGTGCATGAACAAGCATCTGTGTATTCATAGTTTTATTACTTAAACACATGGGGCGAAATCATACGTATTGACTTACACCTTGCCCCCTCCACAGTATCTTGATAATCATTTCATATCAGTACATATTAGGGCGACCTCATTTTTTCCCCAGTGATTGTAGAGAATTCAAACATATGTATGTATCATAACTTAATCAGTTTATCAATTACTTTCTAATCTTTCACTGTTAAGTAATGCTGCAAAAAATACCCTCCTATGAGGGTCCCTCTTTCATATATTTGCATATATTCTTGCAAATATCATGAAATTTACCCTAGAATATGAAGCGCTAGGTCAAAAGTCACATGCATTTTATTTTATTTTTTTAATGTTTATTTATTTTCACAGAGAGAGAGAGAGACAGACAGAGCATGAGCAGGGGCAGGGAGACAGAGACACAAAATCCAAAACAGGCTCCAGGCTCTGAGCTATCATCACAGAGCCCAACACGGGGCTTGAATTCAAAAACTAGGAAATCATGACCTGAGCTGAAGTCACACACTTAACCGACTAAGCCACCTAGGTGCCCCCACATGCACTTCAATACATTTAAGTAAAGCTAAACCTCTCTCAATGCAGATAATACCACTAATAATGTCAACTTCTTTTCTAAATGTTCCTTTTACCTTCTTAATCTAACGGAAACCTGGCTCTTTGAAAAACACTGCTTCCCTTGAAGTCCTCTCACATTCCGTGGTTCAAGTAATTCTGGAAATGAAGTCTGTGTTTTCCATCCTCACACAGCTTCCTGCAGCCATTTTCACTCTCTCCCAGCTCCAAATCTCCTGTAACTTACACAACTCCTCCCGAACCCTTGTACCAATGCAGGAGTTCTTGGCCATTTTAACTTCTAGCTCGCTATCACTCTCTCCAAATCTACTCTTGTCCTATTTCTTCTTTTTTTTTTTTAATGTTTATTTACCTATTTTGAGAGAGAGAAAGAGAGTCTACTCCTGAGAGCATGAGAGCAGGGGAGGGGCAGAGAGAGGGGATCCCAGGCAGGCTCCACACTGTCAGTACAGAGCCCAATGTGAGGCTCAGTCCCATGAACCATGAGATCGTGACCTGAGCCAAAATCAAGAGGCAGACTCTTAACCAACTGAGCCACCAAGGCACCGCAGTTCTTGTCCTACTTCTTAATTAATAATCATGCAGATGATTAACTTCAACAGCCTCATCTATCAGTTTCTTGACTTTTTCTTCTCCAAAGATCTTTCACTGTGCTAACACTCCACACAAGCAGGATCATACCCTAGACTTTTTCATTACTAAGAACTTCACTCCCTCCATAATCTCAATTTTGCTTTACGACATATGGCTAACAACCACCTCCATTCTTGCTAGATGACCCTCTGTGTCCAAAAATCCTTCAAGCCCTCAAGCCCGAGGAGACCTAAAAATTCACTGGTCTTAACATCACCATTATGCCATCCTCTTATGTATTCACTTTCTTCTTTACCTATCATAAATTCCATGGTCAATAATCAGAGGACTCCCTCCCATACAACAGTATTCGTTCACTGCTTTTAATTTTTATTTCTTGTATCTAACTTCCTTGGCAAAACTCTAATGCTAGTTAAATCTAACTCCCTACCCACTCTACACTTGAACTGGCACAGATGAACACGGTGAGAGAAAAGTGTACAACCATATTCTCCAGTCTCGTTTTAAATTCATCATCACTATCTTCAAGCGAGGCCGTAACACTGCCTAGTTTCATGGTAAATTTCCCTTGTACACATACTCTCCATTCGGGTTAAAAAAAAAAGGTACACAATTTCTTCATTCTTCTCAAAATTTCCCCATCTACTTCTTCCCAAAATCACTCTCAGACTGTTTCCCTCTGCAGTTTAGCAAAACTATAAAAGATTAAGAAGATAACTTTCAAAGGCTCCCACCACCACATCCCCATTTACCAGCGTATGTATTCTGATACACTCTGCCAGCTCTCCATTTACTGAGGAAGGATGCAAGCTCCTAAACCTGACCAACACCTCTGCTTGTGTAGCAGATCTCATCTCACCCCTAATCCGGGAATGCTTTCTCAATTCTCCTCCTCTCTCCTCTATCATTAATTTTCCACTCTCCTACCTCTTTCCCTAAGCCTTTCAATATGTTTTTTTCAAGTAAAACACAAACAAAACAAAACATGCCTTATAATCTTTATTCCATTTTAGCTACCCCCCATTTCTTTCCTTTGCGATAGCAAAACTGAGCAAAAAAGTTATCCATACTCACTGGCTCCAATCCTTCTCCTCCCATTCTCTTTAACCTATTGGAACCAAGGTTTCATCTTCAGCACTAGAAATGCTCTGTCAAGGTCAACAATGACCTTCAGTTTGCTAAATCTAATAATCACCTCTGGATTCTTATCTTACTTGAATATCAGCAACAGCTGACTTAAAGGATCACTTCCTCAACAGAGTTGATTCTTCTCCTAACTAACTGGCCACTCCATCACAGTAGGCACTCACACTGTTCCTTCTACCGTCTCCACTTTCACATTCAAGTAGCCCAGAGTACAAGTATCCTTCTACCTCCTCTTTCCATCTACATGGTCTTCGGTGGAGATCTCACCTAGTTTCATGACTTTAAATCACACACTGATGATGATTCAAATGTTTATCTCACATACCAGACCTCTCTCTACACTATTGGTTCATGCCTACTTGGCAACTCCAATTTTAGTCTAACAGGTTTCTTAATCTGTCCTAAACTGAGTTTCTGAATACTCCACCAAGTATCTTCCTCATCTTATTAGCTAAACCCATCCCTTTCATTAATTAACAGCAACTCTTTTGGTTCAACCTTCAAAATAGAGCAGAAGCTAACTACTTCCCAATAGCCCACTGCCACCACTCTCATCCAAGCCACCATTATCTCATGTCTGTATTATTATAATAGGCTCCATACAGATATCCCTGCTTCCATACCTGACCCTTACAGTCCATTTTCAAACAGTCAAATCATCACTGCTTTGATCTGAAATCTTTTAATGGCTTCCTACCCAACCTCATAAAAAAAGGCCAAGTGATAACAAAGCACAAAAGATTTGCCTCCTCCCACCTTCCACCAGGTACATTGGCCTCATGGCAAACCTAAGAAATTCCAAATCTATTCCCATCGCAGGGGTCAATGTATCTGAGAGTACCTGAACCTGGAAGTGCTCTCTGCCCAAACATATGTATGGCGTACTCCCTCACTTCCCTCAGGTACTACCTCAAATGTTAGCTTACCACTAAGGCCATCTGTCTAATCCGTTTCAAACTGTAGCTCTCCAGTTTCTCTCTCCTTCTGCTTTATTCTTTTTCTATAAGATTTTTTTTTAACTTCTACCCTAATACTTATTTTCTTCTAATACTTACCAAGTTTCACTTTTGTTCCATTCAGATATTCATTCCATCTGGAACTTATTTTAAAATATGACAGCAGAGATATAAATTTATATTTTCCAGACCATTACCTAGTTGCCCCATTTACTGAATAATCTCTTTTCCCCATTTATTAGAAATGCAGTTTATATGATATATACTAACTTCTTACAAGAATTTGAAACAATTGTAGACATTATCCATTCTTTATTTGTACCAAGGTTTTAATTACTGATTCATCATGACATGTGACATCTTGTAGTAATGAGTGCTCTTTCATGAATCTCTTTCTTCAGAATTTGCCTAGGTATTTTAGCAACTATATTATTCTTAAGTTTAGCACCAACTTATTTCAAATGTATCCTGATGGTATTTTCTTTGCAATCAGGTGAAATTTACACACAAGTTAAGGAAAAAGTGATATTCTTGTGATATGTAGTCTTTCCATCTAGATAGGTTATGTCTTCCTTTATTCAATTTTGTTTCTTCAGCAGAATTTTTAAATTCTTTTAGATCTTCCACATTTCCAGTTAGGTTCATTATTTTCTGTTTGAGAACTCTCCCTATTTTTCCCATTGTAATTATGCTGACTAGATTTTTTGGTCTCTTCTAGAATCAGTTCAAATCATTTATATTTCCTAGAAAATAATCCTTATCACATAAGACCCCAAGTTTATTTACAATAAACATGAGCAAAGTAGTTTACCTTTTTTTCCACCAGTGTGCCTGTAATTATTTCCTCAGTTTCATTTCTTATTCTACATATTTACGATTTCCCCTAGTTGTACATGATTGGTTAACTAGCCATCTGCACTTTGTTTTGAGAAGCTCATTAATGGAATAATTCTGTCTTTAATAATTCATTCTTTTTTCCTTCTATTTTCTTTAGGTTTATGTTGTTGTTTTTTTTAACTTAGGCGCTTAAGTTATTTTCATACATTCCTTATCCATCAAGTACTTAAAACAATGAATCTTATTTTGAGCACTTTTAACTGTGTCCCATAAATTCTAATATATAGAAGTTTCACCAAAGTGGTTGCATTTCCACTTTGACCCTAGAGTTGCCAAATTAGTTTCTTTTTATATTTATTTATTTTGAGAGAGAGAAAGAGAGAGAGGGAGGGAGGGAGGGAGGGAGGGAGGGAGGGAGGGAGGGAGGGAGGGAGAGAGAGAGAATGCAAGAGTAGAGGAGGTGCAGAGAGAGGGGGAAACAAAGATCCATAGTGAGCTCTGCCCTGACAAATGAGAGCCCATGCGGGGCTCGAACTCACAAACTGTGAGACCATAACCTGAGACAAAGTCAGATGCTTAACCCACTGAACCACCCAGGTGCCCGCCAAATTAGCTTTTAAATTTCCATGTGGTAGGTTTTTCCTGGTTTCTAATTTTGTTACACATGTCTGCTCTTACTGTATTGTGATCAGAGAATGTTTAAATTTTCTGTAATTTGAGATGTTCTATATGATTTAGATTCTGTACATTTTCTGATATTCAACTGACACTTTAAAAGAAGTTCTATTCTTGATACATGTTGGTGTATCGGTTCTAACTTGTTAGTAATGTTACTTAAGACTGGTATAATTGCTATATTTTTTGCTCCACTTAATCTGTCATGGACTAAGATCTAATCTGATTTAAAGTCTACACAACTAATGTATTTATTTTCTCTTACAGTTGACAGAGAGATTTTCCAATCTATAAAGACATTTATAACTACGTAAACTTCATCATGGACTGAACTCATCATTAGGAAGTGTCGTGTGTGTGTGTGTGTGTGTGTGTGTGTGTGTGTGTGTGTGTGAGACAAAGATTGAGGTCTAATGATTTCTAGCCTAAATTAAACGTTATTTTCAACATTCACAGCTCCAAGACTTAGGGACTCTTATATAGAACACAGATTTATGCTTCATATTGTGACCTAATGTGAAGATACTTCCCTTCTGATGGGAGGTTTACACTATTTAATCAATCACATGTTGGCTTTTATATCTGTTATTTTATTTTGTGATATATATTGTTTTGGATGTATTTTCAATTAAAAAAATTTCTGATCATTTGATTTCTTTCTGCTTTCTGTGTGTTATTTTCATGAATGAGAATTGTATTTCTGTCTAGTGGCTATTTTTATGACTTTTATGAACTGCTATGGAAAGAAAGGAGTGAATGTATCTATTAAGTCTTTACTCTGAGCAAAGGACAAAGTTATTTTTGCCCTCCTTCTTCCAGTCCTGATTGATTATACTGATTCTCTTAGAATTTTTTTTCCCCAAAGATATTTATACCTCTCATCCTTTTGCAGGTGAAAAACCTATAATTATCTGAACATAGACATGAATTCCATTATACATAAAACAATCTAGTCTTGCATTTCTAATATTCACCAAATGTTCCAAATTTACTCATTGTAAGCAGGTTCAAGTATCTATTTATTATATTGCCGAATGCAGTCAAAGAATTTACATATTAAGATGTATATATTATTTTAAATTATTCTCCTTTTAGTTCTCCTTTATATTAGAGTTAGGGAAATAACTTTTTTAACATGCGTATTGGGAAAATCACAACACCTATTAATTTTATTTCAGAAGAGTGTCAGTGTACCAATAAACTTTATTTATGGACACTGAAATCTGAATTTCATATAGTTTACATGTCACAAAAATTATTCTTTATTTTTCATTCAGTACTTAAAAACATAAAACTATTCTTAGCTTGTGGGCTATACAAAACTAAGCAATGGGTCAGAATTGATTCACAGGTCTTAATTTACTGACCCCTGTCTTGAAAAAAATTTTATTTTCCCATTCCCTCTGGTTATCACTGAATAGCTGGAACAAATACACTATCTGACAAATGATATTCTGGAACACTTTTGTAAATATCAGAAATGCATCTTGAGGACCATTAAGATCAACATTCTGATTGCCATATTCTTCTCATTTAAGTCTTTAGCACGTTTTAATTTAATGTAGTTGTACACTCTTCATCTGTCCTAAAAGACCTATTCTATGCACAATATAACTGTATCCTACGGTAGGTGGTTTTTATCAGAGAAATTTGACAAGCTGAAGGTAATTTCTGAAGTAAAAGACAAATAAAAAGACTGAATAAAGACATCTACTAGAGAAAAAAACAGGACTTGGGAAAAACAAAATATATTTTGTCCCCAAAACTATGATGACATTTTGTCCTCTTTGGAATGAGTTTATATTTAGTAAAAGTGAGGAGATCCATATGGAAGCACTATTTATTTCTGAAATTAAAGTAGAAAATACATCACATTTTTCAGTTCTGTATCTTCTAGTAATATTTAAAGAGCAACCAATAAAATTAGAATAGTAAATCATTAATGTCAATGCTGCCACGCTTCATCAGAAAACAAGAGAACTATGATATACAGAAACTATTTTATGTTGCAGAGGACTAATCTGGAATGAAAATTTATAGTCTAAAAGAAAATTCATCATGAATATATAAAAGTATGTCCCCAGGCGCCTGGGTGGCTCAGCAGTTAAGCGTCTGACTTCAGCATAGATCAGGATCTCACGGTTCGTGAGTTGCAGCCCCACCTCAGGTCAGCTCGGCCCCCACTTTGGGTAAGTCTTGCTTCTCTCTTCTTCTCACCACCCCCACCCCTTCTGGGATTCTTTCTGCCCCTCACCCACTTGCGCCCTCTCTCTCTCTCAAAAAAAAAGTATGTCCCCAAAACATCAGTCAGCCAGGTAGACTTAACAGATCAGAAATCCATCTCATATTCCCCACAGTAACAAGTAGACAAAACCACTGAAGGGAAAGATACAAGAGAAAAATGTGACTTTTACTACATAAATCCTTTCAAACCATCACAGCAGAGAATAAAGAGCTCCTGTTCTAAAATTTTTATGGAAATGCAAAGGACTCAGAATTGCCAACACAACTTTAACAAATAATAATAAAGCTAGTGGACTTAGATTACCTGATTTCAAGGCTTAATATAAAACTGCAATAATAATGAGAATGTGGTACTAGCCTAACAGCACATGACTTACAGATCAATACAAGAGAAAAGAAAGTCAAGAGGCAGATTCACAGTAATTCCAGTACTGGGTATTTGCCCAAAGCAAACAAAGACTAATCTGAAAAGATATACGTTTACTGCAGCATTCTGTATAACAGCCAAGGTACAGAAGCAACCTAAGTATCTACTGACAGGCGAATGAAGAAAATGCGGTGCACACACACCCACCATGGAATACTTCTCAACCATAAAAAAGGATGAGATCTTGCCATTTAGAACAACATGGATAGACCTAGACGGAATTATGTTAAGTGAAGGAAGTTGGAGAAAAATACCATGTGATTTCACTTCTATGTGGAATCTAAAAAGCAAAATAAATGAGTAAACAAACAAAAAGCAGAAACAGAGTCATAAAGTAGAGAACAAAAACTGATACTTGCCGGGTGAGTGGGGGTTTGGGGAAGGTGGGAGCATGGGTAAAATGAGTGAAGGGGAGTGGGAGGTACAGGCTTCCAGTTATGGAATGAATATGTCAAGAGGATAAAGTACAGCACAGGGAATATAGTCAATAGTATTATAATAGTGTTGTATGATGACTGATGGTACATTCTTGTGATAAGCACATCGTAACATACAGACTTGAATCATGTTATATACCCAACACTAATGTAACTGTGAGTCAACTATACTTCAATTAAAAAATTAAATTCATACATATATGTTCAATTACTTTTCAAAAAAGATGTCAATGGGAAAAGTTCACCTTTTAAACAAATGCTGCTTGGAACAAGTATCTAACCCCAACCTTTACTTTAAAATCTAAACAAAAATTAACTTGAAATGGATTATAGGCCTAAATATATAAGCTGAAACTACTAAAATTATAGAAGAAAACAGAGGAGAAAATTTTTCACCATTTGGGGCAGGCAAACATTTTATAAAATACCAAGAGTTTAAACCATTTAAAAAATTAATGAAATGGAATTCATCAAAATTAAATACGTCATTTGTCTTTTTTTTTTTTAAGCTTTTTTATTTTGAGAGAGAGAGAAAGCACGAGTCGGGGAGGGAGGGAGGGAGGGAGGGAGGGAGGGAGGGAAAGAGAGAGAGAGAGAGAGAGAGAGAGAGAGAGAGAGAGAGAGAATCCCAAGCAGGCTCAGCACTGTCACTGTGGAGCGCAATGCAGGGCTCGAACCCATGAACTGTGAGATCATGACCTGAGCCGAAATCAAAAGTCAGACACTTAACGGACTGAGTCACCAGAAGCCTCAAATACTTATGTCATTTGAAACACACTATTAAAAGGGCATGCCACAGACTGGGAGAAAATACTATCAATACATAAATCTGACAAAGAACTTGCATCCAGAATACATAAAAAATTCTCATTATTCAATGATAGTAAGATCTGATTTTTTAATGATGGGCAAAAGATTTGAATAGATGCGTCATAAAAGATACACAGATGGCCAATAAGCACATTAAACACCATTAGTTATAACAGAAATGCAGAGTAAAACAAAAAGAAAATATTAGTACAAATCCACTAATCAAAAGGCTGACAATGCCAAGAACTTTTGAGATCTGGGACAACTAGAACTCTTACACTGCTGGAATGTTAAAATAACTCAATTGCTTTAAAACCAGTTTAGCAGTTTCTCAAAATGTTAAACACAAACTGATCATACAACCCAGCAATTTCAATGTCAGGTGTTTGCCCAAGAGGAATAAATATGAATATGAATATCCAAAATGGCTTATTTGTGAATCTTCACAGCTTTATTCATAATAAAAACTGGAAACAACTGAAATGTCCCTCAACACATGAAAGGATAAGCTAATTGTGGAATATTCATAAAATGGAATATTACTAAATAATTAACTATGTAACTGTATCTACTGATAGAGACAACAACATGGATGAATTTCACAAACATGCTGAGCTGAAGAAGTTAGACACAAAAAGGGTACATACTGTAAAGCTGCATTTATAAAAACTTCCAGAATGACTAAACTCTTCTCATGGTAACGGCAGATAAATAGAGGCCTGGTCAGGAGTTTGGAGGAAGCAGTGAAATTAACTGCAAAGTAGCAGGAAATAAAACTTTTGGAAATGTTCTGTATTTTGATTGTCGTTTATACAACTGTAAAAATTAAAACTGTATACTTCTATTGTATGTATACTGTACTTCACTACAGGTAATCTAAAAACTATATAATTTGCAATTCTACATTTAAATTTGTAAATAATATAACCACAAATTAATAACTCTCAAGCACAGATCAAAAAATAGTTTTGTAACTTTAATGCTACCAACAAAACCACCTGTTAAATGTGCGTGAGAAAAAAAGGAGAATGGAAACACAATTAAAAAAATCACTAGTGGTAGAAAAGCATCTGTTTCAAGAGTAGTGTGATATAGCTAAATCTCCTAATCATGGTATAAGCTTTTGTCATATTTCAAGGCCTTTTTCAGCTCTACTTGATGAATAATTTTTAAAAAACACAAATAAGAAACTTTCTGCTGAATGAACCGGAATTTGTTATTAGGTAAGGACTACAAATCTGTAGCTATCATTCAACCGATGATGAAGTGCTTACCACGAGACAGGACGATGATAGGTTATTTGTATTAAGCAATGATAAAGCATATAAAACAGCCAGCCAATCATCACAAGAAGATCAGAAAATCTGACAGAAGTCATTTTCTTTCATAAGATACACTGCGATACCCAAAAATATGACAGAACTTTAATCAAGTGTAGCAGTACATCCTTAGAGCCTAAACAAATCTACTAGGTCAAGAATCAGCAAACTTGTTCTATAAAGGGACCAGAGGAACTGTACAGTTCTCTCAAAAATACTCAACTCTGCTGCTGTAGTATAAAATCAGCCAACAAACAATATGTAAAGAAATAATTATGACTGTTCCAATAAAATTTAATTTATGGACACTGAAATTTGAATTTCATAAAATTTTCATATGTCATTATTATAAGTCATGTTGCTATACATCTTATGTTATTATTCTTCTTTTGACTTTTCAACCAATTAAAAAGATAAAAACCATTTTTAGCTCCTGGGTCACTCAAGTGACCAAAGAGCTGAGCCAAATTTGACTCAAATGTGCCATAGTTTGCCAATTCCTGTACTAGACAAAAAGACCAATATTTTTCTCATTCACAATATTTCCTTCCATATAAATAAAACTAATGCAAAGGTTGAAACTTACAAGTACAAAAAAAATTAAGTAATTATAAAATACGAATGTGTTTCATATTACATTTGTACCAATGGTGATATATATATTTAAAATTATTTCTAAAAAATAATAGATACAATAGCATTTTCTGGACACACCTGTCTACTGCTCTAGAAGACAATACTGCTAATAAATATTAGTTAAGTGACTTTTGGAATCAACTTTTGCTCCCCTATGAGTATAATCTGTCGAATGTAATACATTCTTAACTACCTTTATACGAACTTACTGAGCATAGTAATGTGAATAGCCCTGCCAATATTAGTGACCATACTCTATTACATATCAATGATTCCAAGGTCTATTAAGATATGCCAAACCACTTGAACTCATATTAAATGGATTCAAACTACTTTACTCTTTAGCTCTAATTTGCAGCTTCATCACTTCTTCCCCTTTGTCGAGCTAGTAGCTATCACTTCTTCACCCCATCTATTGCAATCTCTCCTCCTTTTATATGTTGAAGAGACACAAATCAGATAAAACTAAGATTGCAGGAACTATATATATATATATATATATACTATATATATATAGTAAGTCAATAGGCCTGAAATAATTGAAGAAAATGGCCATTTGTGAATATTTGAGCTTAAGTCACTAATTTGGTGGATTTATTTTGTTCTAAAGCAGTTTTATTTTTCATTTCAGTCTTGATAACTGACTGGGCTTTAGTCAGATGGGATTACCAGAGGTTAAATTCTGTACAGGTGAAGTGTTAGCATAAAATGAAACTCTCTGCTGTGAATACTAGCTAGAGAAATGAGAGTAACATCCTAGCTTACCTAAAAACTTTTCTATGTATGAATATGTCTGATGGGAGGCAAGATACAGGCAAATTACCACACCTGGGGTAAATGATAGTACACTGAAGGGCAAATGATAATACTTCGTCACGTATTTATATCATAAAACACTCTTACACCAGATTAAGTTTTTGTATACTGATATCACAATTATTTCTAAGTGGCAGTCAAGTGAAGAACTACTAAACTCACACCACTGATAAAACAGACAGACTGCCTTTTATCTGAAGAAAACCAGAATACGTCACCCCAAACCTGCCTCTTTGACATAAAAATCATTTTGAGCTGAAGGCAATTAAGCAGCAAATGCAGGAAGAGCACTCTCTACCCTCCTCCTCTTACTTCCTAAAAGCAGGATCGAAGCCCAGAGATGGCACAAAAGGCATCTGCAAACAGATCCTCTCCAGTATATTCTCTCCAGTATATTTACCTTCCCATAAAGTGCTGACCTTGGAAATCTAAAATTGCTTTTCTTTATCCTTTCATTTCTCTACAGATTTATTATTCTTTGTTAAAGATCTGACATAAGCCAGAGTTCTAAGACACTTGAGTTACACATTTTCCTAGGTTTCTCACCTGTATATATGAAATACACAGATTAATAAACTTCTGTTTGTTTTTCTCTTGTTAACCTCTCTGTTATGGGGTCCCAATAAAAAGCTTGGAAGGGTAGAAGAAAAAGGATTTTTCCTCCCCTATATAATTCTAATTAAGTCAATAGTGTAAGAAAGAGATTAAATTGAAGGACAGATTTTCCAATTTTAAAAGGTTCAAAATGTCTCTCTCGATCCCCCAAAATGTGTGCCCTACTTCCTGGCAGTCCAGTGGCTTCTTTCTATGGCAAAGTAAGATGGTTCTTCAGCAGAGTAACAGGTTTCCTTTTAAGAACTCAGCTTTGCAGGTTAATTATCAGCATGTAATATCAATACTTTATATATTAAAGAGCTCAATCTCAATTTTCACCATGTAATTCTTTCGTGAAAAAAATGACCAGAACAACTTTGAGAGAAACCAAGGTACTTATTTGTCCTGGGTTTTCTAAGTTAGAATTTCCCTATCACTGTGCAAGAGACAAAGCAAAAAACCTACGTGCTTAATACCTCTGTCCTGAGGACAGACAGCTGGTTATAAGCTGCTTCTCCAACCCAACCCCATCCAACTGTCCCAAGAACAGAAGGAATAATTCTGGTACATTTGCAACCCAGTAAGCTTATTAACTAGAAAACTCTATAAACTCAATGTTTTTTTTTTTTTTTACCGTATTTTAATTCATACACTAAAAAATTATGGTTTTTTACTAGAGAATTAAAAGTATACATATTTCCTATTAGAAGTAAATGTCTTCTTTTCAACAGCTCTTAACCGAAGACAGTATTCTCAGAGTGTGGGCACAGACTAGCAACATCAGGATCACCTGGCAAAGAATTAGAAATGTAAATTCTTGGCCCTAGCACAGCCTACTGAATCAGAAACTCTTGGAGTAGGGCCCAGAAACGCATGTTTTAACAAGCCCTCCAGCTGTAGCTGAAGGCTACTAAAGTTTGAGAACTACAGTCGTTAGAACTCGTTAGTAAATCTGAAACAGTAAGAATACTGCCTGACATGTACTTGGTAACTACAATGTACCACACAGCTTGCTACAATAATTCAAATAAGTTCCCCTTTCATCTCATTTAATCAGGATTCAACTGAAACTATTTCTCAATTAGCTTAGATAGCTGAAAGAAAACTATTTTTTTAAACTACACAAGATTTTAACTCATTCAAATTGATCTTCTTTACAAACAGGCTGGGAAAACTGGACAGCTATATGCAGAAGAATGAAACTGAACCACTGAACCATTTTCTCGCAACACACACAAAAATAAACTCAAAATAGATTAAAGATCTAAATGTGAGACCTGAAGCCATAAAACTCCTAGAAGAAAATACAGGCGGTAATCTCTTTGACATTGGCCTTAGCAACATTTTTCTAGATATGTCTCCTCGGGCAAGGAAGCCAAAGGAAAAATAAACTATTGGGACTACACAAAAATAAAAAATTTTTGCCCAGGGAAGGAAACCATCACAAAATAAAAAGACAACCTCCTGAATGGGAGAAGATAGTTGCAAATGATATTTTCAATAAGAGTTTAATATCCAAAATGTATGAAGAACTTCTATAATTTGGCACTAAAAAATAAAACCAAATAATTTGATTAAAAATATGCAGGGGCGCCTGGGTGGCACAGTCGGTTAAGCGTCCGACTTCAGCTAGGTCACGATCTCGCGGTCCGTGAGTACGAGCCCCGCGTCGGGCTCTGGGCTGATGGTTCAGAGCCTGGAGCCTGTTTCCGATTCTGTGTCTCCCTCTCTCTCTGCCCCTCCCCCGTTCATGCTCTGGCTCTCTCTGTCCCAAAAATAAATAAACGTTGAAAAAAAAAATATGCAGAGATCATAAATAGACATTTTCCCAAAGACATACAGATGGTGAACAGACACATGAAAAAATTGTCAACGTCACTCATCATCAGAGAAATGCAAATCAAAACTACAATAATACCACTTTGCACCTATCAGATTGGCTAGAATCAAAAACAAGAAATAACAAGTGTTGGTGAGGATGTGGAGAAAAAGAACCTTCATGCACTGCTGGTGGGAATGCAAACTGGTGCAGCCCATGCAGAAAACAGTATGGCAGTTCCTCAAAAAATTAAAAATAGAAATACTATACAATCCAATAATTCCACTATTGGGTATATACCCAAAGAAAATGAAAACACTAATTTGAAAAGATAGAAGCACCCCTATGTTTATTACAGCATTATTTACAATAGCCAAGATATGGAAGCAACCCAAATGTCCATTCATAGATGAACGGATAAAGATGTGGTGTATACGTATATACGACAGAATATTAGCCATAAAGAATGAGATCTTGTCATCTGCAATGACATGGATGGACCTAGACAGTATTATGCTAAGTGAAATAAGTCAGAGAAAAGACAAATACCATGTAATTTCACTTGTATGTAGAATCTAAACAACAATCACAACAAGTAGAAACAGAGCCATAAATACAGACAACAAACTGATGGGGGAAGGTCAAAATGGGGGGAAGGGAAGAGGGAGGCACCAGCTTCCAGGTATAAAATGAATATGTCACGGGAATGAAAGGTACAGCACAGGAAATACAGTCAATGGTGTTGTAAGAGCACTGTCTGGTGACAGATGGTAGCTACACTTGTGAGCAAAGCATGACACATAGAGTAGTCAAATCCCTATGCCGTACACTTTAAACTATATAGGGGCGCCTGGGTGGCTCAGTCGGTTAAGTGTCCGACTTCGGCTCAGGTCATGATCTCATGGTCTGTGAGTTCAAGCCCCGTGTCGAGCTCTGTGCTGACAGCTAAGAGCCTGCAGTCTGTTTCAGATTCTGTCTCCCTCTCCCTCCCCTACTCACACTGTGTGTCTCTCAAAAATAAACACTAAAAACTATATATTTAAAACTATATAGCATTGTGTGTCAACTATACTACAAAAAAAAACCAACAACACGAAATTGGTCTTCTTTGCTTGCCCCTATTACAAATTAGTGGTTTTACTGTAAAGATTTGCTAAGACCCTCTCCTAGATAGGAAATCTATATAATTTGATATGTGTGAATAATTATATTTCCTTATTTCCTCTCCTCTCCATGTATTTTACCCAGAGAAGGTGCAAAATGAGCATTATTTTCTGTTTAATGTGACCAAGGACAAGGTTAGCCCAGACTTTAACAAAAATTACTACTTACACCACAAACTTCTGCAAGAAATTACAAAAGACATAGTTTTGAACACAGTGAAGAAACAGAAGAAAACATATTAATGTCACTTTCAATCCTAAGAATCAAATACAGAGAGGAAAGTCTACAGAAATTCAGAAGAAAAACCTTGAAAGCACCATTTCAAATACCCTTAGGAACCTGAAAGTCATTGTCTAAAGTGAACTCGCTCTTTAGTCAACTCCTTCAGCATTTTATCCGATCCTCACAAACATTTATTACTGATTTTCTACCTTGCATTTTAGCTTATTCTCCAACTGAGTCAACAAACACATGTGGCCACTAGATACCAGGTAAATTACCCAAAGCTACAGGTACAAAGACGGAAAGGTACTCTGGGCCAAAGACACAAATACTTCTCTGACCACAATCTCCACAATCCTCGCCCCCGCTTGCCCACTACTCCTACCTTCACTCTTCACCCACAAACAGCTGATTCTACTCTTTTTGCCTCTTTCCAGACCTCTCCTCCCTTTATCTTCTTCAGTATTCAGTTTAAATTTCACAGTCCATGAATCTCATCCTTTTCATCATCTAGTATCTCTTTCTTCTACAAACAGAAACACCTACCACCCTTTCTACCTGTCACTATGCGATGACACGGTAAAAGCACAAACTCTCAGAGAAAAGCTCCTTTATCTCCATGTCACTAAAACTACAAACTTGCCTGCCTTTGCATCTATTCTCTTCTTCCCTCTTATTATCCCAGGGGAAGTGTCCTCCCTCCTAATCAAGGCAAAAAGTCTCATTTTATTTTGCATCCAATTCTGCCCCATACCTAACCCTGCAGACCGGTTGGCAGGGCAACATACTCTCCCGGTTTTCATTCTTCCCTAAAAACCTCCTTAGTCAGCTTTATCGGTTCCCCCTCATCTGCCTGATCTTTCACTGCTGGAGCTCTATCAATCTATAACCATGGTGTCCATTATCACTAGTACAAATCTCTGTGTAGCTAGCAAGCATACGCAAAAAATCTCTACCTGGTTATCTTCCATGCACCTCATTGCCCTCAAACCTGCTCTTCCTCCAGTGTCTCTATCTCTGTAAATAACACCCATGTTTTTCTGCCTAGTTACTCAAACCAAAAACCTGGAAGTTATCATCCTCTCCTTCAAGGACTGTACCCATCAATCACTATGTCTTGTCTACCCTAGTCCTTAAATGTCTTAAATACTTCTTTATTCAAGCTCCACTGACTTCATCCCAGTACAGACCATAGGCCATCATCACGTGCTGCCAGGACCATTCAAAACTACCTATGTATCTGATCTCCCTGATTCCACTCTTCCTTCTTGCAAATCCACTGTTCATACTGCAGCCAGTAGATATTTTCACAGCACATACAATGCTTTATTCTATATATTGGCTTATAGGTTTGTCTCTACACGAATCTGCACATCACTTTTATTTGTACTATCAGCGTTTACAGTACTTGATATGAATAGATACAATTTTTAAAACTTCAAACAAAAATAAATATTCTAGACAAATACAGGTGAACATAACTGACCTCAGGACTGAAGAAAGATTTTGTGTTACCCTACAGCCTGCTTTTAAAGTCCTAAGAGCATATGGCAACCGCCTCATGATGAGGCCTATTCCACTCGTGCACACTGCTGACTGCAAAGATCTTCCTCATGCCAACCTTAAGATGTAGCTTCCAGCCATTAGTCCTACTCTTATCTCTTGGATACTAAACAGAACCATTCTAATTCTTGTCCTTTGATTACCTGAAGACAGTCATTAGGTTAATAAACTCTACTCTTTTCCAGGGTTGAGTAATTTTATCATAAAAGGCAATACTCTAATTCTCAACATTTGTTGTAGGCATCCATCTTAAATGTTCTGACTAGTGACAAACGTTTACCAGTCTACTAAAATCTCAAATACCCCAACTAACAATTTCTTTGAGGTAATAAATATAAAAATACTTGAGTTTATGGTTTCACTCTGTACCACTGATAAGCCTCAGTCTAAGTAAGGGCAAAAGAAAACAGAAAAACGAGGAATTGGGAACGAGAAAATTTTAAGATAGGGGCTATAAGGAAAGGAAAGGATGTAGCAGCTTTTGATAAGTAAGCTTGGACTGTTTGTATCTCATTCTTAACCTATATCTCAAATACTCACAGAAGGAGGAAACTCATCAACACGTGCTGAATCCTGGACTTCTTTTAAGTTGTTAACACTATATTTCTGCCGCGTGTCAATGGCGATTTACAAACCTCTTTTTTTAGGCTAGGGATACTTTCTTCAAAGGAACACTTATCAGCAAGCAAATACAGAAAAGCAAGTTAAGGTGGACAACCGTTAGAGGCATCCAGATCTTCCCAGAGCACGCAAGAGAGTTTTCCATTCATTCATGTATTCATTCAACAAGTATTTACTACTAAGCACCTAACATTTGCCAGAAAGAGGGAGTCAGCGGGACTTAAGACAGATTAAGACCTCTTTCCTGATGAAACTTCAAGCCTAGAACAGTTTTTTAAATCCCTGCTTTAAAAGATTGGGCCTGGGGCACCTGGGTGGCTCAGTCAGTTAAGCATCTTGATTTTGGCTCAGATCATGATCTCATGGTTCGTGAGATCGAGCTGAGCCCCATGTCAGGTTCTACACTGACAGCATGGAGCCTGTCTGGGATTCGTATTCATATTCATATTCATATTCATATTCTCTCTCTCTCTGCCCCTCTCCTGCGCATGCTTTTTCTTTCAAAATACAAAAATTATAAAATAAAAAAATAAAAGATTGGGCCTGAGCAAAATTCGGGAAAGAAATCCTTTCCTCTGTATTCTCAATTCCTTACATTTCTCATTGACCCCAGATAGCCCAATAACTTGTAGGACACTAACAAAAATATCTTCTGAAAAGAAGAGAAAGTTCATTAGCATTCCTAAAAAGCCATAATGTTTCATTAGAAAACAAGTCATTTAATTACCTGGAGATCTGTTTTTGAAAACAAATTAAAACTCACAGCATTCTACAATACAGACTGTGTTAAAGGTTACCCTAAACCTTTAGCACTGACTGTCGTTAAAAACTGAAATTTAGGAAAAACAATCCTTACAATTGGCTATTACAAAAAAAATAAATGTTTAACATGAACAGTTTCAAGCTATGGCAAGAGCATTTTAATGTAATATATATATCAAATTAAAACTCAAAAGAATGTTGGTTACTAAGGCCAAATTAGATAAGAAAGTAATAAGGATACCAAGTATGAGAATCTCGAAAGAATTCATTCCATTTATTCTTTTGGGTGTCTCATAAGAACTGTGTTTCGACAGGTCCTGAAGGGACTAACAGAACACTAGAACTGAGGAGACAGAATATCTCAGTTCAAATCTTAGTTCTATCATTTACTAGCATTGTGCTGAACTTTGTCAAGTTAGACAATTTCTCCATGACACAATTCCAAATCTGTACAATGGGACGAATTACAATGCTTTTTTATCCCATAGGTTTTATATAAAAATTGAGTTAGTGAAATACTTACAATGTCATGTAAAGTACTTACAAAGGTTATCTTAAAAGAAAGTAACGAAACTACTGCATACATTACCAGTTTAGTGACAGCAATGAATGCCACAATACACGACTATTTCCTTCTTATAAATTTACTAATATCTGCTGTAATTCTATTTCAAAAATTTGAGAAAACATAAGCAAAAATGTTACCATAACCTCTAAACTACAGATGGAATGTATAACAATTTTAACCATAAAGATCAAGGTATGCAAAATTCAAACCAAGAATTCAAGAAACAGCCACTGCTAAGTATTCAGTAAGTTCAAACAATGCAGTTTCAAACCATTCTTCTCTGGTGGCCACTAGATATTTTTAAAAATATGCAAAACGTGACATTACTGTTATGTCTAAGATGAGTTTCTATTCATCCCATTACTTGGGGTTGTTAACCTAGGACCATCTAGTATTCATGAGATGAACTTCCCTGTAAACCATTAATTTCCACACCTTGTCTACTACCTAACAGTTGGGATACTGTCAAAATAAACAAATGCTGCCACCTTGTGGAATTATATGTATGACATTAAATAACCCAACATAATCCATAAGCAAAGGAAAAGCCTTAAAAGCAAGTTTCTTTTTCTTTCAGTGAGGTTCTCACAGCTGTGAATGACCAACACTATATAGATTTCATGTAATTTTACAGTAAGAATAATTTCTAATACAATGTAATTAAATAATACATTATTAAATTATACAAATTTAACATTATTTGTCATCTCTAAAATGTTTGTATCTCTTTTCCCAAAAGAAATTCTTCATCAAAATTTCCTATCTTGAGAGAAATTAAAAGCCTTTAAAGTGAATTTATTGTCAGTGATGTGTATGAATATGAGGAAGTAGGAAAAGCAAAAAAAAATCACCAGGGCTGTGAAAGTTTCAAAGTTTCTTTGGAGACTGCTTTCTTGTTGCTACCTACTAGTCTTTATCTATCCTGCCTTATAAACCTGCAAAATTAGAAAATTTTCAGAAATGTTAATTCAGTGTAAATAAAAGAATGCATGTTCTTTTAAGATGAAACCACAAAAGGTAGTTTTAAATTTTTAACTGAACTTTTTAATAAATTTATGTATTTATTTTGAGAGACAGCGAGAGCATGAGCAGAGGAGGGACAGAGAGAGGGAGAGAGAGAATCCCAAGCCGGCTCCATGCTATCAGTGCAGAGCCCCATGTGGGGCTCAATCTCACAAACTGCAAGATCATGACCTGAGCCAAAATCAAGAGTCAAACACTTAACTGACTGAGCCATCTGGCGCCAACCTCTGAAGTATTTTAACGTTATTAACGTCACTTTTAATAAGTGGTATTCCCAAACTGAAATCTCATTTAAGTATTCAGGAACTTCTGCCTCAGAATACATTTATGCACTCTGACATAAATGTCTTTGTGTGATCAAGATTTAATAGCAATAAAAAGAAAAAAAAAACCCAGGATTATATTAAATTAAAATCAAGCTAAAATGGCTTTCAGGAATAATGAAAAAAATGGCTCTTTCTCTTTACTGAATACCTAACAAATGTATAACCGATTCTAAATTTTCTAACTAGAAATGTTTTTTTTTTAATTTTTTTTTAATGTTAATTCATTTTTGAGAGACAGAGAAAGAGCATGAGCAGGGAAGGGGCAGAGAGAGAGGGAACACAGAATCCAAAGCAGGCTCCAGGCTCTGAGCTGTCAGCACAGAGCCCAAAGCAGGGCTCGAACTCACAAACTGCAAGATCATGATCTGAGCCAAAGTCAAATGCTTAACCGACTGAGCCAGCAAGGGTGCTCCAGAAATGCTGCTTTTTAAATATAAAGTTAAGAAGGAAATTTTTATTTTCCTTTTGGATTTTTGGGGTTTTTTTATGTTTATTGATTTTTGAAAGAGAGAGTATGAGTGGGTGAGGGACAGAGAGGGGGGAGACAGAGAATCTGAAACAGGCTCCAAGCTCTGAGCTGTCAGTGCAGAGCTCCAAGCAGAGCTGAAACCCATGAACCATGAGAAAGATCATGACCTGAGCTGAAGTGAGATGCCCAATGGACTGACTGGGCCACCCAGGCACCCCGTTGTTCATTTTTTAACAGAAAAGAAGACACAATACAGGATGAATTTACAATGCTAAAGGAGATTATAAGAAAACATTAAATTTTGCTTTATACTTGCACTATATTTTATATTTCTATTATATTTTTAGTTGAATAGAGCCACATGATTATAGTTAAATGTATACATATCAGGCCAATATTATAAACTTCCATAGTCTTCTTTTGTAATTTCATCAACCAACATTTCTGAAGCTTTTAAGCACATATATTATACATTCTTACACTAGTTAACAGTTACACTGCTACTCCAGGGTAGTGTTTCAAAAACTTTTCTTATATTGCTTCTATAAAGGCACTGAAATAAGCTGAGAGCTTTCCTAAATCCAAGCATTGATATCTGGCCTGTTCATGGTTATACTCTTAGCCTAGCCCACATTAAGGGATCAATGAATTTTTGTTCTATAATCACTCATTTAATTAACTAGTTAAATAAGCTCCAAGATCTACTGCATTTTCAAATTTTAATCCTTTCAAAATCATTCCTCACATTGTCAACACATAGAAAAACATTGAACGTACGATTATCTTATCAGTTACTGAGTTAAACAGCTAGAATATAAAAAAGGGTTTACTGCAAGTCTCTCCAGCTAACAGGTTAAATTTCAAGATCAATACTCTTATACATTAATAAAAATCTCAGTCACGCAAATGGAAAAACATGCATAGTAATGTATTAGACAAGGTAAAAATTGCCAACTTTCTGATCTGCATCAAAACATCTTTTTAAGGTTTCTCCATTCTATCTAGGAGATTTGAACATAAACAAGCAATTTGATGATACCAAGGGACTACTGGTAATTGTGTTACATGTGATACAGCCCTGTGGGTTTATAATGTTCATTTTAAGACACAGTCTTTTTTATTTTTTACATTGGTTTATTTATTTTGAGAGAGAGAGAGTGTGTGGTGTGTACACGAGCAGGAGAGAAGCAGAGAGGGGGAGCAAGAACCCCACACAGGCACCACACTCAGAGCAGAGCCCAACACAGGCTCAATCCCACGAACTCTGAGATCACAACCTGCGCTGATACTAAGAGTCAGACACTTAATCAACTGAGCCACCCAGGCACCCTGGGACACAGATATTCTTAAGGATGTAAAGGTGAAATGACACAGCATCTGAAACATGTTTCAAACACTAACGCAAAGAATGAAGTATAAATGAAGCAACCACAGCAAAATCTGGATCACTGCTTAATCTGGAAGATGGCTATTACGAGGAATTACTTCATTCTATTTTTATGTGTATTAGAAATTTTTATTAAAAATTCTTGAAGAATGGCAATCCCTATCAAAATAACACCAAAACAACACCAGCATCCTTCACAGAGCTAGAACAAACAATCCTACGATTTGTATGGAACCAGAAAAGACCCCAAATAGCCAAAGCAATCTTGAAAAAGAAAACTGAAGCTGGAGGCATCACAATCCCAGACTTCAGGATGTATTACAAAGCTGTAGTCATCAAGACAATATGGTACTGGCACAAAAACAATCAGATCAATGGAACAGAACAGAGAACCCAGAAATGGACCCACAAACATTATGGTCAACTAATCTTTGACAAAGCAGGAAAGAACATTCAACGGAATAAAGATAGTCTCTTCAGCAGGTGGTGCTAGGAAAACTGGAAAGCGACATGCAGAAAAATGAAGCTGGACCACTTTCTTACATCATACACAAAAATAAACTCAAAATGGATCAAAGACCTAAATGTAAGACAGGAAGCCATCAAAATCCTAGAGAAGAAGGCAGGCAAAAACCTCTCTGACCTCGGCCACAGCAACTTCTTACTCAACATGTCTCCAGAGGCAAGGGAAACAAAAGCAAAAATGAACTATTGGGACCTCATAAAAAAAAAAAAAAAAAAAAGCTCCTGCACAGTGAAGGAAACAATCAGCGTAACTAAAAGGCAACCGACAGAATGGGAGAAGATAGTTGCAAACGACATTATCACATAAAGGGGTTAGTATCCAAAATCTATAAAGAACTTATCAAACTCAATACCCAAAAAACAAGTAATCCAGTAAAGAAACAGGCAAAAGACATGAATAGACACTTCTCTAAACAAGACATCCAGATGGCCAACCGACACATGAAAAAATGCTCCACGTCACTCATCATCAGGGAAATACAAAGCAAAACCACAATGAGATACCACCTCACACCTGTCAGAATGGCTAAAATTAACAACTCAGGCAATAACAGACATTGGCGAGGATGCGGAGAAAGAGGATCTCTTTTGCATTGCTGGTGGGAATGCAAAGTGGTACAGTCATTCTGGAAAACAGTATGGAGGTTCCTCAAAAAATGAAAAATAGAACTACCCCATGACCCAGCAATTGCACTACTAGGTATTTACCCAAGGTATACAGGTGTGCTGTTTCAAAGGGGCACATGCACCTCAATGTCTATAGCAGCACTATCGACAATAGCCAAAGTATGGAAAGAGCCCAAATGTCCATCAATGAATGAATGGATAAAGAAGATGTGGTATATAAAATCAAAACCACACTGAGATACCATCTCACACCAGTCAGAGTGGCTCAAATTAACAACTCAGGAAATAACAGATACTCGCAAGGATGTGGAGAAACAGGAACCCTCTTGCACTGTTGGTGGGAACATAAACTGGTGCAGCCACTCTGGAAAAGTGTGAAGGTTCCTCAAATTTTAAAATAGAACTACCCTATGACCCAGCAATAGCACGAGTAGGAATTTATCCAAAGGATACAGGAGGGCTGATTCATAGGGGCACATGTACCACAACTGTTTACAGCAATGCTTTCAACAATAGCCAAATTATGGAAAGAGCCTTAATGCCCATCAATTGATGAATGGATAAAGAAGATGTGGTTTATATAAACAATGGAATACTACTTGGCAATGAGAAAGAATGAAATCATGCCATTTGCAGCAACGTGGATGGAACTGGAGGGTATTATGCTAAGTGAAATAAGCTAATTAGAGATAGACAGATATCCTATGTTTTCACTCATATGTGGAACTTGAGACTTAACAGAAGACCATGGAGAAAGGGAAGGGGAAAAAAATAGTTACAAACAGAGAGGGAGGGAGGCAAACCATAAGAGACTCTTAAATACAGAGAACAAACTGAGGGTTCATGGCGGGGGGAGAGGGGAAGAGAGGGAAACAGGTCATGGACATTGAACAGGTCATGGACTTGTTGGGGCGCCTGGGTGGCGCAGTCGGTTAAGCGTCCGACTTCAGCCAGGTCACGATCTTGCGGTCCGTGAGTTCGAGCCCCGCGTCAGGCTCTGGGCTGATGGCTCGGAGCCTGGAGCCTGTTTCCGATTCTGTGTCTCCCTCTCTCTCTGCCCCTCCCCTGTTCATGCTCTGTCTCTCTCTGTCCCAAAAATAAATAAAAATGTTGAAAAAAAAATGATTTGAAAAGGGCACTTGTTGGGATGAGCACTGGGTGTTATATGTAAGCGATGAATCACGGGAATCCACACCCAAAACCAAGAGCACACTGTATACACTGTATGTCAGCCAACTTGACAATACGTTACATTTTAAAAAATAATAATAAAATATGATACTAATTTTTTTAAAAAGATCTGGTGTATATATAAAATGGAGTATTACTCGGCAATCAAAAAGAATGAAATCTTGCCATTTCCAACTACATGGATGGAACTGGAGGATACTGTGTTAGCGAAATTAGAGAAAGACAAGTATCATATGACTTCACTCATATGAGGAAGTTAAGACAGAACACAGATGAAGATAAGGGAAGAGAAGCAAAAGTAATATAAAAACAGGGAGGAGGACAAAACCTAATACACTCTTAAATACAGAAAACAAACAGAGGGTTGCTGGAGGGGTTGTGGCAGGGCAGATGGGCTAAACGGGTAAGGGGCATTAAGGAATCTACTCCTGAAATCATTGTTGCACTATATGCTAACTTGGATGTGAATTTAAAAATTAACTAATTAAAAAAATTTTTAAAGAATGGTCATAAAGATGATGAAGATATAAAAAGACTATAAAAAGAAAGGTAACTAGAAAATCAAAACATCTGAGAACTACTAAAATATGCCTCAATAATCCTTGGGTCAAAAAAAGAAATCAAAGTTGAAATTTACAAGTTTCTTGAACTGAATGAAAATGAAAATATATCATAACTTCAATGCAATAACAATGAACAATCGTAAATTATGAAAACTTACAGCAACACCAAAAAAAAAAATTTAAGAATTAACCAAGGAAGTAAAAGATTTGTACAATGAAAACAACAAAAACTTGCTGAAAAAAATTAAAGAAGGACACAAATAAATGGAAACATATCCCATGTCCATGGATCAGAAGACTGAATATTGTTAAGATGTCAATATTACCCAAAGCAATCTAGAGATTCATTGCAATCCCTGTCAAAATCCCAATGGCATTTTCCACAGAAATAGAAAAAACAATCTTGCAAATGAACAGAGCTAGAGGACTCACACTTCCTGATTTCAAAACTTACTACATAGCTATGATGATCAAAACACTATGGTAGTGGCATAAAACAGATAATGTAGGCCAATGTAATAGATGAGAAACCTTCCATACAAAGTCAAATGATCTTTGACAACAGTGGCAATATCACTGAGTTTTTCAAGGAGTTTTTCAACAAATGATGTTCAGAAAACTGCATATCCACATAACAAAAGAATGAAGGTAGACCCTTACCTAAAACCATATAGAAAAATTAACTCACAATGGGTCAAAAATGTAAATATAAAATACGAAACTATAACTCTCTTCATGACTTTGGATTTGACAACAATCCCTGGGATATGACACCAAAAGCACAGGCAACAAAAGAAAAACACACAAATTAGACTTTATGAAAATTTTTAAATTTTACGCATCAATACACAGTCTCAACAAAGTAAAAACACAATGCACAGAATGAGAGAAAATATGTACAAATTTGATAAGAGATTAATATCCAGAATTTATAGAGAACTACTGAACATAGCAACAACCAAGTTCAAAACTGGGCAGAAGACTTAAATAGAAATTTCTCTAAGAATATAAACAAATGGCCGATAAGCACATAAAACAATGCTCAACATCACTAATCACCAGGGAAATGCAAAGCAAATCTAAGAGATACCACCTCACATCTGTTTAGGATGGTGACTACCAAAAAAAGAGAAAATAACAAGTGCTAGCAAGAATGCAGAGAAACTGGAAACCTTTTGCACTGCTGGTGGTATTGTAAAATGCTACAGCCACGGGGTGCCTGGGTGGCTCAGTCAGTTGAGCTTCTAATACTTGATTTCAGCTCAGGTCATGATCCCAGGGTCTTGAGATTGAGCCCTGTATTGGGCTCTGCACAGAGCATGAAGCCTGCTTAGGATTCTCTCTCTCTTTCTCTTTCTCTCCCCCCCCCCCCCCCACCCCCGTGCCTTCCCCTGGCTCATGCTCTCTCTAAAATTAAAAAAATAATAATCTGGGGAGCCTGAGTGGCTCAGTCAGGTGAATTTCTCTTGATCTCAGGCCATGCTGACAGCACAGAGCCTGCTTGGGATTCTCTCTCTCTCTCTCTCTCTCTCTCTGCCTCCCTCCCTCCCTCCCTCCCTGAATACTGCGTGATTCCACTTACAGGAGGTACTTAGAGTAATCAGATAACAGAGGGGAAAAGGGTGCCTGCTATGATTCAGGGTAGAGGGGAATGAAAAGTTGCTGTTTAACGAGTACTGAGTTTCAGTTTTACAAGATGTCAAGTGTTAAAGAGATGGATATTAGGGACATTTACACAATATTATGAAGGTATTTATTTAATACCACTGAACAGTACACTTGTTAAGACAGTATATTTTATGTTACACATATTTTACCATAATAAAAATAAAATTTGGAAAAAAGAAAAGACACCACATCAAAATTCACAGGAAGTAACTAAGGCAGTGCATGTAGAGAAATGTAAAGCCCAAGTTTTGTTAGAGAAGCAACTTTCAACTCAATCACTGTAATTTCTACCTTAAGAAAATAGAAAGATAAAAGCAAATTAAACTTAACAAAAGGAAAAAAAAGAAATAATAAAGTTAAGAGCAGAAATCAATGAAACATAAAAATATAGAATATCAATAAACCAAGAGCTGGCTATTTGAGAAGACAAATAAAATTGATACATTTCTAAACCAGACTATTAAGGAAACATATAAAGGAAAACAACACTCCAATATCAGGGATAAGAAAAGGAACATTATCAGAGTATCTACAGACAGTAAAAAGATAATAAAGGAATATTATGAACATGTGAATGCCAGTAAATTCAACAACCTAGATAAAATGGACAAATTCTTTTAAAGACACAAACTAAAAATAATGCTTGATCATGAAAAAAAAAATCAATAACCTGATTAGCCCTACATCTCTTTTAAAAATTGAATTTATATTTAAAACTCTTTCCACAAAAAAAACTTAAGGCCAAGATGGCTTTGATGGAGAATTCTACAAAATACATAAGAAGAAATACTATCAATTCTTCTAGAAACATGAAGATAAGGAAGCCCTTATGAGAGAGCATATCTGTCACCAAAACCAAAGACATTATAAGAACACAAACTGGAACCCTAATAGGTGAATACTATTAATCATTCCATTTTAAAGAGGAAGACATTGAGGACTAAAGAGATTCAGAAACTTGCCCAAGAACACAGAACTAAAAACTGGCAGGGAACCTGACCTCAGAATACTGGCTCTTAACTAGAACATTGTAACTGCTTGTCAAATTAAATTTGAGAAACTTCTGTAAAAGTAAATAGTAAAGAGTGCTGCCCAATACTTACCTAGAGACTATGCTGGAACCATTATAGAGATCACTAGCATAGGACAACGTAGCCAAAGGTCGTACTGAATTATATCGGGTAAACTTAGACAAGCATTCCTGAAATTCATCCAACTGGCTTGCAGTTCGACTATCATCTATATGAAGAAAACAAAATAAATTAATTGAAGTGCAATGGAAGTCAAAGAGCAGTACAGACACATTAGAAATTATATTCTGAATATGATTCTGAAGTAACTAGAGAATACTAGTATGCACAAATCATTTCGCTGATCTTTCAGCTTTAATAAAAATTACTTAGTGGTTCTTTGAAAGACAATGTCTCTTTCCACACCAATAAAAGCATACTGTAAATTCTCTATTTTTTAAGCAAAAATTTCTTAGAAAATCAAAGACAAAAAAGTACCTCTGATCAAGAAAAGTTTAATATTTTATTAAAACGAAAATCCCTTATCAATGGAGAAAGTGAGGGTGGAGAGAGGAGCATGTACACTGGACCGTCTATTTGTAATTTTGAAGGAATATGTTTACAAGGATACATCTGCATGCCCACATTCACTGTCAAAACACAATTTATAACATAATTTAGATTAAGAAAGTAATTGTTTTTTAAGTAAAAAGAGAGATACTCGTTCACATCATTCTTCGAAGTGTCTCAAATCCAATTATGAAAAGAGAGTAGAAACTTCAATGTATCAATTATTCTCAAAAATAGAATTATTCTCAAAAAAATATTCTCAAATATCTTGGTAGAATACAGAAAACATTAATTCCATCCAATAGAAAACTATATAAATACTTTGAGTAAAGTCCATTTCAATAAACTATTCATAATTAAATTACCTAGAATTTAAATCACAATATCATCTCATGAAAGACTCAGAATACAGATATCATTCTCCAATCTAGAAACAAGCCTACAGTGAAAGCATGAATTTAAAAAAAAAATCATTTTTCTTTATTTTTGTTAAATTTATTTATTTATTTTTGAGAGAGAATGAGCAAGAGTACGATGGGCAGAGAGAGGGGGAGAGAAAATCCAAAGCAGGCTCTGCACTGTCAGTGCAGGGCCCAATGTGGGGCTCAAACCCACAAACCAGGAGATCATGACCCTCTAAGCCACAGTCAGATGCTGAACCAACTGAGCCACCCAGGCACTCCAAAAATCAGTATTTTTCAAAACTGTTTTACGTTTGGACTTGTATTTTCTTTTCCAAAGGAAGAAGAGTAAAACACCAATTACTTTAGTTAGCTTCCTAACTGAAATCTGAAATAAGATTGCTACACTATGTGTTCATACCTTCTTCTCATTCTTAGCTCATATACATAAACATACACACAACTTTTTCAAGGTAAACTTTCATGATTTCCCCTTCTTAAATGTCCCTGAAAATAACAGTAGGCATAATGAAATTAAGACAGAAGAATCATTAAGTCTAAAGAGTCACCATACTATAGGACAGACAGTACAGAATTGATTTAGTTCATCTGGAGATACTAGGTTATCTTGAAGATAACTGGAGACACGAAGACATTTATCTAACACTTACTACAACGAAAAACAATTCCTTGTCTCTGATATTAAGCTTCTGTCCTTGATATTTTACATTTTAAAGATTCAAACACTAACACAGCAAATCCATCTAACAACCTATATCCAAAAGTTCCAATTTTGTAGTGTTTCTGTTCTAAAAACAGCAAAAGAAACAAACCCAATGAGCATCAGTATCATGTTACTAAAATAGTGCTCTTGATCCACAAAAATTATTCTCTGTAAATTCAGTGAATTACAAATAAAACATGGGGTACTGCAATAAAACAAATCAACTGTACTACAAAGTGGTTTGAATTTAATAGCTAATTGGTTCTTTTTACATATAATTGAGTATTCAATGTAATAAATACTTACTGGAAAAACACCTTAGATATTTGTTTAAATATTGCTTTAATGTAAAAATATTCTTTCATATTTTGACACCAATCGCTAAGTACATAAAATTCACAAGCATTCAAGAATGTATATTCTGTTGAAGGTCATAATCCTTTCCCAGGTGGCTGATCTTCTCTGTCCATCATACCTATTCATTAACACTTACATCCAACAGAAGTGATAAAGAAAACACTAAAAATTGTTATTTTAGTATCTGAAAGTATAGAGATTAGATTTCACTTTATCTGGTTACAAAATGGTAGGATTTTGTTTGCTTGGTAGGTTTATGATCAATTACTGTACATATTTGCTAACATATTACCTTTGCTCTTCTAATTATAGATTTAGTTTGTGAAAGTGTGTGCAGCACCTCTTTTCTCTTTTCTAATACTTTATAATTTACCTTCTCATTCAATTACAACTAAGAGTCCAAGGCATTAATCTCCCAATTAATCTCCCAATCTCCCCATCTCTCATTTTCAGAGTTGAAAATTAAAAGAAAGAGCAGTGGATTCTCATTTGAAAATATACAAAAGGACCACCAAACACCAAGTACTCCTAAGGTAGAAGTTAAAATTTCTTCTTCACAGTCAAGGACACTAGAAGGAACTTCATGTTCAGCAATATGTTAAGTGTACTCATTGTGAAAATTTGGTAAGATAAACTTGAGACTCCTAAAATCATGTTTTAAGTATAATATAGCCATGCCCACAAAAATGAAAATATAATCTTCCTCCTGGTTTTAATTTATTCTGCCTCTGGTAAATTTACATCCTCCAAATAAATATGTCTGTGACTATACCTTTATTATGCCATAGCACACGTATGATGCTAGTTACTTAAAAATTATTAATAACTTCCCCATTAAGAGCTTCCCAATCTCTCTTTCCCACATCTTTTTTCTTTTAAATGTCTACCATTTGCGGTCACTGTATTTCAACATCGTAACAAAAAATAACACCTAAAAGGGTTAATATGAACCCTCTACCAATCAGAATGTAGGCCTCAGACCATTTTCATTTTTTTCTTTTAATTTTTTTTTTTTAATGCTTATTTTTGAGAGACAGAGACAGGGCATGAGCATGAGCATGAGCATGAGCAGGGGAGGGCAGAGAGAGAGGGAGACACAGAATCTGAAGCAGCCTCCAGGCTCCGAGCTGTCAGCACAGAGCCCAACGTGGGGCTTGCACTCACGAACCGTGAGATCATGACCTGAGCTGAAGTCAAACACTTAACCGACTGAGTCATCCAGGTGCCCCTCAGACCATTTTCAATATAACAGCTTCCTATTACACTTTATAGACTATTACAGAGGCTCAATAAGGAGCTCAATTCTCAGGCAATACAAGAAAAGTTTTCCATCTTATAAAAACTGTTGATCATTAATTTCACACACACTTATAAATAAAACGTGGCTCCCCTGTAGACTTCATATAAAATATGCTATGTAAATCTTCTTTTCCCTCCATCACCAATCCTAAGGCAAATCTGTCTAAAGGTTCTAAACAATATGTAGATTTTAATGCAAATATGCCTATTCAAGAGAAAACCAAGGTCAAAATTTTAACAACTAATTAAATACCACACATTTTTTTCCTTGGTGGTCCTAATTTTCAGCAGATGTATTACTAATGACATCAGTTACCTGAGCACCTAACTTATACCAAGCATTGTATTTTACATTTTATAGGTATATCAATCTATAAATCTAAAAAAAAAGAAAGAAAGAAAAACAATGTCTTGCTATTAATGTCCCTACATCACTGGTTGTGAGCAAGGACACTGAGAAAGGTTACAGCTCAAAAGGCAGAACTATATTACCTTTTTTAAAGCAATGAAAATATCTTATGGTATATTTGTCCATGACTTGTCCTATGTCCATGACTTTGCATGAGTTACTTCCTTTGAACACGTTTCTAATTACCCTATTTAATGAATTCTACCTTTGACTAAATACAACTCCTCCAAAATCCCTACAGTGACCATTCACTTCCACTTCCCCATTTTCAGCGTGGCCTATATTTTTCACTCCCAGCTATATGGTGGAAATTCTTCTCTATTCCCCTAATAAACTTATAGAACATATAATATCACATAGAATTATTTACCTGTTGCTATCCCCCCTTAATTTACAATACACCCTGACAGTAGAAATCAGTTCTTTCATCTTTTTATTCTTAGCACAAAGGACAGTGCTTAGAACTTAATAAATGTTTAATAATAGGAGGCAACTAAAAGGAACCTATTTTTCCTAGCCACATATTCATGGCTGATTTTTTTCTTAACTTTATATAATTCACTATATAAAGATTAAAAACTCCCAAATAGGGGCACACTGGTGTGGCTCAGTCAGTTGAGCATCCCACTCTTGATTTTGGCTCAGGTCATGATCCCAGGGTTGTGGGATCAAGTCCTGTGTCAGGCTCAGTGCTGAGCATGGAGCCTGCTTAAGACTCTCTCTCTCCCTCGCCTTCTGCCCCTCTGCCACTCATGCTCTTAAAAAAAAAAAAAAAAAAATCTGGTAGGAAAAAAAAATTCCCAAATAGAAAAAAAAGAACAAAAATAGCTATGGGAAAGCAATGCTCTTTAAGATCTCTAGGAACCTCCACAACACACTGGGAGACTATGTTGAAAATACACTTGCACTTTATAAATAGGACTTTACATAAATCCATCATAAGAAGCTAGAAATGGATCTGAAAGAAGAATTTAATATATTTTAAAAAGTCCAGAATATGTACCTGAAATACGAGACATCCTTGTAGAAAAGTAACATTGTTCCAAGTCTTCAAAATGAGCAGTAAGCCGTTTTCTTCTTGATGCTAACGTGCTGTTATACCAAGGCTGTTTCTTTGTCTAAAGTAGTAACAAGAATAGACACTTGTAACTTACAACAAATGATGGTCTTTTTCTGCACAAAATATCTAAATGATTGCATATTCAAAATTTTAACACATTAAAATAACTACAAATGGTAAATACTCATAGTTCTTAGACCATATTTTTCCATTTTTATTTTAAAATTCAAATAGGCCGAGAGTTTCTGGAGCCAGGGGGAGGAATTGGGGGGGTCAGGTCCTACCTCTCAGCCCAGGCCTCCTGGGGAACACTTGTACTACATAAGGGAAGGGGAATCTATCCACATACCTCAGGGAACATGGAGGTGCACGTGTGGGGACAGGGACTGGGCAGACCAAAGGCTGGCGGGGAGGGAGTTCTGGGGATCACCAAAGGCTTAAGGATGGGGCTGTATGGGGAAGGAGTAGAAGGGGGCAAGTGGGTGGATCTCAGCCATGCTAGGTCCCAGGTCTGTAGAATACAGTTTGCTATAAAACTCCTACAGTCCAGCCAAAGTGCGAATAGGCTCTAAAGGCCAATTTTACAAGAATGAAATAAGTATATTTCAACTCTCCAAGTTAAATGAAGATAGAATCCATTATAACTGCCATGCTAAATTTTAGAATCTTGAGAATTTTAATATGCAGAAATTGTTAGAAAATAATGTTCAAAAGAAAATTAATTACTTTCCCATCATCCCTATATTGAAGCCCTGTACTCTTCGAATAATAGAGACAGTCCTTGATTGTCAGAATATATATTTAAGTTAATGCTGATTATTAAATTAAGGAGCAGTAATATGTAATATGTATGTACAAGTCTGACACATACATTAGAAGATCCAGCCATATAAAGAGAGCAAATGTGAAATACATTGGCATATAAATCTATAAAAAACAAAAATCTATAACCCTAAATATATAATACTGCCTACACCATGTTAAATGAAAGGATAAGACAATTCTTTCCACAAATGGTTATTATCTATTATGCTTGAGGCACATAAACAGAGGAGACACATAACAAGAGTATGAGATGACATAAGTCCACCAACAACTGCAAATGTAACAAGAGGTAATAAGGTACTACCGTGAACACAACGCCCTAAAGTGAACTGCTAAAACTAGATGGTAGGTAAAAATCATATTTTAAAGTGGTGCTTTCATCACAAGAAAGTTAAGACAATTTCTGAAGACATAACAGATATACAACCAAACAGGAAGCTGAACTCAGAAAGGTGATGTTAACCAACATATAATGGTGCAGAGGAGGGGAAAAACAAAAAGGACAACACTTACTTGGAGACAATTTCCTACAAAAGATAAAAACACTAAAACTTAGATTTAAAGACTGAAAAGAGAATTGAGAACTGGAAGATAAACCTAAAGGAATTAACCAGAATTAAGGATAAAAGATAAGAAGACAGAAAACTTCAGAGGAAGGTTGAAACTGAGCACTTCAGAGACCCAGGAAACTGTAACAGACTGAAGAAGAAATATTCGAAGAACGCATGTTGACAATTTTCCAAAACTGAAAACAGACATGAATACAAAGAAATTATTCCTATCAAGTAGGATAATTTAAAAGAAATCCATAATTAGACACAGTAAGGCAAAACTGTGTTTTTGTCCGAAAATCAAAATGACTTTAAAATCAAACAGAAAAGATAACTCACGTGACAAGACGAAAAATTAACAGGGAAAATACTACTTAACAGCAATAAAAGAAGCTAGAGGAGTGAACTTTGGTTATCCTCAAAAAGATGAAAAAATAAGAACTCCAATTTAAAATTCGGATCCTGATAAAAGTATCCTGCAACAAAATGAGCAAAGTATTTTTTCATGTGTATGAAAACAAAAACTACTGCTTGTAAGTCATTTCTTTAAAAAATGAAGAAAAGTGAAGTTGGGTACTTAAAAAATACAGTAACATAGGGGCGCCTGGGTGGCTCAGCCGGTTAAGCGTCCGACTTCAGCTCAGGTCATGATCTCATGGTCTGTGAGTTCGAGCCCCGCATCAGGCTCTGTGCTGACAGCTCAGAGCCTGGAGCCTGCTTCAGATTCTGTGTCTCCCTCTCTCTCTGCCCCTTCCCTGCTCATACTCTGTCTCTCTCTGTCTCAAAAATAAGTAAAAACATTTTTTAAAAATTTTTTTAAAAATTCAGTAACATCAACTGGAAGGCCTGAGAAATAAAATGAAAAAGAGCAAGAAAATTTGTACCCAAATAAGTGATTTTAAATTTTGTTTATAACATTAATTTTAATATCAAAATCATAGGGCTTAATAAGACAGAATAAATACACTAAAAAATAGCATACAAATCAGAAGAGTGAAGAAAGTTTCAATTCTGGAGCACTAATGTTGTTCAGGAAGGTAATTAAGATATGAAGTTTAATGAAAAGAATGTTCAACATTACTGATTATCAGGGAAATGCAAATCAAAACCACAATGAGATGTCCACTGTCAGAGTGGCTAAAATCAAAAACACAAGTAACAACAAGTGTTGACAAGGATGTGGAGAAAAAGGAACCCTCTTGCACTGCTGTTGGGAATGCAAACTGGTGCAGCCAATGTGAAAACGGAATGGAGGTTCCTGAGAAAATTAAAAATAGAACTACCATATGATCCAGTAATCCCACTACTGAGTATTTACCCCAAAGAATATGAAAACACTAATTCAAAAAGATACATGCACCCTATGTTTACTGCAGTATTATTTACAACAGCCAAATTATGGAAGCAGCCCAAATGTCCATCAATAAATGAATAAAGAAGATGTGGTATGCACACATACTCACACACACACACACACACACACACACACACACACACACACACACCCCAGAGTATTATTCAGCCATGAGAAAGAACAAAATCTTGCCGCTTTCAACAACATGGATGGATCTGGAGAGTATAATGCTGACTAAAATAAGTCAAAGAAAGACAAATATGATTTCATTCACATGTTGAATTTAGGAAACAAAACAAATGAACAAAGAAAAAAGGCACAAACTGACAGACAGACTCTTAACTGTAGGGAACCAATGGCTACCAGAGAGGAGGCAGGTGGAAAGATACATAAAATAGGTGAAGGGTAGATTAAGACTACACTTATCACGATGAGGGGCACCTGGGTTAAGCTGGTTAAGTGTCCAACTTCAGCTCAGGTTATGATCTCATGGTGTGTGAATTCATGTCCCACATCAGGCTCTCTACTGTTTTCAGATCTCTGCCTGCTTCAGATCCTCAGTCTCCCTCTCTCTCTGCCCCTCCCCCGCTTGCACACCATATCTCTATCTCTCCCTCTCTCTCTCAAAAAAAAAAAAAAAAACTTTAAAAAAAGACTACACTTATCACATTGAGCACTGAGTAATGTATAGAATTGTTGAATTACTATATTGTACACCTGAAACTAATATAACATTCTATGTTAACTATGCTGGAATTAAAATTTTTAAAAATAGTAAGATTAAATTTAGACTCTTGTTTTAGAAACAGTATTAGTTTGGATCAATTTCAAGGATAAAAGGATAACTACTAAAAGCATAATAAGAGAATAGGTAATGTTTAATACAGTACAGTGGTGGAAGGAGGAGGTCAAAATAGAAAAGAAAAACACAGAAAGTGAGACAAATAGCAAGCATTAAAAAGTAAAAAGGTGAGGGGCGCCTGGGTGGCTCAGTCTATTGAGTGTCTGACTTTGGCTCAGGTGATGATCTTATGGTTTGTAGGTTTAAGCTCCATATGAGCCTCTGTGCTGACAGCTCAGAGCCTGGGGTCTGTTTCAAGTTCTTTGTCTCCCTCTCTCTCTGCCCTCCCCTGCTCACATTCTGTCTCTCTTTCTATTTCTCCCTCTCTCAAAACTGAATAAACATTTTTTAAAAAGTGAAATTATATCAGTAGTTGTAATAAATATAAATTAAAATACTCACTAGTTAGTGGCAGAAAGGACTGTTAGAATATAACTATGCTATTTGCCAAAGAAACAACAAAAACATAAATACAGTGAAAATTTGGAATAACATGAAAAATAATACACCAGGCAAATTTTATCAAAGGAGAAAAAAACAGACTCAAGATGAAAATCATTAATGGGAATGGAAACGGCCACTGAATAATGCAAAACTTTCAACTCAATAATTGTATACCCAGTACACACACAATAGTAGTCTCAAAAATACATAAAGCAAAAATTCCTAGAAAAATTGACAAACCCACCAACACAGCAGATTAATCTCATCAATTCAACAGAGAAATAGACATGACCTAATTTCAAAGCTTAACTTAATATATATAGAACACTTATCAAATTAGGAACATACACTCTTCTTAAGCATACATGGAACATTTACCAAAACTGGCCATGTGCTGTATCACTGAATATGTTTATAGTCTCAATAGGGCAGAATTTCTTAAACGAAACACAAAAAGCACTAACTAAAAGTTACAAATTCAATGATACAAATTAAGCTCTTCTGTTGATCTACATCCATCATTAGAGACAAGAAGGTACAAACTGTAAGATGATATTCCCAAACATTGTGGCAATATATTAGGGACAATTTATTACTACTTTGAATTAATAAATAGGTGTGTGTACACCAGTAAATAAACAGAAGACTGATATCAAAAAGAATGGGAAAAGACATGAAATACTATTTCATATAAAGGACAGAGTCAGAAAAATGCAAGTTAAAATCACAACTAACTTCTATTTCTTACCCACTAAATTGGCAACCATTTAGGGGTTCAATAGATCAATTACTAACAAGGATGTGAAGAAAACGGAACTCATACACTTCTGCGGTAGGAATTTTAAATTGATAAAAAGACTATGGAAAACAATGTGACATTATCTCAAAATACGAAAGCCACTGATGTGTGTACTTGGTCACTCTCACTAACTCTCCTAGGTACAAAATCTAGGGAAAATCTTGCACCTTGAATCAGGAGACATGTATAAAGATACCTTAATAGCAAAAAGAAAAACCCTACAAATATATCAAATGTATGTTAACTGGACAATTGGTAAGTTGTAGTACATTAACAAAATAGAATATTATATATTAGTGATGATAAATCAACTACACCCATAGGCATCAGGAACTAATCTTAGCAAAAACAAATCTCAAAAAACTATATATCATTTTTATAAAGTTCATATATGGTCAAACCAAATAATATAGAGATATATATATTTATGGTAAAACAATTTGAAAAAGTCAACACAGACAAACACAAATATCAGAAAAGTGGTTAGGGGCGCCTGGGTGGCTCAACTGGGTCATGTCTCACAGTTCATGAGTTTGAGCCTCAATGTCAGGCTCTGTGCTGACAGCTCAGAGCCTGGAGCCTGTTTCAGATTCTGTGTCTCCCTCTCTCTCTGCCCCTCCCCCATTCATGCTCTGCCTCTGTCTCAAAAATAAATAAACATTTAAAAAAAATTTTAATAAAAAAAAGAAAAGTGGTTAGCTCTGGACATGAGGCAGAGTGATGGAATTTGTTAGAAGCACATGGGGACTTGAATGGTACTATTAATGTTCTAGTAATTAACATAACAGCTCAATCACAGAGTTTCTTTTATTGTAATTATGCCTCTAATTTACACATTCATGAAATATATTCCTTTTTATATGCCAACATAATTTTTATTAATTCTGAGGGGAAGAACTTAGATTTTTTAAAAAAGTGATCTGCTCTGGCTCAGTCGGTTAAGCATCTGTCTTAGGCTCCGGTCATAATCTAACAGTTCACAAGTTTGAGCCCCACATTGGGCTCTGCCGTCAGCAGGGAACCTGCTTCAGATCCTCTGTCTCCCTCCCTCCCTCTCTCTCCCTCCCTCTCCCTCCCTCCCTCTCTCTCCCTCCTTCCCTCTCTCTCCCTCCCTCCATCTCTCTCTCTCTCTCTGCCCCTGCACCCCCCTGCACCCTCCCTCTCTCTCTCAAAAATAAATATTAAAAATTTTTTTAAATAAAAAATAAAAAATGATCTGCTCAATTAAAACACAGAAAAAAGATTTTAGTCTGAAACATGGGAATGATTACAATAACAGAAATCAAGAATATGACAAATAAAACAAAGAAGCAGACAAAAACAGTCTGCTTTTTAGTTTTTACAGCAACTTATTTTTGACAATTATCTGACTAATATTTACTCTTAGCTTTTCTTGAATTTATTTTTTCAGTGCAACTTTCTACCCCATTCAAAATTAGGCTGCTTCATAATTGTTGATAAAAATACATCACTTAGCTCATTTTCATACACAAATTATTAAATTTATAAATAACATCAATATAAATGAACAGAAATATGCTAATTGTGAGGAAATAGATGTTTGAGAATATGAAATGGTTGTAGATCATCTACAAGGCAAATCTTCAAAACATGTTCAGGATAAGCTCTCTACCTATACGCAGGATATAAATATGGCTAAAAATCAAAAGGAAATGTTCATCACTTATGTTTATCTAGACTACCTCTAAATGAAAATGGCCACATTTACTAAACTACAAAATAATTAAGTTTTACCACAGAAAAAAACAGAAGCATGAAAATATTTTATTTGGTCACTTTTTAAGTAAAAAAAATTCTCATAATGCTAAAAAGTTAATAGGCATGCTATTAAGATAACAAAGCAAACTAAACTTGATGGCTATACAAAAATATCATTTAGTGTCAGCCTGTAAATTATAACCAATTACAAATTTTAATTTTTCCTTTTGCTTATTCATTTTTAAGAGAGAGACAGAGACAGAGTGAGAGGAGTAGAGAGAGAAGGAGTCACAGAACTCGAAGCAGGCTCCAGGCTCTGAGCTGTCAGCACACAGCCCAATGTGGGGCTCGAATCCTCAAACTAAGATCATGACCTGAGCTGAAAGAAGACGCTTAACCGCCTGAGCCACCCAAGCACCCCTGAAAATTATAAATTTAACAAAAAACTCATTCCCAATGAGTGGAATTAAATTGAAAAGAGAATTACTTGAAATTGAATATTCCATTTCACATATGTAATATAAACTAATGGCCAAGAATACAAAAGAAATGAAATCTTCAAAAGATGAATAAAATCAATGTTTATACAATGAAAGAAAGAATTGTTACCATAACAAATTTCCTTCTCGATTCCACCAAGAGAACCCTATTCTAAATGAAGTTGAAAGTGTTCTGTATTAATTTGCTTACTTGAAATTTGCCAAATTTTCATTATATAAATACCCTCCCTGGAATCTGATTTTGTAAATGAAACAATGCAGAATGAAAACCTAATTATTATTTATACAGTAAATAATCTTTATAAGATCAAGAGCCAAATGCAAAATAATAAAATAATAAAACAATTATCAGTTAAACACACACACACACTCCTTCATATAGATTTGAAGAATGGCTTGAAGGGAGAAAACCTGCATAATTTAGAGCAATGGTTCTCAAAGTGTGGTCCCCATTTGTGGTCTTTAGGCTTTGGTGGGTCTCTGAGACCCTCTAAGGTATCTGTGAAGTCAAATCTCTACTCAAATAAACGAAGATATCATATGCTGTCTTCACTGTGTTTATATATGACTTGTGAGGCAAAAGCAATAGTCAGTATAAAACTACTTTCCTGTTAGCACAAATCAAGGTAATGGCACCAATGCCACTAGCAAACACTACAAGCTTTATCATTACTCATAACTTAAAAAAAAAGTACACAAACATTTCATAAGTCAGTTTCCCTCAAGGATACTCTACTTTTTTACTTTTCTCAAACTGCAGTATAACGAAAATATAATTATATTACTTTCAGGTATTCAATATAATGATTCAATGTGTGTATATAATGCAAAGTGATCACCACAATAACTCTATTTAACATCTGTCACCATACATAATTACAATTTTTTTCTTGTGATGAGGTTCAAGATCAACTTTTATATATGGAATATAGTATTATTAACCATAGTCACCATATTGTATGCTACATCCCCATGACTTACTTCTTTTATAACTGAAGGTTTGTACGTTTTGACCTTCTTCACCCATTTTGCCCATTCCACATCCAATGCCTCTGACAACCACCAGTTTTGTTTTCTATATCTATTAGTTTATTATGTATTTATTGATGTATTTATTTTTAAAATTCCACATATAAGTAAGGTCATGTAGCACTTACATTTCTCTGACTTATTTCACTAAACATGTAACTTTTAGGTCTATCCATGTTGTAGCAAATGCCAAGACTTTCTTCTTTTTTATGATCTAATAACATACCATTGTGTATATATACACATGTTCTCTAACCATTCATCCATTAATGGACAGATACAGAAATAGAGAGACACGTAATGCATAATATATATACAACTATATAAATATTATGTCTTCTACACTGAGCAGCATGGATTAATCTCAGCTAGTCTGGAATGCCCACTTGGTTATCTCCAGACTCTTGCCTACATCATGAAATATATGCACTAAAGAAAAATAAACAATATTCTGTAACAGTAAGTCAGTGGGTTGTTTTGGAGCAAAATGTATTAGTCTGTCAGCACTGTTTAGTAATAACAAATGAAGTTATGATTTGCACTTGGTTTCAGTGAAGCCCTTAAAGGCTGGTCATACAACCAGAATGCATTGCCTATGTGAGTAACTTAAAATAAGAGATCCTGACCACAAGCCAAGTTTGGATTTCCTGTTACTCGGGTGCTTGAGACACAAGCCAGTACTGGTTCTAAAGCTGGAGACAAAGCAGTTCCTGTGTGACCCAGTGTGGAAGGATAAAGAAGACTGGACCTGGGGTCACTCATGATTTCAGGCAGGATATAAATATGGCTAAAAATCAAAAGGAAATGTTCATCACTTATGTTTATCTAGACTACCTCTAAATGAAAATGGCCACATTTACTAAACTACAAAATAATTAAATTTTACCACGTTTATATCCACTCAATCAACTCATGATTTCAGCTCAGGTCAGAATCTCACAGTCTCTGAGTTGGAGCCCCACACTGGGCTATCTGCTGTCAGCATGGAGCCTGTTTCTCATCCTCTGTCCCCCTCTCTCTCTACATGCCACCCCCCCCCCCCCAGCTCATACTCGCTCTCAAAGAAGAAAGAAGAAAGAGGAGGAGGAGATGGGAGGAGAAGGAGGAGACCGAGGAGGAGGAGGAGGAGGAGACCGAGGAGGAGGAGATATCATGGAAAAATGGAGGAGGAGATATAATGGTCAAAATAACATGGAAACGAGCCTGCCCCTCTACCACTCTCACTCTCTCCTCTCAAAAATAAATAAATAAACTAAAAACAAAAAACAGGGGCGCCTGGGTGGCGCAGTCGGTTAAGCGTCCGACTTCAGCCAGGTCACGATCTTGCGGTCCGTGAGTTCGAGCCCCGCGTCAGGCTCTGGGCTGATGGCTCGGAGCCTGGAGCCTGTTTCCGATTCTGTGTCTCCCTCTCTCTCTGCCCCTCCCCCGTTCATGCTCTGTCTCTCTCTGTCCCAAAAATAAATACAAATGTTGAAAAAAAAATTTAAAAAAAAAAAAAAAAAAAAAAAAAAAAAAAAACGCTGAGCCACATCTGTTAGGAGACTCCTTTGGAACCCTTCTATTACTTCATAGTTTGCTTTATTTGGGAAGGTAAATATTATTTCATATGTGAAATTCAAATTTCACTTTTTTTTTTTTACCATTTTCTTTTACCAGGTTTGTAGCTTTTATCAAAAAGATGAAATGGGTAGAAAAGCTTTATTTTGAAGCAATAAACCAATTATCCATCATACCTATAATACCTTTCCCAGTTTTTTAAATTTTTGTTTATTATTCAATTTCTTTATTCAACACACTGGCTTCTTTCTCCATTTCTATAGTCCTATTATTATTTATATCATTATTTAGCTGATCTAGACTCTCACAACAAGTGATTTTCCACAAATGATTTCTTGGCTATCACAACACTATTTACTTAATCCCCACTTTCCCTCATCTGCATAAGCACAGCGAAATTCCTAATTACCTTTTAGTTGTATTTTAAATTTTATTGTGTCCTTTTCATTACAGCAGTCTTAGAATACATTTTAATAACTTATTGGGTAAATGCCCTTGTGATTATTACACCCCCAAATCACTCATCCTAATATACTTTAAAGTCAGTTGTCCATACTCTCTGCACTCTTAAAAAATATTCTGGAGATTCTTATGGAATCACATTAAATTAATAGTTATGGCAACTGGTCTATTCAAATTGTTCTACAATTGCTTTAATCTTTTTCAACATTTTTAACTTTTCTTGAAAAATCTGTATTTCCTTGAGACTCATTTTTGACTGGGACACCAGGTGGCTCAGTTGATTAAACATCCAACTTCGGCTCAGGTCATGATCTGACAGTTCGGTAGTTTAAGCCCCTCATCAGACTCTGTACGGACAGCTCAGAGCATCAGAGCAGAGAGCCTGTTTCGGATTCTGTGTCTCCCTCTCTCTCTGCCCCTCTCCTGCTCACGCACTCTCTCAAAAATAAATGAACATTTAAAAAAAATTTTTTTAAACACTCATTTTTACTAGTATGTATAAGCACTGTCTGAATTAATCTACTACATGTTATAAATCAATTTCAATTACATATTGAAACATTTTGTATGAGCTCTTTATTTGTCCCTCTACAGTCAACACCTTAAGATTTTCCCAGCTTCGAGTTGAATGTCTAGTTCATAAGTTTTCATTTTCATCTAAAAGTGAATCCATTTAATGACACAAATTCTTGAGGACAATTCTGACCACATTTCATAAATTTTGATATGCAGTGTTTTCACTACCATTACTTTTTGGATTGCTTGTAGCAGCATCTGGAACTACTCTTGAACACAAAGGTATTCAGAGGAGTTTAGTTTCCTCTCTTCCCGATTATCTGTCTACATAATTTCTTTACTTGGGGTTCTGATTCAGAGAATACAGATGACACAATTTATCTTGTTTTAGAATCAATCCATTTTTCTAAATGGTCCGAGACCACTATCAATAATGTATATATACCCTCTGATGCAAAGTATAAAGTGAAACAAGTACCTATTAAACCAAGCTTAAGTTGATCTCACTCAAAAAAAAACAAAACAAACAAACAAAAAAAAAAGTCCCGAGTCTTTATAATGGCCTAAGAAAGTCATACACCAAGTGGCCTCTGTTAAGTTTTATCTCATTTCTACTTTTCTCCCCCTTGACTACTTCTCTTCAGCTACAAGGGAAATCTAAACTATGTCAGGCATGCTCCTACTTTAGGGCTCATTTACTTGTTAAGCCTTTGCCTATAACTTGGGAATCCCAGAGATACTCACATGGGCTTGCTCCCGCACCTCCACTTTGTTTAAAGGTAGTCTACTTCTGGGGCGCGTGGGTAGCCCAGCTGGTTAAGTGGCCAACTTCAGCTCAGGGCATGATCTCACGGTTCATGAGTTCGAGCCCCAGATCAGGCTCCGTGCTGACAGCTCGGAGCCTGGAGCCTGCTTCGGATTCTGTGTCTCCCTCTTTCTCTGCCCCACCCCCTCTCGTACTCTGTGTCTCTCAAAATAAATAGACATTAAATAAATATAAAAAAAAAGGCAGTCTAACTTTTATTACTATTCCTATCTCTCCAACTAGATTGGAAGCCTGGTTACAGTAGGGATCTTGGTGTTATGTTTGTTCAATAATGTATCCCCAGAGCCTGTAATCAATGCCTAGTAAATAGCAGGTACTACAAACAACAAAAACAAAAAACAAAAAAAAAAAAAACTGTTGGTTGAATAAATGAGTTTTAAAATCACAGGCTCTGAAGCCATAATGCCTAGGTTAAAATCTCTTACTAGTTATATTGTCCTGGGCAACCTCCTTAACCTCCCTGTGCCCCAGTTTCCTCCTCAATAAAAATTATAGTAATAATACTTATCACACAGGTTAAGTTCTGAAAATTTAAGTGGTTAATACATGTAAAGCACTTTAATGTCCATGAATAGTTAAGTACAAAATAAGTGTTACATAATGACTAATATTACTGCTTTAATGAATTCTTTAGGTATACTTCAAAATCTCCCACTGTGTTTAAATTTTAATCAATTTTCAAAAAATTGTAACAAATTTTGCTTTGTATAAACTCCAATGCTTATAGTATGTCACACAAATTACTACGACATTGGGGAACTATACCTTTTACTTGGGTGAAAAATTGTATGTGTCTTTCATGCTTCCTTCCCTGAGTCCTCTTCCAGTATACACTTCTCGTTCACTTGTGGTTGCTTTAGTTTTAGTTTCGCTATATTCTTTAGAATCCTTACATTTGCCATGCTTATCCTCAACTATTCCTCTACTTTCAATCCATTTTGTGTCAATTTGCTTTAGGTCTGTCTCTTCTGAAGAGTATAGCTATAAATGAAGGGGAGACCTTCAGCACAATATGTCCAATCCATTCTATCCCACAAATGCTAGTAGGATTCCTCCTCAACACTTCCCCGTCCTCCAGCAGCGGCTAAGGCTGGAGTCTTCTGGGAGACCCAGCCTTTGTCATCCTTAGGCACACTTTTATTCTGCACATTGTGACTCATGTTAGGCAGCCTTCCTAAGTGGTTTTGTTAATCCTCTATAAATTCCTTATAAGTTTGCAGGGTGAGGATAGTCATAGGTCAATGGGATTTCTTGTGAGTGAAGGTTAGAGACATATTAACATGTTGGTTGACTGGCTCAGTGTACTATCTCAAACCAGAGGTTTCCTTTATTACATGAGGAAAGTGCTGCTCTAAAAATTAAAAAAATAAAAGAAAACACTATTCTGCCTGCTTTTCTTTTCCACCCAGATTCAACTTCTATTCTTTCTAGCTCACTGCTAGAAATTCTAAACAAATATTATGTAAATGGCAATACTAGCAAACCTTTTCTTGTTCCTCTATGAAGAGACTGTTAATACTCAGCAGCCAAAGACTAATAGAAACACACACCTTTAGTTGAACAAGTTTTATTTATTACTCACTACGACTAAGAATACAGCACATTATGGGTAAGGGACAACTTACAAAATACAGGCTCATGTCAAGTGTTTGGGGAAGGGCTCTGGATTGAATACTGTCAAAAGTGGGAATAAATCTGTGACTGACCGTCTTTTTTTGTTTTTTTAAAATGTTTATTTTTGAGACAGATACAGAGCATGAACAAGGGAGGGGCAGAGAGAGGGAGACACAGAATCTGAAACAGGCTCCAGGCTCTGAGCTGTCATCACAGAGCCCGATGCGGGGCTCCAACTCACAGACCATGAGATCATGATCTGAGCCGAAGTCAGATGCTTAACCAACTGAGCCACTCAGGCACCCCTGTGACTGACCATCTTAATAAATCTTACCTAGAAGAACAGAAGGCCACAGTAAAACTAAAATAGTAATTAGTAAACCAACAGAAATTGCTCAAATTAGCTGGAACAGAGGTGTCTTTGGTATTTCTTGTGGCTTACACAGTGACTTTGTTTTTGTATGTGCTTAGTTTATGAAGTAATCTTCTTTTTTCTCTCATCACAATCACAGAGTGGATATATCTCAGGTTGATGTTTTGTGAGATTATACTCAAAAGGAAAACATAAAGGTTCACTGTGAATGCAAAGCCTGTTTCCAGATTCAGAGACTGCTGTTCCCTCTCAAGTTTTTAAGGTATATTTCAACTTAATACTTTAAAATATCTCCTGATATATCCCATTATGTCTTATAAAAATAACCAGATCTAGTGTTTTCATGGCTGTTCAGTAACAAATGCAGGGGCACCTGGGTGGCTCAGTCGGTTCAGCAGCTGATTTTGGCTCAGGTCATAATCTCATGGTTCATGGGTTCTAGCCCCACATCAGGCTCTGTGCTGACAGCTCAGAGCCTGGAGCCTGCTTCGGATTCTGTGTCTCCCTCTCTGCCTCTCCCCCACTCGTGCTCTCTCTCTCTCTGTCACTCAAAAATAGACATTTTTTAAAGAATTAAAAGGAAGGAAGGAAGGAAGGAAGGAAGGAAGGAAGGGAGGGAGGGAGGGAGGGAGGGAGAAATAGACACAAACCAGGGCACCTGGGTGGCTCAGTAGGTTAAGAGCCTGACTCTTGATTTCAGCTCAGGTCCTGATCTCACAGTTTGTGGGATCAAGCCCTGTGCTGAACAGTGCAGAACCTGCTTGGGATTCTCTCTTCTCCCTCCCTCCCTCTCTCTCTCCCCTCCCCTGATCATGTGCTCTCTTTCTCTTAAAATAAACTTTAAAAAAAAGAATAGATGCAAAACAATCTATGAACTTACTATTCAAAAAAATAAAAGAACAGGCCAAATACATGCATGCATTTGAAGAGAACACAGGACGTGCAAAGTAGTTACACCAACTAACCATGAAAGAGGTGGTTATCTAAGTAGTGGGAAAAGGAAAACACAAACAAAAGCGGCATGATCCAAAAGAATTTTTTTTCCACTTTGATTTAAAAAAAAACAAAAACAAAACACCACGCTATACATAAAGTGAATATACAAATGAACATGCATTTATAATTTTATGTAAGTTTATTTATTTTTGAGAGAGAGAGAGAGAGAGCACGAGAGTGTGGGGGAGGGGCAGAGAAAGAAGGAGAGAGAGAATCCCAAGCAGTCTCTGCCCTGTCAGCACAGAGCCTGATGCGGGTCTCAAACTCACCAACCATGAAATCATGACCTGAGCCAAAACCAACAGTCAGATGCTTAACCAACTGAGCCACCCATGTGCCCCAAATGAACATGCATTTAAAAACACCTCAATGTTTCCCTTTTCCTATGAAGGATAGTATCAGGACAATTTGAAAAATCTGAGTAAGATACAGGGATTAGATGATAGCATTATATCTATGTTAACTCTTTGTATTTTAAAATTATATTGTGATTACATAAGACAATACCCTTGTTTTTAAGGACATACACACTGAAGTATTTAGAGGTAAAGGATCATTATGAATGTACCTTTCTCAAACAACACAGAGAAAGAAAATTATGTTTACATAAACAAAAGAGAATGAGAAAAGAAATGTAATCAAATGTTAACATTTGGATAATCTGGATAAAGGATACAAAGGAATTCCTTTTATTATTTTGGTCACTTTTCTCCAAGTATGAAATTATTTCAACATAAAAAGCTTTTTTGTCAAAATTAGATTTGTCAAAATTAGATTTGACAAATATCAGCATCCCCAAATTACAGATGGAGAGAATAAAAGTCAAAATAATCATACAACTAATTAGAAGAGGTGAAGCTGAAGTCCAGTTTACTCAAATATGTACTTCACTTTCCACAGAAAGCCTTAACATTTCAACATAATGAGTAACTCATCAACAGATATAACTATCTTATCCCAGAGAGAAACAATGTGCTGATTATTCATAATTTCCTCTTACAGTACTTCCCTCCTCTCAAGGTCTGATGTTACAACCACTGAATTTTAAAAAATGTTTAACTCATCACTGATGAGCACATAAACAGCTATTTATGCATCAGAGGTATCCAAATCCTAATCGATGCCACAGCATTCAAAACAGCTGTGTTTGTGTCAGGACATTCCAGGAAACTAATCTATGATTTTACAACTCAGGTGATTATAGTCATTGTACCACTAAAACAAACTGTTAAATGCATCATTTACCTGAGAACTGCCACTGAAACCAGGAGGTTGGTTGAATTCTGTGGAATCAATAATACTACTGCAAAATGAAGAGAGAAAAATATGATTTCAGTGTTTACATTATTCTATCAACAGAAAAGGTAAATCTAAAATATATCATATCTAAATCCAATATTTCTTCTTTCTAAGGAAAGAAAATACTTATTGCCAACAACTTAATTAGATATCAAATAAGTGCATAACCCATAAACCAAACATCAGGAAATATAAACAATTTACCCCTTGACCCGACCACTTAAACAAACACACTGTGAAAGAATGTCAATAAGGAATAATCACAAAACAGGTGTATACCCAAAGGTATTTGCTTCCACTTCATTTTCGGATAGGTTCATAGGTTGTATGGAACATCAGGAAAAGAACACAAGCAAGCAATTAAAGTTACAGTGAAGAGATCCTGTTATGCCCCTGAAGAGCTACGCACCCTCAAACACATACTTTATAACCTCTGCGCTTCCTCATCTGCAAAGTGAGATGAGTGGGGGGTGAGCTATCTCTAGATTATCTAGAGTCCCATCCAGGTCCCAAATGTTAGGATAATCATCTTACAGGAAAGAAAATTACCAAAGGAATGGAATAAGTTGTAAAATACCAATACTCTTTTTCTCACAGTCCAAAACCTATACACTAGTTTTCTCTACCCCGATCAAAACATCATGCTTTCTGCATCAGTTCTTTTTATTTGGTTATAACCTCTGTGCATGTTCCTACCTAATCCTACAAAAACCTCTAAAACTATCTTTTTCTTTGTATTAGTTCTATCTTACCATTTGTCTTTTCACATCATCACTCCTACATACTTCTGATCTTTAAATAAACTAGCCTATGTTCATAGGTGTTCATTAACACCTGAAAATGGCAAAACATATATCAACCATGATCAACCAGTTATTTACATTTAAAAAAACTCTTCTTCCCTAATACTACTATAAAAAATGTTTATATTCTTGCCTACCCTAATGAAATTTAAGCAAGTGAAGGTAGTGATTAAGACGGGTCTCTCTACACAAATACACAAAATCATTATTTACCTTAGTATTCAAACGACCTCAAAAGTTATGAGAGGCATTCTTTTTTTCTTTAATTTTTTTTAATGTTTATTTTTGAGAGAGAGACAGAGCGCGTGCAGGCAAGGGGCAGAGAGAGGGAGACACAGAATCCGAAGCAGGCTCCAGGCTCTGAGCTGTCAGCACAGAGCGTGATGCAGAGCTCGAACTCATGAACCGTGAGATCATGACCTGAGCTGAAGTCAGATGCTCAACCAACTGAGTCACCCAGGTGCCCCAAAATGAGAGGCATGCTTAAGGGCAGAGAGTGGGTTTGTTAAATGACTGTGGGCAATTTACGAAAGGCCTTATCTGTCCACTAGTTTCTCCACCTATTAAAATAAGAAGGAGACTGCAGAGAGGTGTGAGGTTTAAATACGAATGTTCTCAGGATAAAGCCAGAAAAATGATAAACATTCAATAAATTTTTCCCTCTATTAATACAAAATTAGTCAAACAGTCTCACACTTTAAAAAAATACAATAAATCACATGGAACTGTCTTCACGGTAGTCTTAAAGAAAAAAAACAAAACAATCTTAATCCCTCATACCCTTAACTGTTCCTACAGGAAGGCTCAATTATATAAGAAGGTCTTCAAAGCATTTACACTACAAATTAATGTAATGGGTTTCTTCTGATGAAATATAACCAGTGATCACCGTCCTTGCACAGAGCCATGCACTGGTAAGAAAAGAGCATCCGCTACTTTTAGTGTACTCCATCCAGGGCTAAACATGAGGAAACACGTATTCAAAATCTCTCTGTTCCTTTTACTAATGAAATCTAACCCCTTAGCATTTGTATAAACATTAACAAAATTATGTAGCTGCATATTTAGAGGTCAACAGAACAATTTCTAGATGTTTTTTATGGTATTATAATTCAGATTTCTTTGACTGCAAGCCTGAATAATGATACTGACATATCAGTGTGTATAGTGAGATAACTATATTTGACTACATGTCAAATATATATTTAAAAATCAATTTGTAGGGGTGCCTGGGTGGCTCAGTTGGTTAAGTGTCCAACTCTTGGTTTCAGTTCAGGTCATGATTTCACGGTTTCACAGTTTCAAGCCCCATGTGGGGCTCTGCGCTGGCAGCATGGAGCCTGCTTGGGATTCTCTCCCTCTCTCTGCCCCTCCCCCATTCACACTGTCTGTCTCTCTCTCTCTCTCTCTCTCTCTCTCTCTCTCTCTCTCAATCTCTCTCAAAAAAAAATAAACTTAAAAAATTTTCAATAAAAATAAATTTGTAAAAGATTTCAAATTAATAAGCTTAAAGTGGTATTTTATTAATAATGACTGAAAAGTCTGAAATTTATTTTCTATAGATCTCATTCACCAGAAAAAATTTATTGCTACATGCTGGACTGTAACAGACGAATCTGCAAAAGAAACTTCTTTAATACTTCTCTTTAAAATATGTGTGTGTACAGGGGCACCTGGGTGGCTCAGTTGGTTAAATGCCCAACTCTTGATATCAAGATTCATGGGATCAGGCCCCACGTCGGTCCTGTGCTGACAGCATGGAGCTTGCTTGGGATTCTCTCTCCCCCTCTCTCTCTCTGCCTTCCCGTTCTCTCTCTCAAAATAAACAAATAAAAATATTGGGCTCAAAAGGATTATATAAAACTCAAATTCCTAAAACCTAGAACTCTAAAAATCAAATAAATGCAATACTTTTTGTGACTTATTTGAAGGTAAAACCTTCCCTAAACAGATCTGACCTCATTTCACTCCCCACGAACATTCATGCTTCAATGCTAAAATATTAATGTGCTTGATTATGTGGAACTGCCTCTTACTCCTCCATTAGTATTATGTAATAATTATATGGGGGCAGGGGGTAGGTGACAGACAGAATACTAAATACTGAAACGCTTCTGACTCCAAAGGCTTCCAAAAAAGTTTGGGGAACCTATACATCACACAGCTTGGGTTTATTTGAGAAATGTAACGTTAGCTCAGTAATAAAACTACTGGGTTCCTGAGTACACATCTATGGCCTCTGAGGAAAAAAAAAAGAAATTCAGTTTGTTCTTCAAAGAACAGAAGTTACTGGAATATTTCAGAACTCCAAAAACATTTTCAAGGTGCCTGGGTGGCTCAGTCAGTTGAGCGTCCAACTCTTGATTTCAGCTCAGGTCATTATCCCAGGCTAGTGGGGTCCAGTCCTGCATCAGGCTCTTGTCGAGCACGGCGCCTGCTTAAGATTCTCTCTCTCTCCCCCTCCCTCTGCCCCCTTTCCCTGCTTGTGCTCTCTCTAAAATTAAAGAACATTCCCAGGGGCACCTGGGTGGCTCAGCTGGTTAAGCGTCTGTCTGCCTTCGGCTCAGGTCATGATCTCATGGTTGTGGGTTCAAGACCCGCATCAGGTTCTCTGCTGTCAGCACAGAGCCCACTTCGGATCCTCTGTCCCCCTCTCTCTGCCCCTCCCCTGCTCGTTCGCTCTCTCTCTCTCTCTCTCTCTCTCTCTCTCTCTCTTCATAAATAAATAAATAAATACCCCAATACCCTTATTAATTGTGCCTTTTAAATTGTAGTTGATTAGGAAGTGTTATAGTTACACAGTGCATAGGGGGACTGTATGAACCTAATGCTTATACTGCCTTTTAAAATGTCTGTAGCTCCATAATTATTCCTAAAGTTAAAAAAACAAAAGCAAAAGTGCAATTCATTTTAAAATTTTCTTGGTAAGAAGAGTTTCCTCAGGGAAAAACTTACTATTGACAGATGTAAAAAGCAAGTATAACAGAAAATATCTGAAAGCACAGGTCTGAATCTATTGCTTTGCTGCCTCTGGAATTCTACTTGCTTGGTAGAATTTCAAAAACAAAAGAGCAAGCTCAAAAAAAGAAGACTGACAAGACTGATTTGCCACTAAAACTAGCGAAAGTCCCAGTGTGTTAGGCTAAGTGCTGTGTTTAACTACTTTATATTCTACTACTATTTTCCAGTGAGGGGAAATAGTTTACAATTTAGTTATAATTCACACAGGAGAAATTTTTCATTGTCAGATGATACAGGTACCACAAGTCTTAAGTGTTACAAAAACCCAGTTATCTGAAATAACCTCAGAAAAGGCTTTAAAAGCAAGGAAAGCAACAATAGATTCAAAGTAGAGGGTCTGGAGAGTGGGAAAAACAGGCTAGGACTTGGGTAGTGGAGAGACAGTAAACAGCAGAAATGGAAAATGGTAACAGCACATAAAATTTTATGCTTATATACAGTTATCTTTATATGTAAAACAGGGTTACCATATATTCTTTTAGTCTTCCCAGCCTCTCCCATTCCAGACCTCCAGAACCAAGGTATATCTATAATAATCAAAGGGGTGAAAAGTTTCCTCTAGGACTAATCTGACAGGACAAAAAAGCCATCAGCAAGAGGATGCAATCACAGTATATGAATGGAATCAACCAATAATTTGTTTCCTGCCCAAACATTTAATTTTAATTTTCCTGGCTCTCCAAGTCCAGAAACTCGATTTCAGGTGGGTTATTTGTTTCATCTTGCTTTGACTTCAGGTGTTCTTAAGTCGTTATAAAAGGATATATAACTGTACAGACTTGAGAGTAAAACAAATCTTTGCCTTATCCTCCACAAAAGATGAAATAAGCTAAGAATATAAAATTTTAGTGTTGAATATTTGAGCTTCCTCTTATGAAAAAATCCTATCTGATTTAAAGATTTATTTAAATACATATCAGTAATACAGACATGTTCACTATCTACTAAACCAATATTTACATACTTTTAAAGTATGAACCCCCCACACCTGCATTTAAATCTCTGGGATCTACCTCAGACCTAATGATCAGATTTGGGGATAGGGTTCAAAACTCTACATTACAAATAAGAGTCTTGGTGGATGCTTACACACACTGAAATTTGGTGTAGCCACACCTTACATTTCAGAGTTGGAATGGACTATTAACATCTTCATCAAGTGGTGACAAATTACAGTTTAGTAATAAGAACTCAAAGGTGTTTTTTTTAATCCTGAAAAGCCAACAAATCAAATGTAATTACTAAAGTTTTAGAGTTAAAAGCATTTTGGTTATTTTAAATCTTGGAATCGAAAAGTCTTATTTACATATTTTAAGCAGAATAATTAATGTGCCAGCAGAACTTATTTTTCATCCTAAAGCTATGTAACCATCAGAGCAGAGTTCTAGGGTCTGTTTTAGTCACAACTATACCCCTAGGGACTAAAGCAGAGTTTTACGTATGTGTCATATGGCCTCCAAAACTGCCTGAGTGACTGAAGAATAAATTCTTCAAACATTCTAAATAAAGAAAGTGCAGTTTCAGAAAAGGTCTTCATAACTTGCTACTTCTCTATTACCTATCAATTTAATGAGAAATGGCAGATGTATGAAGAGTACCCGCTACATTATTGCCAAGGAAGTTTGTTTTCTGTGTTTTGTCTTTCTTTTTGTTTTAAATCAAGTTGAAAATTCTGTAAGATTCTTTAATGTCCCTCATCTCCTAGGACTTCAATTTCAACTCCTTTGCATAGTATAGCATCAGTGTAAGGCAAGTAACTCCTCACTACTCAGAACAATAAAACAATCAACTGGTTTTACTATTTCTCCCACACCATATAGAAACTTCACTAAAAAACAGCCACACCATCATTTATGTTCAAAAGTGCTCAATGCAGGTACAGCAGAGATTTCTTAAGATCCACCTAACCTTCGAGATACAGAAAAATGTGTGGAGAATTTCCTATATTGTTACAATTCCCCTTTTGGATAAAGGAAATAAAGGCTAAATAAAAACTGTAGGTTTATGTAGGGAAAATTTTTCAAATATATAATAGAGACAAAACTCTAAGGATCAGAGTTAGCCTTGACCATAAAAGCATTTCAATTTCTATATTTTAAACAAGTTATCTCCCCAAGTAAAATAAAGCAATTGAACCAATAATAATTATCAAAAAGTACCAAGAACTTAAGCATCAGTATGTGAAGAAGGATCCGTTAACACAGCCCTAGTCATAATCCAGCCAAAGACCTGACACACAAGAATAAGAATTGTGGGTCCATTTTCATCTACTAAACCAAAGAGCCATCTCAAACCACCACCCACCACCACCACCCTCACATTTTTTTTAATGACTAAAGGTAAATATAATCTCTCACTGATGCAGGGGAGCTAAAGAAATTATTTTTTTTACGTTTATTTTGAGAGAAGGAGGAGGAGCAAGGAGGGAGAGGAGGAAAGAGGAATTCCAAGCAGGCTCCACTCCGTCAGTGCAGAGATGGCTGTGGGGCTCAAATTCACCAACTGTGAGATCATGACCTGAGCCAAAATCCAGAGTTAGATGCTTAACCGACTAAGCCACCCAGGGGCCCCCTAAAGAAGAATTTCTTAACCTAGTCCAGAGCCATTATGAAACATCATATTCCTTTAGTTTCATTAGTTTACTCGATCAAATTATAAAATATACAAATTCACCAGGTATATACAAAATATAAAACATAGAAATTCACTACCCTACATATATATTCTTGATAATAAATAATTCTACATTGATAAAGTGACCCCTTGCTTTTCCTTCCTATTATACCTACATTTTGATTCATCTGGACCTTTGTCAAAAACGATGGAAACACAAATAAAAGGTAAGTCTCAAAAATATCTGATAAAAAAAGTTAAATAAAAGGTATAAAGGTCTTATCTCTATTTTATTTATAAACCTCCCTCTTTTATACACAGAAAATCTTAATAAACAATTCAAATTTTAAACTTATAAATGTGTCTTTTTAAAAAAATGAATTAAATTTGTGATCAATAGGAAGTCTCTTATGGGTAAGGCATTTTAAAGATTGGAGAATCTAGGCCAGAAAAATTTTATTTACTGTAAATATTTATAATATATTTACTATTTTATCATAAGAAAGCAAAAGTTATTTGGCAAATTTAACTCCAATGACTCTCTGGATCATATTACAGCATATCTACCCTAAGCAAACAGAGAAGCTTAAACTAATACATCATCTTCAAACAATGTTATCTGGAGTTCTGAAAACACAGAGGTAAGAAACTAATAATTGACAATTCTTGGGGCGCCTGGGTGGCGCAGTCGGTTAAGCGTCCGACTTTAGCCAGGTCACGATCTCGCGGTCTGTGAGTTCGAGCCCCGCGTCGGGCTCTGGGCTGATGGCTCGGAGACTGGAGCCTGTTTCCGATTCTGTGTCTCCCTCTCTCTCTGCCCCTCCCCCATTCATGCTCTGTCTCTCTCTGTCCCAAAAATAAATAAAAAACGTTGAAAAAAAAAATTAAAAAAAAATAATAATTGACAATTCTGAAATACTTGCTTAAAGACAACAAACCGATTGTGAGACAATTATTTCTATGGTAGAAATTGTAGAATTCTAGAATTTCTATGTAGAAATCGTAGAATTCTAGAATTTCTACGTGAAAGAAGAAATTTGTAAAAATTTACAAGCAAAATTACTGGTAATGGTTTCAGAGAGGACTTAAAATCTAAATTTTAGATATTAGATTTTTTTGGTCTAAGAATGTTTTAATCTAAACATCCATCAGGATGCCTGGGTGGCTCAGTCGATTGAGCATCCAACTTTGGCTCAGGTCATGATCTCATGGTTTGTGAGTTCCAGCACCACAATGGGCTCACCGCTATCGGCGCGGAACCCACTTCAAATCCTCTGTCCCCCTCTCTGTGCCCATCCCACCATGCCTGTGCTCTCTCAGAAATAAAAGATAAACATAAAAATCATCACTGTCACTGACAAGAAAATCTTAACAGAAACGTTTCATTTTAGTAAAGTTTGAACTAAAAAGTTAAAAATGCCTCATATATTAATAATCCTCTATAAAAATGGATTACTATATATTCACTCACAATGATACTATCAGATAAAAGGACCAATCCCATTTGGCAACAGGTAAGAGAGACTGCGCTTGCCTATCATTCTCTAGTTCACTCATAATTTGACACACACAGATATGTAACAATAAGTGTAAACTATAGTTCACTGGGAACTGTGGAGACTTTCTTCCTCATAATCCAAAGCAGAATTGAAAAGGCCCTGAGAACAGCAATCTTAAGCTTAAACTAATTCTAGTAAGAGAAATTTGTAATGGATGAAGGCTTAAAACTATTTTTTTAAAAACCATAACCTATTTATCAAAGAAAGATCACACACTCATCCCCCTCCCCAAACCCACCCTAATGAAGCTTGGCTGATAGCTTTGGGGTTTTTTTTGAAGATTATGTTAGTTTACTTATTAAGTATACTAAACCTCATGCTTCAATCAAAATCTCACAAACTAATGAAAATTAAATAACATCCTAGGTTAAATACATACTTATTCAAAAACATAGTTTACATCCTATTATGTATAAGTGCTCAAATACAAATAAAGAAGTATAAGAAAAACTCAATAATCACAAAATTACAACACAGCATGGGAAACAGAAAAACTAGTACACATAGCACAGAAGCAAGAATAAAGTAAGCAGAAATGGGTTTTTCTGAAGTGTTTAATTCTATTTCTCCCTTCCTTTCTCCCCTGTCAGTCTTTAGGGAAATACTATATCAAAAAAGAAAAGATAAGAGTTCACCCTTGGTTGGATTCTTGGGGAGGAGGGGTTGGAAAAGAGGAGCTATTTAAGAGAGGAACCCGAAGTTTCTAGGCAAAAGGAACAGGTATAAGCAAAGATATTTTAACATCTTGTTTGGGGACTTAAATTCGATTCTTAAATCACACACACACACACACACACACACACACACACACACAAATTATGGAAGTCCATGCAAAAGAGTTGGATCTAAACCAACTTACATGCAGTGGAAAGCCACTGAAGGATTTTAAGTAGGAAAGAAACACGACCAGATTTCTGGCAATACTCTGGAGGAGGATAGTTAGAAGACCACTACTAGACTCCATGTGATATTGAGGGTCTAAACAAAGCAGCAGAAAGAGAATACACAGGATATGAAAATTACAGCTAATCATGGTATATAAAAGATAAAATCCTGGGGGAAGTGGGGCTGCAGAATACTCTTGTGTGTCTTTTATTTTTCCTTTCATTTTAACTACATTAGCTAATCATTAACTTAGAATCTATGCAGGGGATTCAATGACCCAACACATAAAGAGGTACTCATTACAGAAGAAAATAAATGAGGAGCACCTGGGTGGCTCACTCAGTTAAGCATCTGACTTCAGCTTAGGTCATGATCTCACAGTTCATGAGTTTGAGCCCCGCAACAGGCTTTGTACTGACAGCTCAGAGCCTGGAGCCTGCCTCAGATTCTGTGTCTCCTTCTCTCTCTGCTCCTCCCCCCACTCATGCTCTATTTCTCTCTGTTTCTCAAAAATAAATAAACATTAAAAAAATTTAAAACAAAAAAGAAATAGAAGAAGAAAATAAATGAATCTACAAAACGGCTTTTAAGGCAAACCTGCTTTAAAAGAAACCAAACACATTACAGTGAGGAATAAAACAAAAACTGTCTGGCATTTAAATAATAAAGCTAATATGGGGTGCCTAGGTGGCTCAGTTGGTTGGGCATCCAACTTCGGCCTAGGTCATGATCTCACGGTTCCCAAGTTCAAGCCCACGTCGGGCTCCAGGCTGACAGCTCAGAGCCTGGAGCCTGCTTCAGATTCTGTCTCTTTCTCTCTGTCTCTCTCTCTGTCTCTCTCTCTCTCTCTCTCTCAAAAATAAACAAACATTAAAAAAACTTAAGTAATGCAGCTAATAATTATGGGGGAAGAAAGTTATAATAATTGGAACTACATGCTATTTCCTAAAAATAAAAAAAAATTCAAATGTTGATAGTATAACATAACATTCTTTCCATCATGTTTAATTTCCCATCTCAATCTGAAGGATCATTTCCCAAGAGTAGTTAAGGGCTACATCATTTTTCCCAAATGCCTCTTTCAAACCTTAATATTCAAATTACTTGTAAGAAAATACCAAAACACTCTTTTGAAGAAATTATTACGTTTACATCTGTTTCCCTTCTTCAACTGTTAAGCAGGTTAACTCTGCCAGAACCTCATTTGACAACAGCTTTGCATAATGCATAGGATTTTAGCAGTTCTCCAACAAAGTTTTCACAGACTTCACGAAACCCTGTATCTTTTATAAGATCTGCTAGTTTATTTTATAATACAACCACTTCTCATCTCTTCATCCACTAAAATAATCCAAAAAAATAAATCCTAATCCAAGGCACCACCTCCTCTCTTCTAGACTGTTATTTGCTTCCTAACTTTATACCACAATTCCAATGGCAGGGCCGATACAGTCTCTCCTCCATCCTCCACATGGGTACCCCAGAAAAAATTTTAAAATCTAAATCAGTTCCTGCTCAAAACTCTCTCATGACTTTCTATCATATTTACACCTCATTCATGTGTCAGCTTAAATACTGCCTCCCCGGAGAAGCCAGACTATACAAACTGACATAGAATCCTGTTGCCAACCCATAATGTGCCTAGTTTTTCTTCCTAAGGTACTACTTATATGCTTTGTACTATTACTACATCATGTATTTGCTTGTTTGGTATCTCTCCCAATCTCACACAGACACCTACCAAAAGGTAAACTCCAATAAAGGGCAGGGAGTCTGTCAACATACTCCCAACAGCGAGAACAGTGCCCAGCGTATTGGAGGCATTCAATAAAGAGAGCCCATTAAATGAATGTAATACTATATTGTCACATGTTAATAAAACCCATCTGTAAGAAACTGAATAATAAACACATGGACACAATAAAAAGAAACACTACTATTAAACAAGAGAGGACAATGGGAATTGTCAATTTACTAGTGAATATTTTGTGAGATGACAATTTTTGCTTACCTGCATACACTCACGTAATATTCCGTTGACAAAGATCCCATATATTTCAGAAAGTGAACATTAAACTTAATGATAACAATATCCCACAGAATGAGTCATTCCCAAGTGTTTTAAAGAAAATAAAATATAAAGAAAAAAAAGTTGAATAACACAGCTAAAGTGACTCCAGAATCAACGTGAGCTCACAAGGATTCTCCACAAATGGTTAATGAGGAAAATATCAAATACCCCAGGAACCTTCGTTCATTAGAACATTCCTTGTGCCCCTTTCCCCTGCCTATCATACCAAATCAGATATAGAGTTTTCCTGAACTGACAGAGGTTTTGAAGGGTAGTGTAATCTCTCATACTGGCACGGAACAGCCTGATAACCCACGTGTTATCCTGTAACTATCCGTCTGAAAAGCTTCCACTGGACCATTATCCTAAATGGACTGGCAAGTTAAAAACATGTAAAATTGCTCTTCCTTTGAACAATTCAAGCAAAAAAGTTCAAATTCAAATTTCAGGTAGTACATATTTCATCCACTAGAACTTTAGAGCTAGAAGGAACCAGTGACATTTACTATATTTCACAAATACTTACTGAATGAGGCCAGTCACTACTGCCACTCTATAACCTAGGGAAACCATCACAAGCAAAACCAATACAATCCCTGGTCTCATACAGCATATAGAAGAAAAGACAAATTAACAATGCAGTGTTATGAAGAAAATACCAGGGAGATCTAAATAACAGATTTAATGCCCTCATTTTCAATCTGGGGAAAGTGATGTGCCCAAGAAAATTCAACAGGTCAGGGGAAAAGCCCAAGGTTTTACTTTATAACTTTTTCTCTAATATTACCTACCATTTCAATTATAGATTGTTAAGGTCATCTGATTTTAATTTACAAGATATTTAAAGCTACTATTATTTCAAGAAATTCACCAAACTTTTAATCCAACAGTGAATTCATAATATTACTTTATTCTACTAACTATTCATGGCATGAAAATTCAAAGCATTAAAGAAACAGATGGGCCATCTGAATCTCATTTCTACATCGTGACCAAAAGTAATTTCTCAGGGGTTTTGTACATTACACAGAAAAGGCTTCCAAGGACTACTACCATATGTGCATTTTGCAACATAAATCCTAAGTAATTACAAGTTTGAAGCTTTGTACCTGTGTGATGGAGAAGGAGCTTCAAATTGAGGCACTGTGCTATCCTCACTGACAGGAGAGTACAAGCCGCTCATTTCCTGAAAGCACAATTATCTGAGTTATAGGAGACACTCCAAACAGAAGAAGTGTAAATCAAAATGAGATATATCATATTCCTTTCCAATCCCAGGTTTTACTAGTCCATTTTGTCTCAACATCCAAATTTCTCAAAACTTCCTCTCCGCAGAGTACAAAAGAATATTTAAAGAGTTAACAGATAGCCTTTGTATGGTACACATTCTTAAAGAACTAGAAAGTCTTTAATAAATATTGTTCACGCCAAATGAAGTCACCAAATGTAGAAATGGTCAAATGCAAATATTTCAGATGAGATGTACAGTATACGATGTGAACAGTGAACAAGCTAATCATTAATCCAAGTGAGAATCTACTGATTAATATTAAGATACACATGACAGTATGGTAACTGGATCATTAGGTTCAGCTCTCTGAAGTAGAGAAAAATAGGATGTGCCTACTATAAAAATACCCCTGCAAATATTAAGTAACTGTCCTCTTGACTCAAATACTAGCTTTTTAAAATAATGACTTAAATTGTGACTCATTAACTCAGAGGAAGAAGACTCCTAATTAACTATTATTGCATAAGTTATGTACCTCTAACTCATACCAACAACCAGGCCTTTTATTATGTGCTCTTTTGATTAACGTAAAAGCAGCAAATTTCAAAATGCCACTAAAGATACATAATCTGACAGAATTACTTCTGTGTAATCCAAGCTCAGTTCAATCATGCAGCCAAGCAAGGGACATAAATATAGGAGTAACAAGTTAGGAATGTCACGTGGGATACTGAATTTCCACAAAATATTAAACTCAAGATCATTTCACATGTTCTACATATCAGCAAAAGAAAATTACAACACATGTGAACAATTTAAAACATACACTAACTGTAAATGTAGCTGCAGAAAATAACGTCACATAATAGCCTATGACCCTCCAAAAGGTCCTCCGATGGATTTCCATAAGTAAACTGTATTATACTATAAATGCCTAACTATTGTTCCTGTGTTCTCCTAACTCTTTGTAAATCAACCTTAACACGGTAGATACATAAAGAATTATTTACTTAATAAAAGAAAAAAATTGTGACATCATTTTAATAATAACCGAGGGTTTTGTGGGAGTTAAGTTACTATGATAGCATACCAAGAAAATTATTTTTTTTCAATCTACCCAAGAATAATTATGGCAATAAAACAGTGAAAACAAATTTAGAACACATTTTATCATAAAGTGTTCAGAATGCTTTTTCTTTAAAAATGCACTGTGAATTAAAACTAAAGTAACATCTGTTACTTTCGATATAATGAAAACAAATCCCATAAATTCAATGCAGTAATTTAAAGGAAAAGAGACAATTTCATGAAACTGAAAATTGCTAGAGATGTGAGAAATTCTTGATCTCTTACTTCCACTCTTTTAATATCCTCTTCCAAAACACTCAGCTCCTTCTGGATCTGTTCCAGTTGCTGCAGACAAAAGAGAGAGGGGGAAAAAAGCCTAAACCAAACCACACTGGCATCACCACGATCATAAAATAACTTCACATTTGGAAAATAATTCCTAGAAAACTGAGCACTAATAGGGATTGCAGGGATGAAAAATCGCAGACAAAAAGAGCTGAAAGTTCCATGTTAAAAAGTAAATGTAGAGACTTAATAATTAAGAAAACACAATTCTGTACTTCTTTAATGCAACACGGATTGACTTTATACAGACTTTATTAAGATACAAATGAACAAAAATGACAATGTGACTTAATAAAAAGATAAAACATCCAAATACTTTCCAATTACCTCATTTGTTAGCAGTTAATGTCAACATGTCTGTTGTTAACCCCATTTTAAAAATAGAAATTAGTTTCAGAGGTTAAATCCCACCACCCAAAAGCAATCACAAGTTAGCATCTTAACATTTCCTTCCCTCTTAAGCATGTTTTTTAATTTTTAAAGTATTTTTTATCTTCTTTTTTAAGTTTATTTATTGGAGGGGGGGTGGGGGCAGAGACAGAGGGATAGAGAGAGAATCCCAAGCAGGCTCCACACTGTCGGTGCAGAGCCTGATGCAAGCCTGAACTCACAAACCATGAGATCATGATCTGAGCCAAACTTGGACTCTTAACCAACTGAGACACCCAGGCGTCCCTTAAGCATTTTTTTTAAAACATGTTTACAATAATGTTTAATCTTTGATATCTTACCCACTGCATCATAACCTTTTCCCATGCCATTAAAATGCAAACATTTTAACTGTTAAATCACGTTCAACAATATATTTAACCATTCTCATCTTACTAGAGATTTATGCTATTTGCCTGAGTGATTCTGGAACATGAGCCTGCATTTCAACTTTTAGTAAAAGATTATTAGGGGGGGCTGGGTGGTTCATTGGGTTGAGCATCTGACTTTGGCTCAGGTCATGATCTCACAGTCTATGAATCTGAGCCCCACATCGGGCTCACTGCTGCCAGCACAGAGCCCACTTCAGATCCCCTGTTCCCCTCTCTCTGCCCTTCCATTTCTTGCTCTCTCTCTCAAATAAATAAATAAATAAATAAATAAATAAATAAATAAATAAATACATTTTTTTTAAAAAAGGAAATATTTTTTTAAAAAATATTATTAAATGAAGTTAATCAAAAAACAAAATAGTTAGGAAGGCTTCATTATGTTAAACTGCTTTCCAGAAACACTACACAAATTTAAATTTCTACCACCAGTATACATAAGCGACTATCTTAATCTAAACCAAATGAACAGAACCAATTTTTAAAATGTAAAATAACAAAAATGAATACTTCTACTTATCACAAGATGTGAAACAGGTTCTACTGCACATTAGGAAAATGAAAAGCACAAAAAAGCTAAATGACTTGCCCGAGACCACTCAGAACGTAAGTGGCAGAACTGGTGTTCAAATCACAGCAGCCCTCTTGCTCCAGAATTCATGCTGTTAAACCATTAAGCTATACTATTTCTTGAAAACAGTACCTCATTATTTAACCTTTTATTTCTTTAATGACTGGTAAGGGTAAGCAGACTTTCAAGGTTTTATTAACATTAGTACCTTCTCTTCTGTGGCAATACATACATAATGGGTAATATAATTGATGACTTACTGCTAATAAACACTGGGAAGAACAGGATTTAGAAAACTATCGCCCTTGCCCTCATGGAACTCAGTCCAGGGGAGAAATAAACAAGTAAGCCAACAGTTGAAATAGCATAGTAAACATGATGATGATGGTATGCACACAGAATGTAAGAGAAGGTTGCTCCTAACCTAGATGGAAAACTGGGGAACAGGGGAGAGGCAACTGGATAAGTGAAATTAGATCTGAAATCAAATGAAAGGCTGAACCTTGAAGGACTAACAGAATTCTGCTAGGGAAAGCAGGGAGGAAAGAGAAAGATCTAAAAGCTATGATAAAGGAGAATAATAAATCTGAAGCTATGATAATGAATGAAATCACCCAATGTCAACCAGTTTGGTCAGCAGAGATGGGGAAAAAACGACATGGTAGGGAGAACAGCAATGTTTAAGAGATGGGCAAAGGACGATGGAGCAGCCCTGCACGAACTACCATGAAATGCAAAGCAGCAGCCACACAACCCAAACACAAGACAGCATACTACCACAGAAACCATGGAGGAGTGGGGGGTGAGTGTAAAAAAATAATTAGCATTTGTCAAAAGCTTTCAACTCTTCTATCCACCGTAATAAATTTTTCTCCACCCTAAAATTTTTCACTCAATACTCCCACCTTAACTGAAACCTTGCTCTCCCCCCAAAGACAAAGTCTATCTTGGAATTCTTTCAAATAAATGCTGATCAACTGATAAATACTCACACGCCCCATGCTTCACAGGGGACTTAACCACTTCTACTGCATATCATGCCCATTTCCAATAATCAGTCTGCTACTCCAAACCACTCTGGTCTGGTTCAATCTAAGCAGCCAAATCACTCTAGGGATCTTAGCCTTCAATAAACAACCCAGTCACTTCCTGTCATCACTGACGCCTCTTGTCTTTTGCCTTTTGGTTCATGCATATTTTCAACTCCAGGGATCTTAAGCTCTGACTCGACAAAGCATCCCATGGTCACCAATTAACCTTTATCATTAATTACCCTGAAATGTTCCACTCTTCAAATCTTTATTTAAACAAATGCTAGGGGTCTTTAGTATGAGCGCTTTAAAAATTAAATTTAGGGTCACCTGAGTGGCTTAGTCAGTTAAGCGTCTGACTTCAGCTCAAGTCAGATCTCACGGTTCGTTACTTTGACTCCCACATTGGGCTCTGTGCTGACAGCTCAGAGCCTGGATCCTGCTTCAGATTCTGTGTTTCCCTCTCTCTCTGTCCCTGCCCTTTTAGTACTCTGTCTCTCTCTCTTTCTCTCTCTCTCTGTCTCTCTCTCAAAAATAAATAAGCATTTTTTAAAAAGTTACATTTAGGGGCGCCTGGGTGGCTCAGTCGGTTAAGCGTCCGACTTCAGCTCAGGTCATGATCTCGCGGTCCGTGAGTTCGAGCCCCGCGTCAGGCTCTGTGCTGACCACTCAGAGCCTGGAGCCTGTTTCGGATTCTGTGTCTCCCTCTCTCTCTGCCCCTCCCCCATTCATGCTCTGTCTCTCTCTGTCTCAAAAATAAATAAATGTTAAAAAAAAATTTTTTTTAAGTTACATTTAAAAGAAAGATGAGGGGCGCCTGGGTGGCTCAGTCACTTAAGTGTCCGACTTTGGCTCAGGTCATGATGTCACGGTTTGTGAGTTCGAGCCCCGCATCAGGCTCTGTGCTGACAGCTCAGGAGTCCGGAGCCTGCTTCAGATTCTGTGTCTCTCTCTCTCTCTGCCCGTCCCTCACACTCTGTCTCTCTCTAAGTAAAATAAAGATTTTTATATATATGAAAAATGAAAGTAAACATCTACAATATCAACATCCAAAGATAGCCAACATCACTGGTAGGATACATAACATACAATAACTAACATCAAATTAATAATTTTCATTCCACTTTTGAACTTGAAACACCAGAAAAAAATTCCAACATCTCCTGAAATCCCAAATTATTAAACTCTAATGTCCTATTCTCTGAAGATAATGTCCCATCCTTTTAGTATCCCAAAAAGCTCTGTTTGGATAACATACATATTATTATATATGGATGATGCTATATATGAGGTGAACTACACAAAACTGCCAGTGTTCAACAATTTTTACTTCCAAAACCAATAATTTCATATGGTTCAACTTAAAAAAACTATCACACTAGAATAAATATCCTGAGTATATATCATTTGTTCTCCCTGGAAAATGGGAGAATTTTTGTTTTAAGATTTCAATTATACTCTACTTTTTTTTGAAGACAGAATAAGTTCACAGACAATCAAAAACCTGGGAATATAAAAATAAAAATATTATAAAATCTAAAAATAAAACTAAGGTACAAGTGCTGCCCTAATATATACATGTAGAACATAAAACAAAATGATGTAACCTACCTATGTGAAAAAGCCTGAAAAAGTATCAAGACAAAAAAAATTTTCAAGATTGGAGAAATGGAAATCACTTAGCACATATTAAATCTGCGACATTTACACTTAATGATGAGATTCTGAAGGGGTTCAGTTAAGTTACTGGGGCACTATGATACTGTGATTTATAATAAGAAATTCATAATTGGTCTTATTCGGCTCCTGGACACAGCTCCTAAAATGCTTGATGGTAAGTGTCCTTCTGTGTGCTTAATGACATGACTAGTGGCTGGCGTTCCTATAGAGCCTCCAGATGAGGGCTGGTTGCCAAGGGAACCAAGTATATAATTAGGTTGGGACTTTCAGCCCACTACACCATGCCCAGGTAAGGGAGAAGGACTGGAGATTGAGTTTAGTCATACCTTTGCAATGAAGCCTCCAAAAAATCCGCTAACAGAAGGTGTTTGAAGGGCTTCTGGTTTGGTGAACACGTGGAGATGCTGAGAGGGGGTCACACCTGGAGAGTGTATGGAAGCTCTGGGCCCCTTCCCATCTACCTTGTTCTACACATCTCTTGTATCTGGCTGCTCCTGAGTTGTATCCTTTTATAATGAAGTGGTAACCTAGCAAGTAACTGTTTTCCTTAGTTCTGCAAGTGATCAAACCCAAGGAGGAGGTCATAGGAACCTCCAATTTATAGTCAATCAGAAGAACAGGTGACAAGGTGAACTGCAATTTGCATCTGAAGTGGCATCTCAGTCTTGTGGGACTGAGCCATTAACCTGTGGGATCTGAGGCTAACTCCAGGTAGACAGTGACAGAATTGAATTGCATTGGAGGACACCCAGTTGGGTGTCCACAGAGAACTGAAGAACTGCTTATGTAAGAATCACTCACATATATGGTAGCCAAAAGTATGAGAGCAGAGTGATAAGGGAAGCAAGTGTTTCCCCATCAGGCAACAATGCAAGACATTATAGTAATAGAAAAGAGAAGAAAGACACAGGACAACAATTCTAAGGAAATAGAAAAGAGAATTAATCTAAATTCACCCTTCAAACATGTTTTGTAACTGGGAGCAGCAGGATCTAGAATAAAAGTATAAATCAGAGTTCAAGAATGTTTTGGTGATATGGAGAAAGTCCACAAAGATAAACTACCACTACCTGGATGAAAACTGATCACAAATTGGGAATGATATCCAAAATCAACCCTGGATTGTATCATCATGAGTTTGGGAATTACTAAAAATAATAATAAATACATATGATGGAGAAATGCTTGAAGCTCAGTCTTAAACCTGTATTAAGGCACTTTCAACACAGCATGATGTACCAAAACCCAAAGAAACATTTAAATTTAATAAGTGAAGATTAAAAAAAAAAGTGAAGTTTCGGAATCCCTTAAGACTAAAATGTAAAAGAATTCAAAAATAAAGAGCCCCCTTTTACAGACATTTGCTTTGCGGCTTATAGATGTCATTTGTACTCAGTTACTGACCTACACATGATTTGATAAAAATATGCTAAAGTGTTAAACTTAGTGTTTAAACTTTGTTTTTTAAAAGCTAATATAATTAGAATAAATTGTAGCTGCCAAGACTATTTCAAACATCTGACATTTTCAAATCTGAAAAAAAGAATACTGGAACACTTTCAGGAAAAAGAAAATGGGTGAAAAAACGAGAATAGCCAATTTTCATATACTATACATAAAAACAATAATGAGATACCAGTGTATATCTATTAGAGCATCAAATCCAGAACAATGACAACACCAAATGCTGACAAGAATATATAGCAATAGGAGCTCTCATTTATTCCTGGTGGGAAAGAAGAATGGCACAACCACTTTGGAAGACAGTTCGGCAATTTCTTTAAAAAGTAAACATAATCTTAGCATGATTCAGTAATCATGCTCCTTGGTATCTACCCAAAGGAGTTGAAAACTTATGTCCACACAAAACCATATTTATAGCAGCTTCCTTCATAACTGCTAACACTTGGAAGTAACCAAGATGTCCTTCAATAGGCAAAGTGTAAACATTATCACATTCAGACAACAGAATGTTATTCAGAATGAAGAAGAAATGGGCTTTCTGGGTTGTATGGGTGGCTCAGTCAGTTAAGCGTCTGACTTTGGCTCAGGTCATGATCTCACAGTTCATGAGTTCAAGCCCCACACTAAGCTCTGCACTGGTGGTGCAGGGCCTGCTTGGGATTCTCTCTCCCTTTCTCTCTCTGCCCCTTCCCATTTGTGCACTCTTTCTCTCTGAAAATAAATTTAAAAATAAACTTTAAAGAAGAAATGGGCTTTCAAACCATGAAAAGACATGGAGGAAATTTAAACACATATTACTAAGTAAAAAAAGCCAATGTGAAAGGCTACATAGTGTTTAATTCCAACTCTATGACATTCTGGAAAAGGCAAAACTAAGGAAAACACTAAAAAATCAGCGATTGCCATGGGTTGGAGATAGGGAATGGGATGAACAGATGGAGCACAGAGGAATTTAAGGGCAATGAAAATACTCTGTATGATACTATAATGATGGATATATGTCATTACACATTTCTCCAAACCCACAAAACGTACATGACCAAGAGTGAACTCCAAAGTAAACAACAGACTTTGGGTGATTATAACATGTCAGGTTCATGAATTTTAACAAAGGTACCCTCTGGTGAGGGATGTTAATAGGGGAAGCCTTTGCACATGTGAGGGCAGGGGGTATATGGAAAATCTCTGTACCTTCTCACTTTTGCTGTGAACCTAAAACTTCTGTAAACAAACAAAGTCTTTAAAAATATATGGAAGATGTGGATACACTTATTCTAAGAGTTATTACCAAAAACAAAGCAAATTTAGCCATATGAAGTACAAACTAAAGTTATACCACCACCCCATAAATATACACATACTTAATACATAAATCCTGTAACAGCAGGCAGGCTTAATTATAAGCCTTCATTCAGCCCCCTGATTGTAATTTTTTTTTTTTAAGTTGAGAAGAAAGCATAGAACAAGCAAGACAGACAGACAGACAGACAGACAGAACGAAATAAAGAAAGAAAGAAAAAAAGAAAGGAAGAAAGAAAGAAAGAAAGAAAAAAAGAAAGGAAGAAAGAAAGAAAGAAAAGGAAAGGGAAGAGAAGAAAAAAGAAACTGGACCACAGGTGACATATGGAGATGGCTTACTTAAAAGCAAATGTAGGGGTGCCTAAGTGGCTCAGTCAACTAAGCATGTGACTCTTGATTTCGGCTAAACTCATGATCTCAAGATCCTGAGCTCAAGCATTGCCCCCCCCCCCAGCACCCCCCCTTTGAGGCTCCAGGCCCAGCCTGGAGCCTAATTAAGATATTCTTCCTCTCTCTCTCTCTCTCAAAACAATTTAAAAATTAAAATGTTTAAAAAAAAACAAATGTAAATAGATATCAACACCAGTACTGTGTGATAAGTTACAAATATTAGGTAATATCTACAGCAACCCTTAAAAAATGTATACAAACAAATGTACTCAAAACCATTATAAATAAATAAAAATAAAATTCTAAGAAGCATTCAGATAACCCTTAAGAAGAAAACATAAAAACAACAGGGGCACCTAGGTGGCTCAGTTGGTTAAGCGTCCAACTTCAGCTCAGGTCATGACCTCATGGTTCATGAGTTTGAACCCCGCATCAGGTTCTGTGCTGACAGCTCAGAGCCTGGAGCCTGCTTCTGATTCTGTGTCTCCCTCTCTCTCTGCCCCTCCCCTGCTCACACTCTGTCTCTCTCTCAAAATTAAATAAACATTAAAAAAAAAATAAAAGAAAAACAACAATAACAAAAACCGAGGTGCCTGGGTGGCTAAGTCAGTTAAGCGTTAGACTCTTGATTTCAGCTCAGGTCTTGATCTCAAAGTTTGTGAGTTTGAGCCCCACATGTGGCTCGCTACTATCACTGCAGAACCCACTTCGGATCCTCTCCAGCCCCTCCTTAGCTCTCTCCCAAAAATAAACATTAAAAAATACATACATATATATATATATATATATATATATATATATATTTAAAAAATAATAATATAAAAAAATAAAATAACAAAAACCAACAAAGGAAACATAAAACAAAGAATAAAATGGTAGGCTTAAGCCATAACACTTCCATTAAATGTAAATGCTCTAAATATACTAGGACTGATTCTGGCGGAGTGGATAAAAAAAAAAAACTCTTGCTATCTTTAAGAAACTCACCTCAAATATAATTATTCAGTAATTCATGTAACAAGGAAACAAAGACTCAGTAAAGATGCAGAAATTTTTTTCTACACATTTAACAAATTTTACATTGCAGCATGCAATTGCAGAAAAAAACAGTCTTTTTCAAAGACAAATCTTTCAAAATTTAACCAACAGGTGAGAGTGCAGATATCATATTTAATATCTGAAGGACATTAAACACCAACTATTTACTGATAAAACACCAACTATTTACTGATAAAAATAAACAGAAATAAAACACCAACTATTTACTGATAAGAATGTAATTAAAACAGCAATCAGTAACAAAAAGGCAACAAGAAAACTCCAATGTCCAAGTAATAATTTTACTTTTTTTAATGTTTGTTTATTTCTTTTAAGAGAGAGAGAGAATCCCAAGCAGGCTCTGTGCTGTCAGCACAAAATCTGACACGGGGCTTGATCTCACAAACCCTGAGTTCGTGATATGAGCAGAAATCAAGAGTAAGATCTTAACCTACTGAGCTGCCCAGAAGCCCCCTAATAAATTTACTTCTAAATAACCCATAGGCCTAAGAAAAACTGTAATGAAAATTAGAAATTCTCTTGAACTACGGAATAACAAATAAAATACCATACCAAAATCATCAGATGCAACCAAGGAAAAATTATGGCCTTAAATCCCTATATTAGAAAAAACAGTAAGCATAATATGTACATCCAAGTTAAGAAATTAGAAAAGGAATAATAAAATAAAACCAAAGAAAGTAGAACAGTAGAAATTATAAAGTGCATAAATTAGTCAAATGGAAAGCAAAAATAAAGAGAACAGAAACAAAGCCAATAGTTGGTTCTTTTAGATAGACAGACTCATAAAACTGGCAAGAGTGCATCAAGAAAAAAAAAAAAGGAAAAGGGAAAGCAGCAGTAAGCAAAGTCAGGAATGAAAGTTATTACTAAACACTCTGGGGGGCATTCAAAACTTAATATTAAGACCAATCTTACACCAATCCATTTGAAAATTTAGATGAAACAAACAACTAGAAAAAGCATAACATGTCATAGGTGATATTTACAACAAAAACTGAACAATCATAACTGTTGCATAACAGTTATTCTGTTATTCTGTAAGAGAATAAGCATAACTGCATAAGCACGTAAGTGTTGCAGTAACTAATCAATAGTTTAAAACTTTCTGCAAACAAACAACAAATGCAGAGAGTTTCTTCAGTAAAATCATTAAGCATTCAACAAAAATATCCTCCCTAGACTACACAAACTCTTCCAGAAAACAGAAGGAGGGTACATTCCCAAACTCATTTGATAAAATAACAAACTTTATAGCAAAGCTGGACAAGATCAGCATAAGAAAAAACTTATAGGACAATCTCACTAATGAAAATAGATATAAAATCCTAAACAAAGTATCAGCAAACCAAACAATACAGAAGAGGATATACATCATGGCCAAGTTTGGTTTACACTAGGAATGCAAGTAGGGCAAACAACCATCCTGGGGGGGGGGGGGGGGCCCGCGGGGGGGGGGGGGGGGCGGCAGGCGGGGGGGCGGTTCCTAGAATGTAGAATGTTCAGTGATAAAACTAGAATATGCTTGGGCAAATCAGGATGGATGATCACCCTAGCTGCAAAGCTAATTGACCCTTTTATGTTAAACCAATTTAATTATTCACATTCACAGAATGAAAAAAAGTATCATCTCAGATGCACAAAAATTTGGAGAATACTCCATGATTAAAGGGAAAAAAAAAAGTCCTCTTAGGAAACTGGGAACAGAAATTTACTTCCTTAAACAATAAAAAGTACCTACAAAAAAACCTACAGAAAACATCATACCTAATGGTGACACGTCGAAAGCTTTCACTTTGAGATCAGCACCAAGACTAGGATGCCCCGCTATCACCACTTCTATTCATCATTGTACCGGATGTCCTAGCCAGCAGAGTAAGACAAGAGAAATAAATAAAAGATATAAGGATCATAAAGAAAGAAACTAAACTGTTAATACTTGCAGATGATGATGTGTATACAGAAGACATAAAAGAATCTACAAATAAATTATTAGAATTAATAAGAATTTAACAAGGTTGCTGGATAAAAAAATTACCTATAAAAATCAACTATATTTTTATGCACCAGCAACAAACAGTAAGAAACTGAAATTGAAGGCACAGACATTGTTTATAATAGTATATAAAAAAAATTACTGAAGACCTAATAAATCTAAAACAAAGGTGTGTAAGAATTCCCTAAAAAATATCCAAATTGTGAAGGACATTCTTAAGGACCTAATTATATACAGAAAAATCCTTCATTCATGGGTCAAAAGCCTCAATATTGTATATGTATATACGCTCCCAAATTGATGTATGGAGTCAAAGTAATCCCAGTTAAAAAAAAAAAAAAAAAAATCACAGCAGGTTTACCATGTAAATGTACCAGCACCAGCTGGTTTTAAAATTTATATAGAAAGGGGTGCCTGGGTGGCTCACTCAGTTGAGCATCCGACTTCGGCTCAGGTCATGATCTCACAGTTCGTGGGTTCAAGCCCCGTGTCCAGCTCTGTGCTGCCAGCTCAGAGCCTGGAGCCTGCTTCAGATTCTGTGCCTGGAGACACAGCATCTGCCCCTCTCTCTGCCCCTCCCCCATTCACGCTCTGTCTCTCAAAAATAAAAAGTTAAAAAAATAAATAAAATAAAATTTATATAGAAATAACAAGAGCCATAGATAGCTGAGAATTTCCTAAAGAACAGTAATTTAAAGCTCTAGTATTTACCACAACATAGTTCTGCAAAAAGATAGACAAATAGACCAGTGAAGCAGAAAAGAGAGCCTAGAAATGGACCCTCACGTACATGGACACATTATGCATGACAAAGGTCGTGCTTAAGAGCAATAGGAAAAAGATGGACTTAATTAAGGATGCTTGGACAAATGGATATCCATATGAAAAGTTGCCTATCCTTCACATTATACATGATAATAAATTCCCAAGTAGATTATAATCTGAATGTCAAAAATAAAAAAATAAATAAATAAAGCTTCAAGTACTTAATATGGCAAAATGTCCTCATGACTGCAGGTGGGAAATTCTGTATCTAACTCAAAAGGCAGGGAAGACCAATAACTCTAACTCTATTAAAAACAGGGGCACCTGGGAGGTTCAGTTGGTTAGGCACCTGATTCCTGGACTCTCGATTCTGGCTCAGGCCTCAATCTCATGGTTCCTAGAATCAAACCCCAAGCGGGGCTCTATGTACTGAGAGCGTAGAGCCTACTTGGCATTCTCTCTCTCCCCTCCCCTGCTGGTGCTCGAGCTCTCTCTCTCTCTCAAATAATAAACTTAAAAAAAAAAAAATAGAAACTTCTGTTAGTCAAATGACATCATAAAGGTAATGAAATAAGCAGCCCAATTAGATGGGAGAAAATATCTACTAATGATAGAAATAGATAGTTCAAAGAATTTTTATCTAGAATATATAAACAACAAACCATTAACAAAATCAACTAAATAGAAAAGATGCAAAAAACTTTAAGCAAGTACTTTACACATACACAAAAAACCCAATCAGCCAATAAAAAACATAGTTTAACTGGTGCTCAACCTCATTAGTCATTAGAAAAATGCAAATTAAAACTACAAAGAGATAGCAATACATACTCCCCAGATTAGCTAAACTGAAAAAAGTCTATTGTGATACCAATAGACTTTTGGCAAGAATACAGTGCAGTAATAACACACATGAAACACCTGTAGGAAGAGTAATACAACTACTTAGGAAAAGTTTGTTATCTACTAAGTTTGAAGATATATTTTGTCCTATGACTCATCAGCTCCACTCCTACATACATACCAAACAGATATACATGCATATATATGTCTGGGTACATACATAAGATAGTAGCATTGTCTGTGAATAGCCCAAAACCAAAAACAACTCCAAAGCCCATCAACCACAATCGTTGAATGCGGTGTATTCAATTAATAAAATACTATGCAACAAAACTAATCTACTAAAGCCATATACAATATGGACGAACTTTAAAATTGAGTCTCAGACAAGAACAGAAAAAAACAATACATGCTGAAGTAAATCTTTTGAAGTTCAAAAAAAGACTCATAAATACTTAGGCATCAAAATAATAAAGAAAAACAGGGAGGTGATTAATTATCAGAATACTGACCCACTTAATGGACAAGGGAAAAAGCAACAATCTGGAAAGGTTAGGCAGGAACCTTGGGAGTCCCAGCAATAACCTGACTATTTAATCAGGACAGTGGTTACATGGATGGTCATTCTATAAATCTTTAAACTGTAAATTTGTTTATGGACTTTTTTATTTCATATAAAAACAATATAAAATTCACTGGAACTCCAAACAAAACCAAAAAGAAACCCAAGACTTACTTATCAAAACTGTCTGCTCCTGAGACCAATATTACATATGTTAACTAACTTGAATCTAAATTAAAAAGAAAAAAAAAAAAAAGCTACGGCAACTGAGTGGCTCAGTTGGTTAAGCATCCGACTCGATTTCGGATCAGGTCATGATCTCAGAGTTCATGGGATCGAGCCCCACATTGGGCTCTGCGCTGACAATGCAGAGCCTGCTTGGGATTCTCCCTCCCCCTCTCTCTCTGCCCTTCCCCAGCCTATGCTTGCTCACTTGCTCGTTCTCTCTCTCTCTCTCTCTCAAAATAAACATTTGAAAAAAAAAAAAAAGAATGAAAAAAAAAAGCTGTCCTATTTCAGTAAATTAAACAGGTACCACAAATGTCCAGAAACACATTTTGAATTTTTTTTAGTATTTTTAATGTTTATTTTTGAGAGAGAGAGAGAGAGAGAGAGAGAGAGAGAGAGAGGAAGGCAGAGAGAGAGAGAGAGACAGAGAGACAGAGAGACAGAGAGAGAGAGAGAGAGAGAGAGAGCGCCTGTGTGTGTGAGCAGGGGAGGAGCAGAGAGAAAAGGAGACAGAGGATCCACAGCAGACTCTGCCCTGACAGCAGGGAGTCCAATGCAGGGCTGAAACCCATGAACCATGAGATCATGACCTGAGCTGAAGTCAGATGCTTAATCGACTGAGCCACCCAGGTGCCCCCAAAAGTTAAAACTAAGTCAAATGAAATATAAGGCAATCATTTAAATGCTGGTACAAATTTGACTTTTACCTTAAACCCAGGGCCCTTTTGTTCCATCTGACCATGAAGAAAGAATAACATGTTCATTTAAATATATTTACTTATTGGGGCACCTGGGTGGCTCAGTCGTTCAGCATCCAACTTCTGACTTCAGCTCAGGTCATGATCTCACAGTTTGTGAGAGCGAGCCCCACCTCGGGTCTTTGCTGACAGAGCAGACCCTACTTGGGATTCTCTCTCTCTCTGCCCCTCCCCCTCACTCACATGCATTCACACTCCTCTCTCTCTAAAAATAAATAAAAACTTTAAATATTTATACTTATCAAATGCTGTGGTAGGCAGAATCTAAGATAGCCTCCAAAGATTCCCACTTAGTATTCACACCCTTGTGTTAATTACCTCTCCTGGTGTGGGTTGGACCTAATGATTTGCTTCTAATGACCAGAAGATAGTACATGTGCTGGAATGTAACTTCCAAATTGGAGTGACTGCTGTCTTCAAAACGTTCTTTCCTTCTCACTTGCTCCCTCTGAGAGAAGCCAGTAACCATGTAGTAAACAACCAATGGAGAAGTCCATTTGCCATGGTATCGGTATCCCTTTCCAACAGCCAATGGATGAGCCTGGAAGGATTCCTATCCCAGGCGAACTCTGAGGTAACTGCTACCCTGGCCAACACCTTGACAGTAGCTTGCTAGAAACCCTGAGCCAAGGCACTCAGCTACATTGCACCACGATTCCTGACCCAAGATATTAAATGTTTAATGTTTCAAGCCATTAAATTTGATGGTAACTTGTTACACAGCAATAGGTAACAAATGCAAACGCCTACTATGTGTCCTCTTAATATCTGAAAAAGAGTCAGTAGGGAAAATTAACTCAAAAACGAAAAATTAAATGTAGGATTCTAATAGCCCTAAAGTACTAGCAAGATGTGATATTGAAGCAAATAAGTATGTTAAATTCAAAAGTAGTACTTTGCCGCCTGGTCAGCCTATACTTTGATTGAATAAGTTCAAGTATAAATTACACAACAGGACATAAGACCTCTAACAACGATATTCATTTTGAGGATTAAGTATGCAAATATACTTCATAATATATGTGAAAAAATATAATCACTTCATTCTGTGGGTACTAAATTAATCAACTAAATTCCTAAAGTTTCTTACGATTACATATCACTACTGGTACCTGACTCCAATTATGGAGAAATTTATGAAATTCAATCAAAGTAACTGATAAATTTTTAAAGTCTATTGACATAGCACTAAATTTTCAAATGTTTTAAACTTTGTTAACCTTGCTCCTCAGTGTCTCTTACATAATTAAACCTGAAATACTCAAAGCATGGGCACAACAACAAAGAAAACCAAAATGTAGTAATAACAATATAATCAATGCACAAAATAGATTATCAATATCCAGAAGTACTTAGAACTAGTGCACTTCATAGTTAAATTGCCCACAGTAAGAAAATATGGTTCAAAATGGAAAAAGAAATCATTCAATCACAAAGATCAATCTGAAGTCAAACTATAAAATTCTACAGTACAATTAACCCAGACATTTAACTGCAAAAACACAGGAACACAGATACTAAGAGCTATGGATCAAAAGCGGTATCCTAGAAGGTACTATTAGAGGCCCTCAACCACCACATCCGAGAGAGGAAAAATTACAGTCACAAGGATGAATTATTTACTAGAAAATAATTTTCTGTTGATCTCTCCCATTTCTGAACATCCTGTCATAGCTTTAGTTCCAAATTATCTTTTCAAGGATGTTTCTACAGCAAACACAGAAATAGTGAATTTGCCCGTGACAGAGGGCAGATTTATTTTCTGATCAATATGATAAAAATAGTATCTCCCTGCAGGGCAAAGACTAGATACATTTGCCAGAGACCCCTTTAAAAGCCTGGGATTTCTCAAACTCGGGGCTCCTTTGTTGTTACATAAATACACTGTATGTGCAGCATTCGCCTGAGCGCATCTCTACGACACCCTGGTGAGACTTGAGGTTCAGAGAAAACATACAAACATGAAGCAGGTGCACCAAATGTGCCCACAATAAAATCCTCTATCTCCAGCCCAGAAGTCTCATGTAACTGACAGCACAAATGAAAGTGTTACAGGCTAACTTGTGAGATTGCTAGTAAGGTAATAGTCTCAGGATCTTCACAGTTTTTTTAGAGTTATATACTGTATCCTTTTATTACCTGAGACATTTTAAAATCTAACAATTTTGTTGCAAGCATTAACAGACCCCTAGAAAAGCAGTGAAAAACCAGGGTCTAATAAAAACCTTAAATAATTCAGGACACAGGGACTCCTGGGTGACCCAGTAGGTTAAGCGTCTGACTTCAGCTCAGGTCATGATCTCATGGCTCGTGAGTTCGAGCCCCACACCAGGCTCTGTGCTGACAACTCAGAGCCTGGAGCCTGCTTTGGATTCTGTGTCTCCCTCTCTCTCTGCCCCTCCCTGGCTCACACTTTGCCTCTTTCTCAAAAATAAATAAACATTAAAACAAAAACTTTTAATAATAATTCATGACACAGATAATGACCAGCCATTTACTTAACCCTCAGACACCCTCATGTTTGGACTGCACACTTAATTGAGTCATTTACTCATTCATTATCACGTAATTCCTCATGTACTTAATCCCATGTTCAATGAGTTTAAAGTCCAAGGCAGAAAGAAGCGTATGTATGAAACTACTGCAAAACAATTTCACATTCTGTCTTAAAAAGTTGGGAGGTATGTATGTGATATGAAAAACTATCACTTTTCCAAAGAATTTTCTATAGCAAAAAGATGTTGAGTGTACATATTAAAGTAATAATTTTATTTCCATATATCATAAAATTTTCAGCTTTGCTACGCAACGTGTGGTCCAAGGACCAACATCATCATCACCTGAAGCTTCCTAGAAATGCAGACTATGGGGCTCCAAAATACACCCCCAATCAGAACCTGGATTCTAACTATCTTCAGGTGATTCTTATGCAGATCAAAGTTTAAGTAGCCACCAAAAGAAAAAAAGAGAGGAATAAATTTTAAATTTATAATGAAAATGTTTTTGTTAATAGACATATTAAAACCACAATTATTAGCTCAGTAAAGCTTAAGTTTAAGAAAACAAGTGAAAACCCAGATAAAGAATATTTAGCTATCAACAGTATCATAGTACAGGAAAATCCAATTGGAACAAAGTAAGAAAAAGTAAAAACAGATATCACGAATAATCGAAACAAGGAAACATCAAACTAAGATAATGTAAAGTTCTGACAACATACACTAACCATACTTCATCACAATAAAAACATTTCTCTTTAGTTTCAAAAACAGATGGCCTAGAACTGAGCACATAATAGACATTACATGTATTTTCTAGGTGAATAAAAAAATCTTACTTAGAAATCTTAAAATAAAAATATAAGAGATTTGAGGACAGTTCAGAATTTAAATGTAGAACTCCTTTTTGAAGTTATATTGGCATTCTCCCCATAATACAGAATTTTGCCTTTGATTTTCCCATATTTTGTACAAGTGTGAAATGATTGAAGAATTTTATAAATGTCAAATGAAAAAAATCCTGATTATAAGATTATTAATAAAAAATTACCTTTTAGCTATCCTGCATGACATACTTTCCAAGTTCCAAATAGGCAGCTATGTTTTTGCCTGTTTTTCCCCCCAGCATACATTTCTGCCATAAGAAAAATACCTAAGACTTTATTATCTAAAGTTCCGAAGTTCTCTTTTCAGGGTGTCATTTGATAATTCTATTTTCTGTTCTTTAGAGCTTTGAGGTAAGTCACTGTATTCAATCCTACAGAAAACTTTTCAGTACATCTCCAAAAAGGGATTTTTAAAGTACCAATTTGTAGGGGTACCTGAAGGCTCAGTCAGTTAAGCATCCGACTCTTGATCTTGGCCCAGGCCATGATCTCAAGATCCATGGGATCGAGCCCCACGTAGCCTGCTTGGGACTCTCTCTCTCTCCCTCTCTCTATGCCCCTCCCCTGCTCACGTGCTCTCTCAAAATAAATAAACAAACATTAAAAAATAATGATAAAGTATCCAAAAAAAGTAAAAAATAAAGAATAAAAATGTTTTAAAAATAATAACAAAGTACCAAGTTCCAAAGGTAAAAGTTAAAATAACAAAGCATAAGGAAACTGCCTACAACTCAAAAGCCTTTTTTAAATGTTTAAATAAACTTTTGAGCATGAAATGTCTTTACAAAAATGGGCAATAATAGGAATAGTCAACAGTAAATGAAACATTATGTAAAGCATACAAAATAATATACCTCTCTCTTATTTCTTCTTGCAACCTTGAGGAATTCCATAAGGATCTGTAGTTGGGCTGCATGTGATTCCTATAACAGAAAATTATAATTGTTCTTTTAAAAACATGACTATGAGTTCAAAGTTTTCTTTAACACTGCAGTATAACCAGTATGAAACAACTTCATGCATCCATTTAAATCAGCCTATAACTTCTATTAATCAGTTTTCTGATTTACTAACTGGTATTTTTAAAAAGAAGCCATTTCCCCAAAACTAAAACTCATTTTAAGAAACAGGGGTTTTAAATTACATTTCTCACCTACCATACTGAAAAAACTGCTTACAGAAAATGGCAATTCTGTTATCTGCCCTAGCATTCTCTTCCAACCAAACTAAGAGAACACCAAGACAAAAATCATAGTGGATTCAACATAGTTCCTGGAAACTAAAATCACTTTCTCCAAAGGCAGAATAATATTTGGGAAGGAATTCATACCTTTTAGAAATGAAACTTACTATTTGTGGCTATTACCTACTCACACAAATGTGAGAATATATGTCCATAGAGAAGTTCAGTCAAGAATCAGACATTTAAGAACAAATATTTTAATATAATCAAATGAAGGAAGAGCTAAATAATCTGAATTGTTAAGTGAAACAAACATGTAATAGATAAAAGATAATTATAAACTTGACAGTTTCTGGGTATAAAATATAAAACTGCAAATATTTATCTGTTACTGTTAAAATTCACACAAAGAAACAAGGAATTCCAGGTGAAACTGATGAATGAATATATGTAAAAAGAGCATCAAAAGCTAAAAATGGAATGAGATAGTTTATTAACAAAGGTAACTCTAATTTCTTATATATCTCAAAAGAAGAATAATAAAGACCAGAAAATCATTTCCAAATCAAACAAAAATAAATAACAAAAAATAATAAAACTTTCATTTACCTTGTTATGCAACAGAATTGTCTGGGGGTATTTGTTAAAACAAATAGGGACAATTATATTTGATTCTGTTACTCTAGAAAATATTCCAAGAACCTTTGTTTCGCAAGTCTCCAGGGACGTCTGGATGGCTGTTAGTAAGGCAACCTACTTGATTTCGGCCATGATCGCAGGTCTTGGGATTGAGCCTTGCACCCAGCTCTGCATTGAGTGTGGAGCCTGCTTAAGATTCTCTCTCCCTCTCCCCCTCCCCGCCTCTCTAAAATAAAATAAATAAATAAAACCAAGTCCCCAGATGATAAGAATAAGCCAGTCAAAATTTGACAAATCCCTAAATATTATACATATCACAAAAAGGCATGGCCACCCACTCCCAGAGTCTATCCCCTATGAGGAGAGGGTTCTTCATATTTTAAAGGGTAAAAGGCAAAACAGATCAATGAAATGTTTAAGTCAAGACAATAAGGACAAGGGAGAACAAATATAAAGAAGCAATCACATTAGGATATTCTGATTAACATAACTGAATTAATGTCTCACAAGTGAATAAATTTTTAAAACATAGTATCATGAAAATTTGAAAGTGAATTGTTTTCCTGCAAAACAAAGTGGTATTTACTAAACCTTAGACACATTCCTGAAAAGTTGAACTATCACACAGAACAAACTCATCAAGGCTCTGTGTCCCAACAATGATGACAAATACCCTTCGGCACCCTTCTTAGGACTTTTTTATACCGATTATCTATAAATGGAGCCTGCTTGAGACTCTGTCTCTCCTAGTCTCTCTCTGCCCCTCCCCTCTCTTTCTCTTTCTCAAGATAGAAAACTAGCTCTGCAAAAGAATGTGATTTGCAACAAATATGAAGGCTGAGGTTGTAGGAAAGGAGTGGCACAATGCTGTCTCAATTACCAACATACTGGGATGCAAGTAAGAATCCATCAGATAGGGAGCACCTGGGTGGCTCAGTCGGTTGAGCTCCCAGCTCTGGATTTCGGCTCAGCTCATGGTCTCAAGGGGCTCACGTCATGATCTCAAGGTTCGTGGGATTGGACTCTATGCTGACAGCATGGAACCTGCTTGGAATTTTCTCTCTCCCTCTTTCTCTGTCCCTCCCCTGCTCACTCATGCTCAAAGGCTCTCTCAAAATAAAAAAATAAACTTTTTAAACAGAAAGAAATAAAGTTTTTTTTCACCAGATGGGACCTGGAATGGCTCAACAAATTCAATCTGTGTGCACAGAGTGCTAGGACCATGGGAAAGGGATCAGACCTAAAGACAGATGTAAAAGCTGCAATGGGAGGATGATAGTTCAAGAAAAGAAGATTCTAGAATCATGACATAGGCATGAAAGATGGCCAGAAGATAACATTCCACGGTGAAGGAGACCAAGAATCAAGACTGGAACCAGAAGATATCATCACTGTTTTAGATCAGAAAGACCATGCTGTTTTCACTGGACAAGGAGATTTTTTCATATGTATGGATATACAGCTGGTTGAAGCACTGTGTGGCTTTCAAAAGACAATATCTACTCTTGACAACTGAACCACCGTCATCACCTCTCATTCCACGTGAGATTGTCAAGCATGGAGATATCAAGGGTGTGCTAAATGAAGGCATGCCAATTTATCATAGACCATATGAAAAAAGGTCACCTAATCGTCACATTTAAGGTAAACTTTCCTGAGAAAGGCTTTTTCTCTCCTGACAAACTCTCTATACTGGAAAAACTCTTACCTGAGAGGAAGGAAGTAGTAGAGACTGATGAATTGGACCAGGTAGAACTGGTGGACTTTGATCCAAATCAGAAAGATGGCACCATTACAATGGAGAAGCACATGAGGATGATGAACGTCCTCCTGGGGGTGATGCTCAGTGTCAAACCTCTTAACAGGACTGGTGAATAACACTGCTGGCATGCTCTACACAGTAGCGAGTAAGTGAAGGACCACAATCATAGCTCACTACTTCCTGTTGTTTTTAATATTCAACTATAGTAGTGTTTTAAAAGTTAAATGAAGAGGGGCACCTGGGTGGCTCAGTCGGTTGAGCATCCGACTTCGGCTCAGGTCATGATCTCAAAGTTTGTGGGTTCAAGCCCCACAACAGGCTCCGTGCTGACCGCTTGCTCAGAGCCTGGAGCCTGCTTCAGATTCTGTGTCTCCTTTTCTCTCTGCCCCTCCCCTGCTCATGCTTTGTCTGTTTCTCAAAAATAAATAAATGTAAAAAAAAAATTTTTTTTTAAGTTAAATGAAGAATAAACTCAAATATAAAAGCTCTGACTTTGCTGTATGTATGATGACTTCAGTGTACAAGATAAATCTGTTTAGCACTTGTTAAAACTACTTTTTAAACCCCCCCCCCCAGCATTTGTTAGGCCATACCTTGTAACTGATTTCAGTTCTATGTACATGAAACAGATTAGACTAAAATGCTAAGTGTATGTATTGACTTCAGTGTATGACCAAGCTATGAAGGTAAGACTTGTACTTAATTGGTAATCAAAGAACTTGATTTGTAGAAGTATTGTCTGTAGTTATATTAAGTGGGATTCAATATGATGCCTCTGCATTTATTCTATTGCCTGAACAGTTACTTGAAAAAGGTATGCTATGTAATCTGGCCTCTGGTTCCAGTGATAGAAAGGACACCTTTCTAAAGAAGGAGTTTACTGCTGCTTGAGGGCCTGCACTCGTACAATGGCATTCCCCTTCTGCTGTGCCATCTTTTTCTTTTTTAATATATATATACACATATATATATCTCAGTTCGGATTAAGCTTCTTTTCCCTTTTCTTTGGACCATGATAAGCTTCAGAATAATGACTTCGGCAGCAGGGAAACTTAGAGTGAGGAGACATTCATGGAGAAGTTAATTTCCATGTATGAGATAGGAAGGTGTCACTTTAAACCATTTAACTAATGCTCCAAGTAACTGTAATTTAATGTTGCTAGTATAGCAAATTACAATGAATAGCTTTAATTGTAGGTTTAAAAGTCATGTTCGCAAGCTTAAATCTGGATATCAGAATTAAGCAATTCTTGACATGTATGAATGTTTCCTTAATATACTGATTACAAAGCAAAAATAAACAAAATGAATACTCAAAAAGTTTGCTTTGGGGGGGGGGGCGGGCAAAATTAGCCTACATAAAAATATCCTCTGTGTCCATCAATGGATGAATGGATAAAGAAGATGTGGTATATATATATATATATATATATATATATATATATATATATATATATATATATACACGATGGAGTATTACTCGGCAATAAAAAAGAATGAAATCTTGCCATCTGCAACTACGTGGATGGAACTAGAGGGTATTATGCTAAGCAAAATTAGTCAGAGAAAGACAAACATCATATGACCTCACTCATATGAGGACTTTAAGACACAAAACAGATGAACATAAGGGAAGGGAAGCAAAAATAATATAAAAACAGGGAGGGGGACAAAACAGAAGAGACTCTTCAATATGGAGAACAAACAGAGGGTTACTGGAGGGGTTATGGGAGACAGGATGGGCTACATGGGTAAGGAGCATTAAGGAATCTACTCCTGAAATCACTGTTGCACTATATAGTAACTAATTTGGATGTAAATTTAAAAAGTAAAACAAAATAATAAAAATAAAAAAATAAAAATTTCCTCTGTTACCACCTAATAAAGCTTAAAAAAAAGATTCAAAGGAATCCAACTATTTCCAAGTAACTTAACTTGTGTCAGAACAAAGCTCAGGAGTGTATACAGTAAAAGGAAAAAAAAACCAGCACTAAACAAAATGAAATTTACAATTCCTGGCATCCAATCAAAAAATTAATAGTGTCCAACACTTAATTTTGGCTCAGGTCATGGTCTTGATCAAGCCCCACATCAGGCTCTACGCTGACAGCCAATAACTGACAAATCGTCAGGGAAATGTAAATCAAAAGCATTATGAGATATCACCTTATACCTGATACAATGGCTATTATCAAAAGGAGAAGAGCTAACAAATGCTGGTGAGGATGTCAAGAAAAGGTAGCCCCCGTGCACTAGTGGTGAGAATGTGAACTGGTACGACCACTGTGGCAAACAACAATATGGAGGCTTCCCAAAAATTGAAAATAGTCATGTGGCTTTTCACCACATATCTGTTGGAAGGCTTCTAGGTACACAGGCAGCACCATGGCTACATGGCTTCCCTGGTGCACTTGGCCTTCAGATATACAAGGCACTGTGTCCCAGGTATCTGGAGATAAAAACTGTGATGGAGCAAATCCCTGAAATACAGAAGGACCAGTCTCACTGCAAGCTACTGAAACCTCTCTGCACAAGGTGGCTGACAAGCACCAAAGGACCAATTCAAACACCTCATTGCTGGAGGCATAAGGAGACCCTTGGGAGGGCAGTTCTGAAAAGAAGTTCACGTTAAGAATCCTCCCTCACTTTTCAAAACAAAAGCAAAAGCAAAACAAAGCCAATGCTGGAGACAGAGGTGCTGGGCAATGAGATGGGCAGCCTGGCCACAATCTCTGAACCTTGAATCAAACTTCTGGGCATTCTTAAGGAAAATAAAATTGGAAACAGAACTACCATATGATTCAGTAATCCTACTTCTCAGTATTTATCCAAACAAATGAATCCCTAGGCTGAAGAGGCATCTGAACCCCCATGTATACTACAGCATTATTTACAATAGCCAAGAAACGGAAACATCCTAAGTGTCTACAACCATGAATGGATAAAGACATGGCTATATATACAAAATGGAATACTATTCAGCCATGAGAATAAAAGAGATATTACCACTTGCAACAACATGAATGGACCTTGAGGGCATTATGCTACATGAAGAAAGTCTGACAGAGAAAGTCAAGTACTGTATTGATCTCACTTACATGTGGAATCTTAAAATCCACCATACTCATAGAAATCAGATTTGTACTAACTAGAAATGGCAGGGCAGGGGGGAGGGGGTTGGATGAAGGCGATCAATAGGTAAAAACTTCCAGTTATAAGATAAATAAGTACTGAGGATGTAATATACATGATGACTACAGTCAACACCACTGTATGGTGTATTTGAAAACTGCTAAAAGAGTAAATCCTAAAAAATTTTCATCACAAAAAAAAAAACCTTTTTTTTTTCTTTTTTTTCTCTATTTCTCCTGTATCTATATGAGATAATGGATGTTACTAAACTTACTGTGGTAATCACTGCACAATACATATATGTCAAGACATTATGCTGTATACCTTAAGCTTATACAGTGTTATATGTCAATCATATCTCAATAAAACTAAAAGAAAATAAATAAATAAAAGATAAAGCCTCCTCTTCTAAAAACACAGGAGAAATTCCTGCCAGTCCTGTGCCCCAAAAAGACACAGCATGGGAGAACCATTCTGGTAAGCACAACCTCAGCTATTCCCTCATCCTACTAAAAGACTCCCATTCTATCAGATGCAATCCAGATCTAAGCTATGTTAATAAAGAATCCACCCACAGAATTTTTTAAACCGAAACTGGAAAGGAAAGCCCCTTTTCTTTCAAAACATAAATACAAATGAAGAAAGTACAAGTGACTATATTACCCACCATGTGATAAGAATCTGAGAAAAGGAAATCAGACCTGTCCCAAAGAAACAGACATGAAAAGCACCAAAGATCCAACAACATTCAAGTGACTGATCTCATTTCCTTATAGTCTCCAGAGAAGCTATGGTTCCAATCTTCCCCATCTTTGGTTGTTAAACTCTTCCTTTTCATATATGTCAGCTACTCACTCACTTACTTTACCCCTCCTTTTCATTTAAGCTAGGTCACGGGGACTCTGCTCCTGCTAAGGTGAGAGTTGCTCCTAATGGATCATATTCCATTCTTGACTAATACACGCAAAATCACATTTTACATTGCTTATGTTTACATAAAATAAATGCAATTTTACATTTATTTACTTTCATTAGATGAAACAGCATATATAGTTCCAGTTCCCATCTTTCTATAAATTATTTAAGCCATAGACTACAGCTGTCACCAACGGACACCTGCTGAAAGGATTTTATGTAGATAAAAATAGTACCTATTTTCTCTTCTAAATCTCATATGTGAAGAAGGGAAGATATGGCAAGGAATATATTAGAAAAAATGACCAATATAATTGTTTTCCATTAAAATGAAGCTGTATTTTCTCACATCTTTCTTATCACTCAGTTTTTCTTAATATAAACTGGACAGTGCAAGTAAGTTGTATATAAGAACTCTGTCTTGGGGCACCTGGGTGGCTCAGTCAGTTAAGCATCTGACTCTTGCTTTCCACTCAGGTCATGATCTCATGGTTCATGAGACTGAGCCCCACGTTGGGCTCTGGGCTGACAGCAAGGGGCCTGCTTAAGATTCTCTCTCTTCCACTCTCTTTGCTCCTCCCCTGCTTGCTGTCTCCAAGTAAACAAATTTTTAAAAAAAGAAGAAGGGCGCTTGGGTGGCTCAGTCAGTTTGGCATCTGACTCTTGATTTTGGCTCAGGTCATGATCTCACGGTAGTGGTGGGATCCAGCACCACATTGAGCTCCACGCTGAGCATGGAGCCTACTTGGGATTCTGTGTCCCTCTCTCTCTCTGCCCCTCTTCCCCACTCATGCTCGCTCGCTCTCTCTCTCTCAAAATAAGTAAATATTGGGGCGCCTGGGTGGCGCAGTCAGTTGGGCGTCCGACTTTGGCCAGGTCACGATCTCGCGGTCCGTGAGTTCGAGCCCCGCGTCGGGCTCTGGGCTGATGGCTCAGAGCCTGGAGCCTGTTTCCGATTCTGTGTCTCCCTCTCTCTCTGCCCCTCCCCCGTTCATGCTCTGTCTCTCTCTGTCCCAAAAATAAATAAACGTTGAAAAAAAAATTTTTTTTTTAATAAATAAATATTTAAAAAAAAAAAAAAAGACATCTGTCTTTTCTTTTACTTGGAAAGGGGGAATTTGTTAGAAGTGATACCTTGACCATACTCTTACAGAATAAAATTGAATGAACTGAGTGGCAGACACTACCCTATTGTTTTTAAGCATTTCTAGATCTTTCTCAATGCAATAAAGAACACCAGTTAAAATTTTTTAAAGTTCAGCTACCACTTACTGCTTCCAGCTGTTTCTTCTTCTGCACTAGTAATTCCAACATGAGGTTGACATTAGCCAAATCAAGGTTATCTTGGTCAGTTCCCAACAAATCCTGAAATATTTGCCACCTGTGGCCATTCTAAAAATGAAGAAAAGAAGAACCATAGCAACTTCAAGAAGATTGTTTCAGAGAGTCTAAAACAAATCCTTAACTGCTACTTCCTAATATGTTTATGACATAGATATAAAAAATATACTTTAATATTCTAACCTACTCCTTCCAAGCAAGTGGCTCCTAGCCTTCTAATCCTAAATTAAACACTACTTCTCCCTTAAATGAATTTAGGTAACAGATACAAAAGTAATATTCAAGACAAATATTAAGTGGGCACAGCTAACAGTAGAATTCCCTTCAAAATAAGTGCTTGGATTTTGGATGCCTTGGGGGCTCTGTCGATTGTCCAACTCTTGATTTCTGCCCAGGTCATGATCTCATGGTTCATGGGATAAAGCCCTGTGTTGGGTTCTGTACTGGGAGTGTGGACCCTGCTTGGGATTCTCTCTCCCAATCTCTGCCCCACCCCCTCCTCAAAATAAGTAAAATAAACTTTTATAAATAAATAAATAAGTGCTTGGATTTTAATTATCTGTCTAGCCATATTTTCAACTTTGTACTTGGTAAGTTATTAATTTAAGCTCACTTCCCTCAATAAGTTTGGGATTGATCCTCTTAAATTCAGAATCTTCCAATAGTTTTTCCAAATTACCAACCACAGTTTCACCCTGCCACATAATCCTTTAAATGTCATGTGTTACAAGCCAACATGACTCAGTGTGATCCCACAAGACCATTCAAAAGATAATCACTAAATTTTGGACAATGCAGTTAACAAAGTTCTTTATTAAATAGAATAAACTTAAAACAAATTTCCTTTAAAAAAAAATCAATGATATACTAAGCTTTGATATGTAATTAATATTATGGCACCTGGGTGGCTCAGTTGTTAAGCATGTGACTCTGGCTCAGGTCATGATCTCACAGGGTTCTTGAGTTCAAGTCCCACATCGGGTGAGCTCGAGTCCTGTTTCAGGTGAGCCCTGCTTCTTTCTTTCTTTCTTTCTTTCTTTCTTTCTTTCTTTCTTTCTTTCTTTCTTTCTTTCTTTCTCTCTTTCCCTCTTTCTTTCTCTTTCTCTCTTTCTCTCTCTCTCTTCCTTCCTTCCTTCCTCCCTCCCTCTCTCTCTCTCTCTCTCTCCCCCTCCCTCCCTTCCCCCCTCCCTCTGCCCCTCCTGAGATTCTCTTTCTCTCTCTCTCTCTGCCACTTGCTCACTTGCGCACTCTTTCTCTCAAAAAAAAAAAAAAAAAAATTTTTAATTAATTTTAAAACATCAGAAACAAATTGAAATTTATTAAAAATAGTAATAAGAGTTGAAACATACGGTGCTACTCACTGAGTGGTCCAATTTGAACCTCTTTTCCTCAAATCTTTGGTTCTGTTTGAGAATGAGCTCATTCACTGAAAAGAGAAACAAAACAAAAAGTACAATTTGGATTATTGTTAAACGCATCACCTAAGTGTTCTGTTTATATGGGTTCAATTCTCAATTTAAAAAGCCCCCAAATTAAAAAGATGCTAAGCAGAAAATGCTAGGTTTTCATTTTATATTGAATTTGAAACAGTTTTGCCACAGCTACTACCACAACAGCTATTATCACTACCACTACTGCCTTAGGAGAATTGTTTAGAATATATGCTTTCTTGTATGTATCTCAATGACACTATCAGCACCTGGAGGGAGACAATTCTTCACTGTATTAGACCGTCTCATCCTCCACACGGTACCTGATTGATTCTATGAAGTAGGCACTAACCATTTTTATTTGTTCTTCTTTTTGTTTGTTACTTTCCTATAAATATCAAGGCAGACACTGTCAGTTACCTATCAAAAACCATCCTCCCCCCTCTTTTTTAAATAACAACATAATTTTCTCCCAAGTGTCAGGCTGCCATATGCTTTCAGAAAAGCCAGGTCCCACCCCAACCCAGTATGACTGGAAATCTGGAACTGCTTCGAGCCATCTTGCAGTCTTGGGGCGGGGGGTGGGGGGGGGAGCTAGTCAAAGAACCAATGGGGACAGAGGAACAGAAAGAGAGAACTTGATACTATCACTGAACCACTGAATTAACCAATTCTACAAATTCTTTTTTTCTGTCTTTAACAGCCAACTGATAATAACAAACAAAAACAACAAAAACCTGATAAAGAAAAAGAAATTAGCACTAAGCCAGTTTAGCACTAGTCTAACACTTTAATTTATAGACATTATCCTATGGGTCATTCTCCCCATTTTAGAGATAAGAAAATTAGAGAAAGCATCAGGAACTCATTCATGGTAACACATATGATATAAGAGAATTGGGATATGAATCCAACTATCTAATATTTCCCACTATACCACAATCCAACAATTAATATTTCTTTTTAATTTCTTTTAATGTTTTATTTATTTTTGAGAGAGAGAGTGCGAGCAGAAGGGCAGAGAGAGAGAGAGAGAGAGAGAGAGAGAGACAGACAGACAGACAGAATCGGAAGCAGACTCCACGCTCCAAGCTGACAGCACAGAGCCTGATGCGGGGCTCGAACTCACAAACCATGAGATCATGACCTGAGCCGAACTCAATGCTCAACTGACTGAGCCACCCAGGCGCCCCTCTTTTTTTTTTTTATTAACGATTAATATTTCTGAACAAACCAGAGAGGTATCAAGCCCACACTAATAATCCACACTTCAATAAGTAAGACTCAATCTAAGACTCAAGCAACTCTGAGTAGGAAGACAAATGTGTATGGTGCAGGAGTTGTAACATAATGTGATAATTGGTACTATTGCTGAAACAGCCTTACACGGAACACAGGACAAGGAGGAATCGAAGTGTAAATGAGTAGGCTACACATAGAAAGTGACATTAGAATTGGGCCACAACATGCACAGAGGTTCACTAAGCAGAAAAAGAAGTGGAAAAGAATTCAGATAACGGTGTGAGAAAGAGGGGGGAAAGTCATCAGAGACCAGGAGATAAAATGACTTAAAATCACTATGCTGACACACAGGGTCATAGTGATTCTGTTAATGATTAATGGACTACAAACTAAGGCTGGAAATGTAGACAGATGGCAGACTGATTCTGAAGAGCCTAGGATGTATCTCACAAAGTTACTATTATAAACCAGGGAAGAGAAAGGAAAGCTTGAAATAATGCAGTGGGAATAAAGAGAAGTACATGAGTAAGAGTTTAATGTTTCAGTAACAGAATCATCCATTTGAATAAAAACTGTGACTTAAATTGTAATACTTTGTGTGTATACTACATTGCATTTTACTGAGAAATCTTGTATACCACTTAACTTGAAGGATATTCTATATCCATAATTATACTTCTCTGGATCCTTAAAACGGCCACAGTACTACGAACAGACAACGCACTTCTATTGCTAACACTTCCATTCTAGCAACTATCTTTCTAGAAGCAAGAGAGTATAGTTAAAGCGCACGCTTTTAAGACTGACTACTTAGGACCAAATTCCAATTCTACCAATATGACTGTGTAACTTTACACAAGTTACTCAACTTCTCTGTGTCTTAGTTTCCTCACCTGAAGAATGAGTAGGGCAACAACTCACAGGACTGAAAATTAAATGAGTTGGTTTACACAAAGCACTTAGGACACTGCTTAGCAGTAGTAAGGATGTTAATATATTTTATTTACTTTTTCTTTCCTTTTCTTAATTTAAATTTTAGTTAACATACAGCGCAATATTGGTTTCAGGGATAGATTCTAGTCATTCATCACTTACATACAACACCCAGTGCTCATCACAAGTGCCCTTCTTAGTTATTTACTTTCCTTTCAAGTAAGGATTTTAAACGTAACACTGATGTTGTCCCTTCAAAGAATAATAAAGTCATTCATAAAGGAGGTAAGAAAACTCAATTTACAAATTTTATATACAGAGAGGAGAGATGAGGCAGGAAGCTGGAGAGAGCTTTCACACCATGGATGGATAGGGGGAGCCAGAGAGCAAGTCTTGGCAGGAGTGGAAGACAGCAACAGATGGGGCAATAGGTCAGGACAGGGACAGGAAGACTTCACCTCACAGGAGCCTCTCAGTGACAGGAGAAAGCAAGCTCTCAAGAGCAAGTAGGATGGAAAGAATAGTGAATGTGTTGGAGGAGAAAAGGTAGAAGGAGGGAATTAAATGGAACGCTATTAAAGGTAGAAGAAGAGATGGGGGAAGGAAAGTCAGAAGAAAAAGGGTCTAACAGTGTAGTGTTTAGGGCAGGAAAGGCAAAATCAAGGTACCTGTCTTGACAAAAAAGCGTATAATGATAATGACCAGAAGGCCAAATCCTTCTTGAGTGTTTGGCTTCCAATTCTTTGCTTTCATTAAAATTGAAGAAAGGACTTGTTAACTAATAGAGCATTAAGTTTCTTTTTGAGGATAAATCAAAATGCTTTCTTTCTTAATTTCTTAATTCAGAACAAAGTCAAAAAACTGAGTGACATTACTGTTACCAAAATTCCTTCACTCCCCATCAACTTATTTATGTAAGCAAAGTTTCCCAATACTTACATTTTAAAAAGAAAAAATCTTAAACTTACATCATGTTATATGTCCATTATATATTAATTTTTTTAAAAACTATGATGATCCTGGGGTGCCTGAGTGGCTCAGTCAGTTAAGCGTCCGACTCTTGTCTTCAGCTCAGGTCATGATCTCCCAGTTCACGACTTTTGAGCCCTGCATCAGGCTCTGCAGTGACAGCGCAGAGCCTGCCTATGATTCCATTTCCCATTCTCTCTGCCCCTCCCCCACTGGGGTGCTCTGTCTCTCTCTCTCTCTCTCTCTCTCAAATTAAACTTTAAAAAATAAAGAGATAAAAGTTTTACTTTTAAATAACCATATTTACAATACTCCTAAAGTGACATCCTTTACAACCACTTAAACATATTAAAAAAAACTGAAGATTCTAATTTTATTTTTTTTTAATGTTTATTTTTGAGAGACAGTGTGAGCGGAGGAGGGGCAGAGAGAGAGGCAGACACAGAATGTGAAGCAGGCTCCAGGCTCTGAGCTGTCAGTACAGAGCCTGACATGGGCTCAAACTCACTAACCACGAGATCATGACCTGAGTCAAAGTTGGACGCTTAACCGAATGAGCCACCCAGGCACCCCGAGGATGCGAATTTTAAACGTGGGATCAATGTACAAGGAAGAACATCATTTTTCAGAATTTTCATACAGATCACCCAGACAAAAAATTTTAAAAACCACTGCTATAGAAAATGTCTACCACAACTCTTCACCCATGAAGTAAATGCACAGTAATAAAAATGAAGGGTCCTGGGGCGCCAGGGTGGCTCAGTCGGTTAAACATCCAACTTCGGCTCAGGTCATTATCTCGAGGTTCATGGGTTCAAGCCCCATGTCAGGCTCTGCTGACAGCTCAAAGCCTAGAACCTGCTTCAGATTCTGTCTCCCTCTCTCTCTGCCCCTCCCCTGCTCTCACTCTCTCTCTCAAAAATAAACAAACATTTTTTAAAACCTTAATAAAAAAATAAATAAAGGGTTGTAACCTATCAATAAAAAAGGTGCAAGAGGTGCCTGGGTGGCCTAGTCAGTTAAGCATCCAACTCCTGATTTCAGCTCAGGTCATGATCCCAGGGTTGTGGGATCAAGGCCCAAGTCAGACCCCATGCTGAGCGCGGAACCTGCTTAACATTCTCTCCCTCCCTCTCCTTCTCTCTCTCCCTGTCTCTCACTGGGCACCTGAGTGGCTCAGCTGGTAAAGCTCTGACACTCGATTTTGGGCTCTCAGGTCATGATCTCACGGTTCTTGGGATCGAGCCCTGCTTTGGGCTTAGCACTGAAAGCACAGAGCCTGCTTGGAATTCTCTCTCTCCCTCTCTCTCTGCCCCTCTCCCCCGATTCTGTCTCTCAAAATAAAAATTTAGAAAAAAATGATTCTCTCTCTCCTTCTGCTCCTCTCCCCATATGCACACACTCTCTTCTCTCTCTCTCTCTCTAAAATAAAACAAAACAGGGGCGCCTGGGTGGCGCAGTCGGTTAAGCGTCCGACTTCAGCCAGGTCACGATCTCGCGGTCCGTGAGTTCGAGCCCCGCGTCAGGCTCTGGGCTGATGGCTCAGAGCCTGGAGGCTGTTTCCGATTCTGTGTCTCCCTCTCTCTCTGCCCCTCCCCCGTTCATGCTCTGTCTCTCTCTGTCCCAAAAATAAATAAATAAAAAAAAAACGCTGAAAAAAATAAAATAAAACAAAACAAATATTCCTATTATCCAAAACCAAAATTTATCCATAAAAAGAGAAGGTTAAAACCTAATCATCACCAAGATAATTTCTAGGTTAGAAAATCAGTAATTGTGACTTCACTATTCACTGGATACATGTGAGAATATACTTAAAACGTGAAATCACTTTCTAACTAACACAGTACTATATTTTAAAATTCCTTCCATACTAGTATACAGTGCTCTATTTAGAAATTCACATAACTTTTGGACTCATTGAAGAATATTGCCTGAAAATCCTAGTAAATGCCAAAATTGTCAGAACATTATATTTCTTTCTGTATTTAACCATTCCAAAAGAAGTGTTCCAAAGTTGTAACAACTGATAGAAAAGTGATTCTAGAAACCCACATAGCAGCATCAACCCATGTTTCCAGGTTCAGGGACAAAGGATTCTGCTTTGTAGGACTTTCACTTCCCTTCTGCCTAACCTAGCCCATAAAGTACAGTCCTGCAGAGTATCCTACCGCTCAGTATTTCTTCTTTTCCTAAGTTCCTTCTGCAAGTTCTTTCCTCCCCAGACTCTCACTTCTGCCCCAGAATCACAAACAGCAGGAATGCACAACACTGTATAAAGATACAGTTGTTCTGGACCTCTGGCATTCCCCTTTAGCCTTACATTCTGTCCAGCCATCTATGTAAGAAATAAGAGTTTTGTCAATTTTTCTTTTTTTATGACAATTAAAAATACTAAAATATAGAACTGACAACACACGGTATGGAAAATACACCAGAACCCAAGGAAGGCTGAGGAAAGCACCCAGGTGACAGGAGAGAGACTCACTTTACCTCTAAACGGTTTTCTAACAAATTAGTGCCAACAACACTTTGGGGCTAAAATGTTTTTACAAGTAAAGAATCATTCCAGAGACTCACCCAAGAAATTAGGATACAGATGGTCAATATTATCCACAACATAGTTACACTTGGGACATCTATTATTATCCTCCAAACTCTGATGAATACACTTGTAGCTATTAGCAGAAAAAAAATAAAATAGGTTTCATTAAATCAGTGAAGAATTAATAAAACTGGTCACAGAATAATGCCTATTAGTCTTCTATTTCTCATTTAAAACAAGTAATGTTATCAAATTTATTTCAGCTTATATTTTTTCATAATAAAGACATATAGGGCATTTATTAGATAATAGTACACAAAAGTTGTTTAAAAATGAACTTGAATAACAAGTCTACTGGATACAGAATGTTTAAAAATGTACTAACTTTCAAGTGTACGCAATTTAAATGTTATATAACAAACAATACCAAGAAAAGCAAATGCCTATGATTTAGTTAAGCAAATAAACCATTCATGTTCTTGGAGTCCTGATAACCTTAATACAAAAAGAGCACATTCAAATAAAAAAAGAAAATAAGAGAAAAACATAAAAATCAGTAAGAAACATTAGTCAATAAGTAGTGAATAAGCATGAGAAAATCACCACCTTCAGTAGAATAAAAAAATTGATTTTAAATTATATATTAGTTTTTACCAAACAGAATGGAAAAATAAAGAAAATATGGTCAAAGTTAAGGAGCACATGTAAATATAAACAACCTTGAGGCACCTGGGTGGCTCAGTCGGTTGAGTGTCCGACTTTGGTTCAGGTCATGATCTCACGGTTTGTGAGTTCAAGCCCCACGTTGGGTTCTCTGCCCTGTGCCAACAGCTCAGAGCCTGGAGCCTGCTTCAGATTCTGTGTCTCCCTCTCTCTCTCTCTGCCCCTCCCCTGCTTGCGCTCTGTCTCTCTCTCAATAACAAATAAACATTAAAAAAAAAAAAAAAAAAAAGAATTGTTAAACAACCTCGTGTACTGATGAAGGAAATCTAAGTATCACATTTCCAGAAGCCAAGTAGTATGGAAAACCTTACGGTTGCACATTTCCTTTGATGTAATGATTTTATTTCTAGGAGTTTATCCTAAGGAAGTGAGCAGAGGTATATACACAGAAAAGTGTCTAAGATTATCTGTAAATAGCAATAAACTAGAAGCAACCAAAACACTAGGACTAAATTGACTAGTTTTGTAAACATCAACCCAATGCAATACATATGAAAAAAACCATATTGCAATACATAATATGACATGAAAAATAATCTAATAACTATTAATATTTATACCTAGAGAAATAAGATTACGAGAAATTTTTCCTTCCTTACATTATGCATTTCTGTAATGTTTGACTTTTTACAATTGTCTTATTATAATACACTTTTTAAATACTGCTCTACTAAACCACAGAGAAATATCAAACTGACGTGAAAAAAAATTCACTAGGGGCGCCTCGGTGGCTCAGTTGGTTAAGTGTCCAACTTCGGCTCAGGTCATGATCTCACAGTTTATGAGTTTGAGCCCCACATCGGGCTCTGTGCTGACAGCTCAGAGCCTGGAGCTGCTTCGGATTCTGTGTCTCCTTCTCTCTCTGCCCTTCCCCCACTTGTGCTCTGTCTCTCTCTGATTCTCAAAAATAAATAAATATGAAAAAAAAATTTTTAACAGAAGTTACCATATCAGTTTCTACTGACTAAAAAAAATCTCTAACATAGTGCATACAGTACAATCTCATTTCTATTTTTAAAAACTGAATATGTGTACATTTAAAATAAACCAAAAAAGACATTCATCATTATGTTAATGATGGATCATATAATTATAGGAAATTTTTTCTTTGTAGATGTTTACAAGTGTCTATAGTAAAACAGTACTGCTTCTAACCATCAGAAAAAAATTATTTGTAAGAAATTCTAAGGGTGATTTGAAAGATGATTCCTAAAAAGATAGCACCTCTTTTATTCTGTATTCACATTACTATAAATTTTTAATTTTTATATCTTACTTCACTCTACCTTATCAAAACAGAAACCTACATCCATTAGGTTTCTCTGTTCTTATTATCAACTACTTTCTCATCTCCCATTTATTACTTCCAAGATAAGTAAAAAGAAGACATCCTACGGAATTAATGTAGCAGTAGTCTTAGGCCCAACACAAGGACCTAAAGATCAGAGTAAACGGCTGGCACATAAGAGGCACTCAAATACATATTAAATAATATGCACAGTATTCCCGAAATACTATCACCTCTTGCAACTATGACAAGGCTAGGATTACTGTATTAGCACAAGATAGGCTGCATATCTGCCAGAAAGTTTCCTACATGGAAATTTCAATGAAAGAAATAATATACTAAATGTTTAGAAGCATAAAGCAAATATGCAATTACAATATATTAAGATTCCATGTTCACAACATGAAAACATTTATAGTCTGCTTAGGGAAAACAGAAATGAGTTAATATTACCAGAAAATATTCCCACATGGCAAGATTTAACTCTTAAAAAAATCTGCAAGTTGAAAAAAACCAAGTCATGAAGTAGAGTATCTGGGAAGGTATTAAAGATGAGATAAGGGGTTGACAGATAAGCAGAAGTCCATTTTGGGTTTTACCAAATGATAGAAATGAGCAAATATGACAAGTAGAACAAGCTGAGTTGTTAACCCAGGGAAAGAGGTTGTCAATATTCCTGCAATTATCCCAGAATCCAACAGAATGTCCTCCTCTCCTCTCTTCAGCCTCCTAATCCTGTCCCTTGTTAGGTTTACTACCACACTCCTAGAAGAAAAACCAGACTAGGACACAGCCAGAAGGAACTGACCTCAGAAGCAAAAGTTTAACCGACTTTTCCACACTGCACTGAAAATATCCATCTATGCTATAAAACGAAAATGCATCAAATTACATACCACAGTATAAGCTGACACGACAACAAAATGAATCAAGTTTACCATATAGCATATACTGCCTCACTACCACCCCAGGTGGATCTGCCCTACTCTGAGAAACAGTAACCATCTTATTTTGTACTCATCTGTGTGTGTGTGTGTGTGTGTGTGTGTGTGTGTGTGTGTGTGTGTGTTTGTACTATTCATTCATTAAAAGCAAAATTTTGTTTTAATTCATCTGTCCCTTCAATGTCTAGCACAATACCCTCTTAGAGTTGGAACTAAATAAATACTGAATGCATGAAAAAACTAACTCTACTTCGCCATCACCAGCACAGATGCAGTATTTTGGAATCCAAAAGAAGCATAAGTATCTAGACTAGTGATCAAAATAGGGAGGATAGAAGGGTATATACCTGGGTCTACCTGAGAAGTTTTCAAAAGCTACTCACACTGCAACTGTTAAAAATAAGAATTCAGGGAGCGCATGGGTGGCTCAGTCACTTAAGCATCTGACTTCGGCTCAGGTCAGAATCTCACAGTTTGTAAGTTCAAGCACCACATCGGGCTCTCTGCTGTCAGTGCCGAGCCCATTTCAGATCCTCTATCCCCCTCTCTCTCTGCCCCTCCCCCACTCTCTCTTTCAAAAACATTTAAAATAATAATTATGATGATGATGATGATGATTATTCAGGGGGCACCTAGGTGGCTCAATCGGTTAAGCATCCAACTCGTGGACATCCAATCGTAGGATGGACCCCTACACTGAGCTTCCCACTGAGCGTGGAGCTTGCTTAGGGTATTCTCTTTCTCTCTCCCTCTGCCCCTCTGCCCCGCTCATGCTCTCACTCTCTAAAATATAAACTGGGGCAACTGGGCGGCTCAGTAAGTTTAGTGTCCAACATCAGCTCAGGTCATGATCTTGCAGTTGGTGGCTTCGAGCCTCGAATCAGGCTCTGTGCTGACAGCTAGAGCCTTGAGCCTTCTTGGGATTCTGTGTCTCCCCCTCTCTCTGCCCTCCCCTGCTTGTACTCCGTCTCTCTCTCTCATTCTGTTTCTCTCGCAAAAATAAACTATAATTAACTAATTCCGTGCTAGGGTGTGCTGACATAGATGGGTGTCTATGTCCTCTACTAAGTGTATTTCTGATAATGAAGAATGAGTACTTTGAAGTTTTGCCCTTTGCAACAACATGGACAGACCCAGAGGATTTTATACTAAGTGAATTAAATCAAAGAAAGAGAAATACGACATGATTGCACTTATATGTGGAATCTAAAAAACAAAACCAAAGAACAAACAATCAAACAAACAGAAACAGACTCCCCTATAAATACAAAGAACTGGTAGTTGCCAGAAGGGAGAGGGATGGGCAAAATAGGTGAAGAGGATTCAAAGGTACAAACCTCCAGTAATAAAATAAGTAAGTCATGGAGATGAAAAGAACAGCATAGGGAATACTGTCATAACATTATAATAACATTGTATGATGACAGCTGGTAACTACACTTATTGTGGTGAGTACTGAGTAATGTAGAGAATTATTGAATCACTATGCTGCACACATGAAACTAATATAATAATGTCAACTATACTTTAGTAATTTTTTTAAAATGAGTATTTCTCGGGGCACCTGAGTGGCTCAGTCGATGAAACATCTGACTTCGGCTCAGGTCATGATCTCATGGTTTGTGGGTTTGACCCCACATCGGACTCTGTGCTGACAGCTCAGAGCCTGGAGCCCTGCTTCTGATTCTGGGTTTCCCTCTCTCTCTGCCCTTCCCCTGCTCATGCTGTCTCTCTCTGTCTCTCAAAAATAAATATTTAAAATTTTTTTTGTCTAATAAAATGAGCATTTCTCTATAGATGTATGATTACTATTTATTAAGTATATACCTATCTATAAGATATAAATATACTTGTTTTTTTTAAACTTTTGGAGCATAATTTTTATTTGGGAACAGCCTCTAATGTACAGAAAACTATGCCACTTTAACCATACAAAGACCTCTTCAAATGTTTTCTCAAACCCTCTATTCATCTACCTCTAACACACAAAAACTTTCTGGTTTCTGTTCATTTTTCTGTAAGTAATTGTAGACACTAGGATAAATGGAGCCCTTATCATAAATATCTTTTTCTCTCTGTAAATAGGGATGAGTACATACAGAAAAATATCAGAGTAATTTTTTAATAATTCTGTTATTCTACGCATAATCAGAAAATTCTCAAAAACAAAAGGGGGGGGGGGACTATAAAAACAGCAAGGACAAATCAGTACCAGTCGTCATATATAATAACCAGGTATAAAGAAAGAGTAGGAGCACCTGGGTGGCTCAGCCAGTGGAGTGTTTGACTCTTGATTCCAGCTTAGGTCATGATCCCAAGATCATGGGGATTGAGCCCCACGTCAGGCTCCACACTGAGCATGGAACCTGCTTAAGATCCTCTCTCTCTCCCTCTGCCCCCTCCCCCACTCTCTCTTTCTCTAAAATGAGAGGCACCTGGGTGGCTCAGTCGGTTAAGCACCCAACTTCACCTCAGGTCATGATCTCATGGTCCATGAATTCGAGCCCCATGTAGGGCTCTGTGCTGACAGCTCAGAGCCTAGAGCCTGTGCCAGATTCTGTGTCTCCCTCTCTCTCTGCCCCTCCCCCACCTACATGCACACACGTGCTCTCTCTCTCTCAAAAATAAACATTAAAAAAAATTTTTTAAATAATAAATAAAATGAAAAAAAAAAAAGACTAACAAGAAGATGCAAAATGATGGATTAGTCAAAAGTCCCAAAAGACAAGCCGATATGCTGAAAGATGACAACACTGAGAAATGCTATTATAATTACTTTGTAATGAAACGAAACAGTAAATCAGAACTTGGTAGACATGAGGTCTGAGAAGCAAAGTGCAGAGGACAAGCTGGAGGCACCAAAGAAAAGGAGCAAACCTTATCTCTACATCACAAAGAAGCCAGATTTCTTTCATTATACAATTAAGTTTGGTTAGACAACAGCTAATAACAGACTGACTGTCAAGCGGGAATAGTGTCTCCATCCTGTTACTAGGAAAGAGTTACCATTTATAAGTGGGATAAAGGATAAACAGTTCAAATGGTCCAATCTGATTTAGTGTTAATAACTTGGATGAAGTCTGGAAACAGCAATACCGCTTGGCTCCAGATTACCAGCTAAAGTTAAGTTAGCAAGGAGTTGATCCAACAGGCTACTGCTAATGATTGAAGTTCCACCGCATTACATGATAGAACAGGATAAATAATGAGCTTTTGCTTTAAACAAAAGTACAGGGGCGCCTGGGTGGCTCAGTTGGTTAAGCGGCCGACTTCGGCTCAGGTCATGATCTCACGGTCCGTGAGTTCGAGCCCCGCGTCAGGCTCTGTGCTGACAGCTCAGAGCCTGGAGCCTGTTTCAGATTCTGTGTCTCCCTCTCTCTCTGACCCTCCCCCGTTCATGCTCTGTCTCTCTCTCTCTCTCAAAAATAAAAAAAATTTAAAAAGTTAAACAAAAGTACAAAATGCCTTACAGTTTCATAACCCTGACAACAGGACTGCCGGCCTCCAAGTTACCTAGTTCCTGCCAACCTTATGGTCTCTATTCTACCAAAACCTGTTCTCTGGTAGGTATTTTAAAACACCTTCATATCAGGTTACAACAGAACTTGAGTTATAACAAGGATCTAAACTTAAAACTATTTTTATTTGAAGGGAAAAACAGATACTTACGAAATCAATGGGGTTTTCCAACAATGATGTAAGGACACACCATGAAGATTATAGGACTCAATGAAAAGGCCAGGTTTATTTAATTACAAAGTCAATCAGTAATTTATTACACTTTACAACTTAGTGAATTATTGTACCGATTTAGCAGACTCTGCAACGTCCTTTTAAAATGCCACAGCAAAAACTGGACAGCGACATGCAGAAAATGAACCTGGACCAGTTTCTTACACCATACATAAAAATAAACTCAAACTGGATGAAGGCCGTAAGACAGGAAGCCATCAAAATCCTCGAGGAGAAAGCAGGCAAAAACCTCTTTGACCTCGGCCTCAGCAACTTCTTACTCAACACATCTCCGGAGGCAAGGGAAACAAAAGCAAAAATGAACTATTGGGACCTCATCAAACTAAAAACCTTCTGCACAGCAACGGAAACAATCAACAAAACTAAAAGGCAACTGATGGAATGGGAGAAGATAGTTGCAAATGACATATCGGGTAAAGGGTTAGTATCCAAAATGTCTAGAGAACTTATCAAACTCAACACCCAAAAAACAGATAATCCAGTGAAGAAATGGGCAAAAGACATGAATAGATACTTCTCCAGAGAAGACATCCAGATGGCCAAATGACACATGAAAAAATGCTCAACTTCACTCATCATCAGCGAAATACAAATCAAAACCACAATGAGATACCACCTCACACCTGTCAGGATGACTAACATTAACAACTCAGGCAACAACAGATGTTGGTGAGGATGTGGAGAAAGAGGATTTCTTTTGCATTGTTGGTGGGAATGCAAACTGGTGCAGCCACTCTGGAAAACAGTATGGAGGTTCCTCAAAAAATTAAAAACAGAACTACCCTACAACCCAGGAATTGCACTACTAGGTATTTATCCAAGGGATACAGGTACGCTGTTTCAAAGGGACACATGCACCCCAATGTTTACAGCAGCACTATCAACAATAGCCAAAGTATGGAAAGAGCCCAAATGTCCATCAGTGGATAAATGGATAAAGAAGATGTGGTATATATATACAATAGAGTATTACATGGCAATCAAAAAGAATGAAATCTTGCCATTTGCAACTACGTGGATGGAACTAGAGGGTATTATGCTAAGTGAAATTAGAGAAAGACAAATATCATATGACTTCACTCATATGAGGACTTAAGATACAAAACAGATGAACATAAGGGAAGCAAAAATAATATAAAAACAGGGAGGGGGACAAAAACATAAGAGACCCTTAAATATGGAGACCAGAGGGTTACTGGAGGGGTTGTGGGAGGGGGGATGGGCTAAATGGTAAGGAGCATTAAGGAATCTACAGCTGAAATCACTGTTGCACTATATGCTAATTTGGATGTAAATTTTAAAAAATAAATGAAGTAAAATGGTAAAAAAAAAAAGAAAAAGAAAAAGAAAAATAAATTTAAACACACACACACACACACACATAAAGATATATCACAGGAAATATAAAAGAGGAGGGCAGTTAGGAAAAATTAAATCCTCATTTTATTTTTTTTTATGACCTGAGCAAAAGTCGGGTGCTTAACCAACTGAGCCACCCAGATACCCCAATGTTAATTTATTTTTGAGAGAGATAGAGAGAGACAGTGTGCAAGCAGGGTGGGGTAGAGAGAGAGGAGACAGAATCTGAGGCAGGATCAAGGCCCTGAGCTGTCAGCACAGAGCCCAACACGGGACTCGAACTCACCGCTGAGATCATGACCTGAACCAAAGTCTGACCCTTAACCAACTGAGCCACCCAGGCACCCCTAAGTCCTCACTTTATAATTTGGATCAAACGTCACACCTTCAACACTATGAAAGAAAAGGATGTGAAGCAGTAGGAAGAGAAGGGGGAAGAAGGAGAGCAGCAGCAGAAGAGACAGGTTGAGTCACCAGACAAAGGTAAGTTTTAGAGCCAGAACCGGAATCCTGGTTTACCAACTTCAAGACCCTGGTGTTTTAGCTCTGTATCAGTAGTTCTCACCTGAGGGCAATTTTGTCCCTTACATGATATCTGACAATGTCTGGAGACATTTTTGGTTGTCACACTTGTGGGAAAAGGGACTGCTACTGGGTAGAGGCCAGGATAATGCTAAACAATCAACAATACCCAGGGTAATCAGCCACAACAAGGAATTATCCAGTCCAATATGTCAATACTACCAAAGGTTGAGAAAGCCTAATCTGAATCATCCAATTTTCCAGAAATGAAACCCCAAAGTCCCGAAGGGACATACATGGTTTCATATGGAATGCTACAGTGCTGGATCAATTAATGAACCAAAGAAAACACTACTGTTAAACAATCAGCCTTAAAAGACTAAGACCATACATGTATCAACCTAAAAGCAAGACACATGTGACCAGAATTTCAGTAGCGATATAGCGCAGAAAGTGATTCATGAACGGTAATAATGTCAATGCAATGATATACCAGGAAATCAAAACTATTTAAGGAAAGATGGCCTTTATTTAAAAACCGGCAAAAAAAAATTCTGAAAGAATACACCATCACTCCTTCCTGGTGATAACTTATGAGAAGGTATACAAATAAGGCTTGAAAAATGGTGACGTTTACATTTCATGTACATCTTTCTGGACAATAAAAGTTGTTTTTTAACCAAGAGTACATATGGCCTATTTTAGTAACTTGTATTTTAATAAAAAACCGTCCAAGCCAAGAAAGCTATTTTTATTCTACATTTCTTTTTAAATGACTGGCAGACTGGATTCACCTATCAGTGATGCATCATGCTCCCAATCAACCTAAAGTACTTACAAAATGACACCCTGACTAATGAATATCAATCTACCAGATACTGTACTCTATTTCAGAATAAAATCAGGAGTCTAACTTCAACATGAATTAGAATATAGGGACTATTACAACACAACAGAAATACTAAGCCAAAAATATTATATCAACAGCGTAAATTTATGGAGATGATTGACTAGAAATAGAATACACCATCTCCAATCAAAAAAGCACATAAAAGGGGCGCCTGGGTGGCTCATTCAGTTAGACCTTTAGCTCAGGTCATGATCTCATGGATCTTGAGTTCAAGCCCCACATCGGGCTCTGTGCTGACAGCTCAAAGCCTGTAGCCTGCTTCAGATTCTGTGTCTCCCTCTCTCTCTCTGCCCCTCCCCCCCCCCAAATAAACAAACATTAAAAAAAATTTTTTACACGAAAAAATAAGTAAAAGGAATTAAACATACACAGATTACATACCCATTAGGATAGCTACTGTTAAAGAAAAAAAAAAACAGAAATGACAAGTGTTGGCTAGAACGTTGAAAAATTGGAACTCTTGTGTACTGCTAGGGGAAATATAAAATGCTATAGCAGCTATGGAGAACAGTATGGAGGTTCCTCAAAAAATTAAACACAGAACTACCCAATGATACAGTAATTCTGCTTCTGGGTATATAACCAAAAGAACTGAAACCAGGATCTCGAAGAGATATTTATATACCAATGTTCAAAGCACCACTCTTAACAAGAATTAGAGGGTGAAGGCAATCAAGTGTTCATTAACAAACAGATGAATAAACAAATAAAATATAATCTATACACACAATGGAATACTATTCAGCCTTAAAAAGGGAGGAAACTGACATATACTACAAGGATGAAACTTGAGGACATGATGCTAGGTGAAATAAGCAAGTCACAAAAATACAAATACTATTTGATGCCACTTACATGAAGTATCTAGAATAGTCAAATTCACAGAAACAAAGTAAAATGGTGACTGACAGAGGCTAGGTAGGGGAAGGGGAGAAACCCTTCAAGTAAGGGTATAGTTTCAGCTTTGCAAAATAACAAAGTTCTGGAGATTAATTGTACAACAATGTGAACAAACTTAACAGTACTCAACTTAAAAATAGTTGATATGGTAAAATTTATGTTATGTGTATTTTACCCCCACTAAAACTTTTTTCAATATACAGATGAATGTGACATATATACAAGACAAAGCAACTAAAGATAACACTGAGTAAAATGTTAAAATAGAAAACACAGATCTTTTTAATCCCCTAGATCCTTTTCGAATGACTTTCTAACCTCCTTTCCTGGGCCTCACACCTATCCCCAAAATGAGTTAAAGGTGCTTCATGCTTCAACCTAATTATCCAACAACCCCAATTTTCTAAAACGGTAATCAAAGCTCTGTAGCAATCAACCCAAAAGTCTTAAAATCCATCTATAAGGGCAATAGTAAATTTCACAATTACAAATAGTAAATTTGTAAATAGTAAAATTGTGAAATAGTAATTTCACAATTACAAATAGTGAAATTTACGAATAGTAAATTTCACAAAAATTATGCACCAACCATATGCTTACTGACTTGAGCTGTTGAACCTGTAAAAATATATCAATCAAAGAAATTACAAAATAACCAAAATTATTTTAAAAACATAACTGCTTGCTGGCTACATTTACACACAAGTTAAAAATCAAGACAATTTTGCTAAATGAAATCATCTTACCAAAAGCTGTGGCCACATTTCGTCATGTATGCTTCCTCAATCATATCAAAGCAGATAGGGCTAAAAAGAAAATAGGAAAATAATTGACACATTTTTTCCAGCAGAGTGATTACAAATTGACAAGGCTAGTAACAATACCAACAAAATCGTATTTCAATATATAGCTAAGACTTCAAACATTCTATCAATGAAACAGAATTTCTGTTGAGTTGAAGGTACTTTAAGGGATTGGTGGTAAAATGACAATTTGTTCAAGATAGGTCTAGGTCACCAAGATCTAAGTTCAATTAAATGAGTAAATTAAAATGGCCCCAATACTTTTTAATTTTTAATAATGCAATGCAGTCACAAGAGTCCTTAGGAGTTCTACTACCATTCACAAAAATCCCTATACTCAAAAGCACCTAACTCAAATGCTGTTTTACTTCCTATTTCAAAAAAAAAAAAAAAAAAACCACTAGTTTCCTGAGTGGCAAACTTACAATTCCATTATCAATAACTCTTCTAGATGAGGAAGATGGTAATTATAGCTAATACTTACAAAGTACAAATGGTATCCATTAAAATAATATTAACTCGTAATTTTTTCAACAAAAGTGTTGGTAGGTACATATTACTAGACCTATTTAATGAGGAAATCGAGGCACAAAGATGTTGACGTCATACAGTTAGGAAGTAACAATTTTCAAACTTAGCTCCATGCTCTTAACCACTCCACTATTCTATATTAATTCCGGATACTGCAAGTTAAATACCAAGTCTTACCAACATAACCACAGAGTTCTGGCTAACAAAAGGTAGTTATCAATCTGAGAGGCCACTATCTACCAGAAAAAGACGAAGTCTTGTAAAATGAGATGTCCCTTTATCCTTGCCTCTTTTTCCTTCCGAAACCTCTGATAACGTCTCTAGAGATACAACAGCCATCTTCTGACCAAGAAGACAAAAAATGGTAAGCTAGAAAAATAGGATACTGTTCCTTGATGACATCCTTGAGCAATCTCATCATCTATGGATTGCCTATCTCTGGACTTCACATTACATAAGAAAAGTAAATTCTCACTTGTTTAAGGCAGTATTTATCAAGTTTTCTGTTACTGGCATACAAATCAGATCGCTACTGACAATACATGACATTTAAATTATAAAATGAAAATTCACCCACTTCTTCAAGAAAAATTTCCTGGGCATAACTACTATCTTAGAATGTGAAACCATATAAAAAAAAAAGTTATAAAATCAGAACATTGCACATGCTCAGAGTTTCACCACATACAGTGTGTTGGCTTAAACGGCACTGGTTTTGTCAGCCTCTCTCTGCTGGAATGAGAAAAAAGAGCTCTCCTAAATGCGGGGATTTGGTCATTTCTCTTTTGAAACCAAGTCCATCTTGCTCCTGTTTGATGGAGTTAAGAAAACAGGGTTGGGGGTTCCTCCCAAAAGCGTGTGGATGCACTGTGTAGGCTGATCCCAGTTGTGGATGAAGGGTTTTGAAGAGCAGATGTGGAAAGGACAGATTTTACTTCACAAGTACAGTTGGTCACTGGCTGCTGAGGCAGATGTCTTAAGGCTCAAAACCCAGAGTGGAAGGTACGTTTATGCCCTCTCCTTTTTTTAAAGACTTTATTTTTTTTTTTTAGCAGTTTTAGGTTTGTAACAAAATTAACAGGTAGGTACAGAGATTTGCCATATTTTCTCTGACCCAAACACATGCACAGCCTTTGCCATTATCAACATCACTCACCAGAATGGTACGCTCCCCCCACCCCCCGCCACCAGCCCCGGGGATGAATTTAAACTAACACATCAAAATCAACAAAGTCCGCAGTTTACCTTACGGTTCACTCTTCATGTTGTACATTCTATGGGTTTGAACACAAGTATAATGACATATATTCATCATTATAATACAGATTATTTCTCACTCTCCTAAAAATCCTCTTTGCTCTGCCTATTCATCTCTCTCTCCTCATCCACAATCACTGATCTTTATCTTGCCTCCACAGTTTTGTCTGTTCCAGAATATCATATTTGGGATCATACAGTATTGTAGCGTTTTCAGATTGGCTTCTTCTGCTTTGTAATATGGCTTTCGGATTTCTCCACGTCTTTTCAAGGTTTGATAGCTCATTTCTTTTTAACGCTGAATAATATTCCACTGTCTGGACGTACCACAGTTTACTTATCCATTCATCTACTGAAGGACATCTTGGTTGCATCCAAGATTTGGCATCTATAAATATAGCTGTTATAAGCATTCAAGTGCAGGTTTTTGTGTCTACCTAAGCTTTTAACTCCTTTGGGTAAATATCAATGGGTGCCTAGTTAAATTATACGGCAAGAATATGTTTAGTTTTATAAGAAATCACCCATCTGTCTTCCAAAGTGGCTACACCATTTTTTCATTCCTACCAGCAAAGAATAAGAGTTCCTGTTGCTCTATAACCTCCTCGCATTTGGTGTTGTCAGTCCTCTAAGTTTTAGCCATTCTAATAGGTATATAGTGACACCTTGTGGTTTTGATTTGCATTTCCCTGATGACATATGATGTAGAGCATCTTTTCATATGCTTGTTTGCCATCTATGTATTTTTTTTTTAATATGGAATTCATTGTCAAATTGGTTTCCATACTCTGTGTCTTTTTTGGTGAGGTGTCTGTTGAGGTCTTTGGTCCATTTTTTAAATCTTATTATTTTTAAGAGTTCTTTGTATATTTTAAATAAAAGTTCTTTATGAGATATGTCTTTTACAAATATATTTTCCCAATCTGTGGCTAATACTTCCATTTCTTAACAGTGGGTTTCATAGAGCAGAATTTTTTTTTAATGTTATTTACTTATCTTGAGAAAGAGAGTGAGCAAGTGCACACAAGTGGCGGAAGGGGCAGAGAGAGAGTTAGACAGAAAATCCCAGGCAGGCTCTGTGTGCTGTCAGCATAGAGCCTGACACAGGTCTCCATCCCAAGAACCATGAGATGGTAACTTGAGCCGAAAACAAGAGTCCAACCCCGCATACCAACTTTTTAAACAGCTCTTCTAATAAATCATGTTTAAAATTTGGGGAAAAACGGAGCACCTGGGTAGCTCAGTCGATTAAGCATCTAACTCATGATTTCAGCTCAAATCATGATCTCAGGATTCATGAGATTGAGCCATGCGTCATCAGGCACGAACTGACAGCATGAAGCCTGCTTGGGATTTCTTTCCCTCTCCCTCTCTCTCTCTCTGCCCCTCCCCACTCGTGCATGTGCTCCCTCTCAAAATAAATAAACAACAACAACAACAAAAAAAGATTTGGGGAAAAAGACCTTTCTGTTCCCAAAGTAAGTATGTTTATAAATATAAGTAATAATACCATCATATCTGTTATGCTGCATTAACTCAGGCTTAGAAGCAAGATGCAGAATGTCTTAAGACACTGACCTCAGTCCAGACTTCCATCAGTGCCACCAATGAACATTTTAAAGTTGGCCCCAGCACGTAGAAGAATCAACTGTAAATACCTATCAATACTTTCTCAGAAATTCCAAAATTTTTAAACATTCATACATTCAACAAATTACATATTAGGTACTGACTACATACCAGACACTGTTCTGGATACCAAGGGCAAAGAAGTGAATAAACAAAAATCCCTTCATGGTTCTATAATCTAGTGGGGAAGACAGACAATAAACAAGATAAATAAGGTAGACCTTATATGATAAGGTTAGATAGAGACAAAGATAAGGAAAAAATTAAGCAGGGGAGGAGGATAGGAAATGTTAGATTGGGTTAGACAGAATAGTAAGAGAAGCCTCAATGAGAAGCTGACATTTGAGTAACTATTTCAAAGTAAGAGGGAAACAATCTACACAGAAATCTGGAAAAACAGCAACCAAAAAGTAAGAGCAAGTACAAATGCCCTGAGGCAGGAGTATACCTGATATGTTCAGACTAGCAAGGTGGTCAGTGTAGAGTAGAATAACCAAGTGGGAAAATACTAAAGATCAGGCCAGAGAAATAATAAGGGGCCATATTAAAAAAACAATAAATTAAATTAAATTAAATTAAATTAAATTAAATTAAATTAAATTAAAAGGGGGGGCACCTGGGTGGCTTAGTCAGTTAAGCATCCGACTTTGGCTCAGGTCATGATCTCGCAGTTCATGGGTTTGAGCCCCATATCAGGCTCTGTGCTGACAGCTAAGAGCCTGGAGCCCACTTCAGATTCTGTGTCTCCCTCTCTCTCTGCCCTTCCCCAGCTCGCACTCTGCCTGTGTATGTCTCTCTCTCAGAAGTAAATACACATTAAAAAAAAAAAAAAAAACACCTCTCTTGAAACATGTTAAGGACTTTGGATTTTACAGTGAATAAAACAAGAATTTACTGGACAATTTAGAACAGAATGGCCCAATGTGACAAAGTGATAAACCAGATCACTCTACCTTATACATTGAAAGAAGACTAAAAGAAAGCAATTGTAAAACTAAAAGCTCTTATAATAATTTAGCTGAGAAATGACACTGGATTAAATGACGGTAGTAGCAGTGAAGTTGATGAGAAGTGATCAAATTCTGATATAATCTGAAGGCAGATCTTTGGTTTGCTACGGATTAGATATTAGCTATGAGAAAAATGAATCATGGATTTTAAGCTGTAAACTGGAAGAAATTACAGTATGTTTATTTCACAGAGAGCTCTAGCATTCATTAGTTTATTTAAAAAAGGGAGAGAGAGAGCAGGACTACAATGCATGTCCTATCGTGTGTTCCTCCAATACCAAAAGTTGTATGCAGTACCTAAAAATTACCATCAGATGAGTTTAAACAGAAGTATTTAAGGAATGGCTTCTGAGTAACGTGTGAATTAAGAAAGTTTCCATTCTTTTTACCAGAGCTAACTTTTTTTTTTAATGTTTATTTTTGAGTTAAAGAGAGTAAGCAGGAGAAGTACAGACAAAGTGGGGAACAGAGGATCTGAAGTGGCTCTGCACTGACAGCAGAGAACCCAATGTGGGGATAGAACTCACAAACTGTGAGATCATGACCTGAGCCAAATTCGGACCTACAACTTTCTAACTTTGAGTCAAGTGTTAAACCTAATCTTGTTTTCTCATTTGTATAACTGGAATGACAGTTACATCACACAATCACTGTACTGATTAACAAAATATCTATGAAGTACTCAGTACAATTCCCGGTATGCAACATTCAATAAATAGCAGAATATATGAAAAGAGATGATGGAACAATCTGTATCAGTGATAGAAACTTGACAAGAGTGGTCCACCCAAACTAAAAACTTCAAGGAATTCCTACTAGAAACAGGTAAAACAAAGGAAGATGAGGACTGACCAACCATTCGTCTTCCCAAGAAAGGGATGCAGTATCACGGGAAACAGAACACAGAAAAGACTCTAACAATAACAAAACACCACTACCTCTTTCCAATTTTGAGGGGCAAGAACATATTCAGAGTGGGTTTTGGGCAAAACTGTAAACAATCCATTCAGAAACCCTCCTCTCTGCCAATCTATAGCAATCAAGGAGTACGAGCTCAAAGCCCTAAACACAATACGGGCATAGCACGGATGTGAACTGGCAGCCAGGCCAGACATTACAGATACCTAAAATTTTATACAACCTAAAAAACGTTACACAGATGCCCCAAAAATGTTTATAGATCCCCCAAACTCTTTATGGACTCCTGACACAGTGGCATCACAAAAAGAGGGAAAAATAACATGGCTTAAAGATCTGCTGGGACTGTTCACGCCTCCCACACCACATAACACAAGTAACTCTTATAAATCAAGACAGAAAATCCAATAGGAAGGGTGTCTGGCTGGCTAAGTCGGTGGAGCTTGTCACTCTTCATCTTGGGGTTGTGAGTTTGAGCCCCATGCTGAGTGTGGAGAGTACCTAAAAATAAAATCTTTAGGGGCACTTGGGTGGCTTAGTCAGTTAAGTGTCCAACTCTTGGTTTCAGCTCAGGTCATGATCTTGTGGTCTGCGGGTTCAAGCCCCACATGGGGCTCTGTGCTGACAGCTCACACAGAGGCTGGAGCCTGGTTCAGATTCTGTGTCTCCCTCTCTCTCTGCCCCTCCCCTGCTCCCACTCTGCCTGTATCTCTCAAAACTAAATAAACCTTAAAAAAATTTTTTTTCAATTAAAAAATTAAATCTTTAGGGGCACCTGGGTGACTCAGCCTGCTGAGGGTCTGACTCTTGATTTAGGCTCAGGTCATGATCCCAGGGTCGTGAGATAGAGCCCCACATCAGGCTCCATGCTGAACGTGGAGCCTGCTTAAAATTCTCTCTCCCTGTGCCCCTCTCCCCGACTCGCAAGCTCTCTCTCTCTCAAATAGATAAATAAATAATAAACAAATAAAATCTTAAAAGAAAAAAATGGGGAAAAATGTGAATTCCTAATTCACAGAATTCACACACTGCCTTTCAAGTATATGAAAAAATGTTCCAACTCAGTAGTAATCAAGAAATGCAAAAAAAAAAAGAAGAAGAAGAAGAAGAAGAAGAAGAAGAAGAAGAAGACGACGACGACGACAAGGGGGGCATGTATCGGGGTGGCTCAGTCAGTTAAGCATCCGACTTTGGCTCAGGTCATACCTGTGGTTTGTGGATTCAAGCCCTGCATCAGGCTCTGTGCTGACAGGTTGGAGCTTGGAGCCTGTTTCAGATTCTGTGTCTCCCTCTCTCTCTGCCCCTCCCCGGCTCACGCTCTGTCTCTCCCTCTCTTAAAAATAAACATTAAAAAAAAAATTTTTAAGGGGGCATCTGGGTGGCTCAGTTGACTAAGCAGAGTCTGACTCTTGATTTCAGCTCAGGTCATGATCTCATGGTTTGTGATTTCAAGCCCCACATCAGGCTCTACACTAACAGTGTAGAGCCTGCTTGGGATTCTCTCTCATCTCCTCCCCTGTTATAAATAAATAAATAAATAAATAAATAAATAAATAAATAAATAAATAAATAAGTGTGTATGTATGTATATGTATATACATATATATACATATACTAAAAAACACAACAAAATAACAATTCATCACCATTAGGTATTAGAACACTGGAATACCAAGTATGTTAGGTAAGACATGAAAAACAAGAATCTTCATGCAGAGATATTCTAGCAAGCAACCTAGACTGAGTATTCATATATTTATGACCAAGCAACCCCACTCCTGAGATTACATGTAAATAGCTAAAGACTTGTAAATAGCATGCTATTACATGTAAATAGCAAAGACTTGATTATATGTATGTAATATGTGTATTTAAATGCATATACACGTATGGACGTAGGTACTTACATAAACATATGTGGCTGTGCATATGCTTATGTGTGAGTGCATGTCTGTGTAGAGTCATGCATGAGGACACTTGAAACAAGCCACACACTTATGACGGCAGGGAATTAGAAGAAGCCCTAATGCTCATAATAACTACAATAAAGAAGCAAAATGTGCTTGAATATACACTATAAAATTTCATGCAACAGTCAGAAGGAATGAACCAAAGATACATGGAGGCATGGCTAGATGCTTTGTCAAGTGAAAATAGAAATGAAAAGGAGATCTGTGGCATAATGCAATTTATATAAATGTAAAACATGCAAAAAATATATTTCACAAGGATACATGTATTCAAAGACATACATAAATCACCAAGTCAGGAGAATAAAAAATGAAATGGCGAAAGTAATAAAATCTCTTATTCAATAGGATCTAAGAACGTCATCAACAACAAGATGTAACATTATACCAGTAAAAAAGAAACAACTCTGCTAATGAATAGTAATTTTATTTACGTTTCTCTAAAACACTCTTTTAGACTTCAGTTTTATCAGATACCACTATTGTGAAAAAAAAATACACACATACATATAATTAGAATTTTCCTACAAAATTCTCATTCTTCAGAGTCTAACTTTTCTGAATCACTTTTGACTAAGTTACTGATATCCAGATTTTCCACACAGTATTCTCCTTGACTTTGGTGAGGTGACATTTATTAAGAGAATCCTACCAGTACTGGGATCTTAAGTCAGGTTTACATTTAGCCAGCTAACCTACATCTGACTCCAGCTTCAGGAATGTTGCTAAACATGTCTAATTCACCACATCCCAGAACCTCCTCCACCCTTCACTCCCACATACAAATTTTTAGTTCATAGGGAATAAAACAATAATTCACAATTGTCTCAGAGAATTTCTTCCAATCTGCTGAAACCTAGTCAAGTTTTGAGGCAGGCATTTTTTTATGTTTACACGTCTATATGAAATGACCACATGAAGCTACATCCAACTGCCACGTAGCAAACAGGAATTTTTTTTTAGTTCTATAATCTATAAAACATAGTCCAATTTTCAGATATGTCAAAGTGTAAAAAAGAAAAAGAAGTTTAATTTAGAATCAAAGAAATGTGACAAAGTAAACCAAAGCAAACAAAACAAAACAAAGCCTTGGATGGGCCAAAGGACAATGTGAAACACAATGCCCTCACTCCGCACTTGAGGTGAAACTTAACTGTAAGTGGACTTACCCTCTTGCTATGTACACTTAGAAAACAAGAAGGGGAGGAGGACTGGACACTAGGCAGCACAGTACTGAGATCTCTGAGGCAAGGGGAGCAAATGAAGTGAACCCTATCCCAGACCCAGCTTTTTGCCTTCACCGAAAGCTTCACAAGCCAAAGAAAGGAGAAACCAAACAGCGCCCCAATCTCACCAAGTCCAGTAAGGATAAAGGGGAAAGACTTTACAGGGCAAGACACCAAAGAGGAAGCAGACGCAAAGAAAAAGAATTCTAGAAATCTACACAGGGTTCTCAAGTCTGTTGTTGAATACGAGTCCTATGTGCCCAGGGTAAAACTCTACAAGATCAGTTAAAAATGGCCAGGAAATGATAAAACACAGGGTATTTAATAGAAAACCCAGAAGAGTCATTAGCGTGGAAATGAAGTGGCTCTAGAAAAATGGCTCCTCATAACCCACCCTCAAAACAATTTTAAATTATTTATAACAACTGCATGCGAATCTACAATTTTCTCAAAACAAAAACTTCAATTACAAAAAAATTAACTAAATTAAAAAACATAATACTCAAAAGGATCAAACTGATCTGCAAGGAACTTTACTTACTGCCAGAACAAAGTCCAATACTCTCTGTAGAGAAAGAAAGCAAAATCCAGCATTCAGTAATGGCAAGTTTATAATGTCGACCATCCAATAAAAAAAATTACGAGACATGTACAACAGTAGGAAACTGTGACCCATAAAGAGGAGGAAAACCACTCTAGAGAAACAAAAAGACAGTTAATAGAATTAGCAGAAAATTCTTGAAAACATATATTACAAATATGTTCCATAATTTAAAAGATCACAAAAGTATAATGAGGAAAACAGAAGATATACAACGGACCAATTAAAAGCCTACAGGTTAAAAATACAGTGCCTAAAAACACAGCAAAAGACGTGCACTCATAAGAAAGTAAAATATAAAATTCCTAGAAATTTTAAAAACACATCAAACACAAAGGATTACTTCCACAAGCTCATCAATACATGAAACATAAGTTAAGGAAGGAAGCCATGAATGTTTGAAGATCGGCCAACAGACATTATCTAAATTAAAACATAAAAAGAAAACAAAAAAAGAAGACAGAAAATCCAAGAGCTCTTGTGAAGACCTTTCCATACCCACCTCCAAAAACTAAAGGCAGATATTATTATACTGCACAACCTTAAGCTTGCCAAAGGGTTATCTATGTCATTTAACTGCATGTAAAAACCACCACTGCAGGGGCACCTGGGTGGTTCATTTGGTTAACTGTCCAATTCTTGGTTATGGTTCAGGTCTTGAATGACGTCATGGTTATGGGATTGAGACCCCCCCAAACACACATTGGGGATTCTATCTCCCGAGCTCTCTCTCTCTGCCCCTCTCCTTGCTCTCTCATTCAAAAAATAAACCTTAAAAAAATAAGTAAAATTCAACACTGCAGAACACATACAAAAAACTATTTTTTAAACGCCACTATTTTGAATTTATAAAGCACACATTTGTCAAGGGTGATATCACAATCAGTTTGACTCTCAGGTTACATTTTTAATCAGTAACGTATTTATAAATTCCCTACTATTTGTATGTATTCCCTGCTTCAAAAACAGCATCCAAATTTGCTGACTAGTACACAATATAATCTCAAAACTCTTCAATAAAACAGTAAGTACACTGTTGACTCCATGTAGATCTTGGTACTGACACTAACTCCATTACGCTGCAACAAAATGTTTCAACTGCCTCACAGTAGTTCTGGTTCTAACTAACCAAACATTCAAATCTTTCAAAGATTAAGTACTAAAAACATATCATTACCAAGATAATCAAAGCAAGGTACAGGGGCGCCTGGGTGGCTCAGTTGGTTAAGCTTCCGACTTTGGCTCAGGTCGTGATCTCGCGGTCCATGAGTTCGAGCCCCGTGTGGAGCTCTGGGCTGACCGCTCAGAGCCTGGAGCCTGTTTCAGATTCTGTGTCTCCCTCTCTCTGACCCTCCCCCGTTCATGCTCTGTCTCTCTCTCAAAAATAAATAAACGTTAAAAAAAATTTAAAAAAAAAAAGCAAGGTACAATCTAGAGTCATTTAAAAAAATAAAGAGTGGTTACACCTCATCGAAACCAAAGAACCACTTTCATAGTTTGATACCAAATGCCAAACCTTAGCAATTCTTTTCTGTAATTCCATCATTCACAATGTATTTGTACATGTATTATATAATCTAAACCTCACAATTCTATACTAGAATATTACTATATCTTAACTTACCAACAAAACAGACTCTAAGTCAATCATTTATTTGCCTAAAGTTAAATTTCAGGGCTTCTAACTCTAAGTCCAGTGCACTTGCACCACGCTACAATCTCAGAAGATAAAGGAAACGAACAATACGCGGCACTATGACTATGAAAACTGTCAGCACATAGAAAATCTTAGAAGAAAAATTATTTCGAATATACAAAAGCTTATGTGGGGCACCTGGGTGGCTCAGTTGGTTGGACGGCGGACTTTGGCTCAGGTCATGATCTCACGGTTTGTGAGTTAGAGCCCCGCGTCGGGCTCTGTGCTGACAGCTTGGAGCCTAGAGCCTGCTTCAGATTCCGTATCTCTCTCTCTCTGCCCCTCCCCTGCTCATGCTCTCAATAATGAATAAACGTTAAAAAAAAAATTTTTTTTTAAACTTATGTTCATCCTTCAAGGCTAAGACATCCAAGCAAAAGTCAGTAGCCACAGGAATATTTCTTCCTTCCTCTCAAAATGTCCAAAACTTCCAATTTCTCTATCTTCCTCCTTCCCCTTCTACCAGTAGCCATGTAAGCATCCCCAAACCATCCTCTATTTTCAACTGGCCCCAGAGAATTTCCTTGAAAGACAAGGAAATGAGTGAAAAGGAGAAAATAAATCTCAAATCCTCCTTTCACACCAACACTGGTAACATGAGATCCTCCACACCAACCTTCACAGACAGCCGTTCAGTTCCAGCCTCTGTCCCATCATCACGCTCCTTCCTACTTTCACTTGATATGATAAAATGCCCTAAAAAAGAACTTTAATCTTTTTTTCAAAAGTAGAGATTATATTTATTTGGTATTTCTACCTAACCTATCTCCATTAAGACCTGGGTTTAATGTCTTATGTCACATATTCCATAAACAAAGACAGAGCATGCAACTCTTGATCTCAGAGTCATGAGTTCAAGCCCCACACTGGGTATAGAGTTCACATACGTATATACATACATACATAAAAACTTAAAAAAAAAAAAAAAAAAAAAGGTAATAGCCCAGTCAGTTAAGCATCCAACTTGGGCTCAGGTCATGATATGGTCCGTGGGTTCGAGCCCTACATCAGGCTCCACACTGGCAGTACGGAGCCAGCTTGGGATTTTTTTCTCTCTATGCACCATCCCCCCCGCCCCCCACCTCTTTCTCTCTCTCTCTCTCTCTCTCTCTCTCTCAAAAATAAAAGGAATGAAGGAGACTCAAAACAGCTTTCTTCTCCTAAATGTCTGTTTATTTATTTTGAGGAGCAGAGATTTTAAAAGGATAAGACCACAATGGGCCAGGAAAGAAAGGACATGATGATTACTAATACCAGTAACAGGCGGGGCACCTGGGTGCTTCAGTCAGACATTTGACTCTTGATTTTATCTGACTCTTGATTTCAGCTCAGGTCGACGGCTGGGTCAGGTCATGGTTCCTGAATTGAGCCCCGAGCTGACAGTGCAGAGCTGCTTGGGATTCTCTTTCTCCCTCTCTCTCAGCCTTTCCCACACTCACATGTGTGCACTCTCTCTGTGTAAATAAATAAAACTTGAAAAAAAAATGCAAGTAACAGGCATGAAAAGATAAAGTGGAGGGGCGCCTGGGTGGCTCAGTTGGTAAGTGTCCGACTTCAGCTCAGGTCATGATCTCACAGTTTGTGAGTTCGAGCCCTGTGTATCGAGCTCTGTGCTGACAGCTCAGAGCCCGGAGCCTGCTTCAGATTCTGTGTCTCCCTCTCTCTCTGCTCCTCCCCCACTCACACTCTGTCTCTCTCTCAAAAATAAATAAACATTAAAAAAAAATTTAATAAAAAAAATAAAGTGGAGCCAATCTCTGGTATTCACCAGAAATAAATATATCAATAAAAGTAGCTTGGATCGGGAAATCAAATATGGCCAAGAAGTGTTACTACTGATTCCCCCAGGATGAAAATTACCCAATACACTCTCAATCTTGTCCTGGATGTTATTCTATTCACACATTCCCAGGACTCCTCCTTAAACAGAGCATTAATTCTAACTATCATCAAAGGCTTAGAATTGGAGAATTTTCATTGGGTTTGTATACATTTAAGATAGGTGGAAGAATTAGGACAATGACTTCATGGGGGAACACCAGGACTAGGCCTCATAGGATCTAGAGGGTTGGATTCAAGGTGGATCTACAGACTTCAGCACAGCAGTACAGATCTTCACTAGTGGTCTACCATTAATGTGACTAGCTTCTATTTTCTGCTATCAAGAATATCAGTTTGCAATATACAGTCCTTCCAACAATACTACATCAAGAACTTTAATCAAAACAGTCCAATTCAGGTGTTTACTTATTTCAAATTCCTAATACAGAAAACATGATTGACCCAAAACATCCTTTCAAGACAATTCCAAGATGATGTAATTGTTATATTTTAGTCACACTTCAGAAGAGGCCAATCACAGACCAATCAACTAAAGAAGATACAAGTTCACACAGAAGAAAAAAAACATTGCCTACAGAGGAGGGGCTACAGAAACAGAAATCTCTATTGTAAGGAAGTAGGGACAGGAAGGTGTCCCATATCTTGCATGGACAACACCCCTAGCCCATTATCCAGGGATAAAAGACATCTCTAAGTTGCATGGAAGAGGTGTCCTTTATATCCTTATGTGGATTTTTTAAAGTAACTTTCTTTTTTTTTTTTAATTTTTTTTTTCAACGTTTATTTATTTTTGGGACAGAGAGAGACAGAACATGAACGGGGGAGGGGCAGAGAGAGAGGGAAACACAGAATCGGAAACAGGCTCCAGGCTCTGAGCCATCAGCCCAGAGCCCGACGCGGGGCTCGAACTCACGGACCGCGAGATCGTGACCTGGCTGAAGTCGGACGCTTAACCGACTGCGCCACCCAGGTGCCCCTAAAGTAACTTTCTTAAAAAATTGTTTTATTAAGTTTTGTTTTACAAATACAGTACTGAATTTAAATTATAATCTAATTAAATTAGCCTTCTGTTCCTTTTTTTTTTTTAATGTTTATTTTTGAGAGAGTGTACACGCACACATACTTATGGGGGAAGGGCAGAGAGAGGGAGACAGAGGACTCAAAGCAGGCTCCAAGCTGTCAGCACAGAGCCCTATGCGGGGCTCAAACTCACAAACTGTGAGATCATGACTTGAGCCAAAGTTGGACGCTTAATGGCCTGAGCTCCCAGGCACCCAAAGCCTTCTGCTCTTGAACTTTTGAAAAACCCAAAACTATAAATAACACATACTTGCACAGAAATTGCATTCAACCAAAGGTGAAAATCTGGACAGGACAATGACTTTTCTCTGAACTTTACTTTGGCTATGAGAAAGTATATTGTTGACTGACTCAAGTTAATTATTAAAGATCAAAACACAACCTTCAAAAAATAGTAGCAGAATAGCCAGTAAGTCCATAAAAAGATGTTCAGTATCACTAGTCAATATGGGAAAATAAATCAAAGCCACAGTGAGATACCTGACATGCACTACATTGACTGTAATCAAAAAAATTTTAGGGATGCTTGGGTGGTTCAGTCAGTTAAGCACTTGACTTCAGGTCATGATCTCGCCGTTTGTGGGTTCAAGCCCCGCATCAGGCTCTGTGCTGACAGCTATGAGCCTGGAGTCTACTTCAGGCTCGCTCTCTCTCTCTCTCTCTCTCTCTCTCTGCTCCCCCCCCCATTCACATTCTGTCTCTCTCTCAAAAATAAACATTAAAAAACATTTGAAAAATAAAATATTACCAAAAAAATGAATATTGTATGTCTAAACAACCCACAGTTCAAGCAAGAAATTACTAAGTATTTTCAACTGAATGAAAATTAAGATACCTCTAATGCAAGGACTAGAAAAGGCCAAATCAGTTATCTAACCTTCCATATTCACAAACCAAAAGAAGATGAAATTCAAAACCGAACGAAATAATAAAAATAAAACCAAAAATTAGTAAAATGGAAGATGGACAGGGATGCCTGGGTGGCTCAGTCCACCTCTGGATTTCGGCTCAGGTCATAATCTCATGCTTTTTGAGTTCCAGCCCTGTGTCAGGCTCACTGAAAGTGAGGAGTCTGTTTGGAATTCTCTCTCTCCCTCTCTCTGCCCCTCCCCACCACAAGCGCACACACTCACTCATTACCTAAATAAACTTTAAAAAATAAATTAGAAAATAAAATGGACAAACTATATAGAAAATTAGTAATCCCAAAATGAGTAATTTGAAAAAAATAATAAAATTAATAATCCCCTAAACTGTTCAAGAAAAAAAAAAAACAAAACACAAATTACCACTAGCAGGAATGAAAGAAGCAGTATCCCCCCAGGGTAGGGCCCCTGGGTTCAGCTTAGACTCTTGATTTCGGCTCAGGTCATGATGTCACAGCTCCTGGGATCAAGCCCCAAGTCTCACAGGGCTCCACACTGACAGCAGGGAGCCTGCTTGGGATTTTCGCTCCTCCACTGCTCACATGCACTCAAGTGTGCTCACTCTGCCTCTCAAAATAAATAAATAAACTTAAAAGAAAAAAAGGGCACCATCCCTCCAAATCCCATAAACATCAAAATGTAAGAAGAGGGGTGCCTGGGTGGCTCAGTCGGTTAAGTGTCCGACCGTGGCTCAGGACATGATCTCGCCAATCAGAGTTGTAGCCTGACATTGGGCTCTGTGCTGACAGCTCAGAGTCGGGAGCCTGTTTCAGATTCAATGTCTCCCTCCCTCTCTCTCTCTCTCTGCCCCTCCCCCTGCTCATGCTGTCTCTCTCACTCTCTCTCAAAAATAAATAAAAGTTAAAAAATAATAAATAAAAGTGTAAGGAAATATTATGAACTTTACGTTAATAAGTTCAATAACTTGGGTGAAATGGACAAATCCCTTAACAAACTACCAAAGCTCACTTAAGACATAAAGAACAGTTACTGGCACAAAAACAGACACTCAGGTCAGTGAACAGAACAGAGAACCTAGAAACGGACCCACAAACATATGGCCAACTAATCTCTGACAAAGCAGGAAAGAATATCCAATGGAATAAAGACAGATTCTTCAGCAAATGGTACTGGGAAAACTGGACAGTGACATGCAGAAGAATGAACCTGGACCATGTTCTTACACCATACACAAAAATAAACTCAAAATGGATAAAAGACCTAAATGTAAGATAGGAAGCCATCAAAATCCTCGAGGAGAAAGCAGGCAAAACCCTCTTTGACCTCAGCCTCAGCAACTTCTTACTCAACACATCTCCGGAGGCAAGGGAAACAAAAGCAAAAATGAACTATTGGGACCTCATCAAAATAAAAACCTTCCGCACAGCAACGGAAACAATCAGCAAAACTTAAAGGCAATCGACAGAATGGGAGAAAATATTTGCAAATGACATATCAGATAAAGAGTTAATATCCAAAATCTATAGAAAATTTATCAAACTCAACACCCAAAAAGCAGATAATCCAGTGAAGAAATGGGCAAAAGACATGAATAGATACTTCTCCAAAGAAGACATCCAGATGGCCAACCGACACATGAAAAAATGCTCAACCTCACTCATCATCAGGGAAATACAAATCAAAACCACAATGAGATACCACCTCACACCTGTCAGGATGGCTAACATTAACAACTCAGGCAACAACAGATATCGGTGAGGATGTGGAAAAAGAGGATCTCTTTTGCACTGCTGGTGGGAATGCAAACTGGTGCAGCCACTCTGGAAAACAGTGCGGAGGTTCCTCAAAAAATGAAAAATATAACTACCCTATGACCTAGCAATTGCACTACTAGGCATTTATCCATGGGATGCAGGTGTGCTGTTTCGAAGGGACACATGCACCCCTAATGTTTATAGCAGCACTATCAACAATAGCCAAACTATGTAAAAAGTCCGAATGTCCATCAATGGATGAATGGATAAAGAAGATGTGGTATAGGGGTGCCTGGGTGGCTCAGTCGGTTGAGCATCCGACTTCAGCTCAGGTCATGATCTCACGGTCTGTGGGTTCGAGCCCCGTGTCAGGCTCTGTGCTGACAACTCAGAGCCTGGAGCCTGCTTCAGATTCTGTGTCTCCCTCTCTCTCTGCCCCTGCCCCGCTCATGCTCTGTCTCTCTCTCTCTCTGTCAAAAATAAATAAACATTAAAAAAAAAAAGAAGAAGAAGTGGTATATATATACGATGGGAGTATTACACGGCAATCAAAAAGAATGAAATCTTGCCATTTGCAACTATGTGGAAGGAACTAGAGGGTATTATGCTAACCGAAATTAAAGAAAAACAAGTATCATATGACTTAACTCATATGAGGACTTTACAACACAAAACAGATGAACATAAAGGAAGGGAAGCAAAAATAATATGAAAACAGGGAGGGGGACAAAACAGAAGAGACTCATAAATATGAGAACAAACTGAGGGTTGCTGGAGGGGTTGTGGGAGGGGGGATGGGCTAAACGGGTAAGGGGCATTAAGGAATCTACTCCTGAAATCATTGTTGCACTACATGCTAACTAATTTGGATTATGTAAATTTTTTTTAATTTTAAGAAAAAAAAAGAAAGAACAGACACAGCCCTTTGATCATACATTGGTGAACTATACCAAACACGTAAGGAAGAAACATACCAATTCCATACAAACTCTTTCAGAAAACAGAAGAGATGACATTTAGGGTGGCTAGGTGGCTCAGTAGGTTAAGCATCTGACTCTTAGTTTTGGCTCACATCATGGTTTGTGAGATCAAGCCCCGGAGTCCAGCGCTGTGCTGACATCACGGAACCTGCTTGGGATTCTCTCTCACTTCTCTCTCTCTGCTCCTCCCCTGATTTCTCTATCCCTCTCAAAATAAACATTTAGGAAAAGAAAAAGAAAGAAGAGATAACATTTCTCATCTCCTTTAAGAAGGGCTCTACACTGTGTGATGGGCTGAAATCTGTATGTTGAAATCCTAGCCCCCCAGTACCTCCAAATGTGACTGTATTTAGAGACTGAGCATCAAGGAGACAATTAAGGTTAAATGAAATCATATATTAGGCCCTAATCCAATGAATGATGTCCTTTTAAGAGATCAGAGACGGGGCACCTGGGTGGCTCAGTCAGTTAAGCATCCAACTTCGGCTCTTAGGTTCAAGCCCCATGTCAGCTCTGTGCTGACAGTGTAGAGCCTAGAGCCTGCTTCAGATTCTGTGTCTCCCTCTCTCTCTCTGCCCCTCCCCTGCTCACACTCTATCTCTCCGTCTCCAAAATAAATAAGCATTAAAAAAAAAAAACATTAGGGGTACCTGGGTGGCTCAGTCGGTTAAGCATCCGACTTCGGCTCGGGTCATGATCTCACAGTCCGTGGGTTCGAGCCCCGCATCGGGCTCTGTGCTGACAGCTCAGAGCCTGGAGCCTGCTTCGGATTCTGTGTCTCCCTCTCTTCCCCTCCCCTGCTCATGCTCTGTCTCCCTCTGTCTCACAAATAAATAAAAACATTAAAAAAAAAATTAAAGGGTGCCTGGGTGGCTCAGTCGGTTAAGGGTCCAATTTCAGCTCAAGTAATGATCTCACATCATGGTTCATGGGTTCAAGCCCCACAGCAGGCTCTGGGCTGACAGCACAGAGCCTATTTGGGATTCTCAATCTCCCTCTGTCTCTGCCCCTCCCCCACTGGCACTTTCTCTCTCTCTCTCTCTCTCAAAATAAATAAATTTTAAAGAATTTAAAAGAATCAAAATCCTAAAAAAGAACTAGAAGAAATTAGAGGGGTACCTGGGTGCCTCAGTTGCAGTCAGTTGAGCATCTGACTTTTTGGCTCAGGTCACAATCTCATGGTTTATGCTTTTGAGCCCCACATGGTTTTGAGCCCCAGGCTCTGTGCTGGCAGTGCAAAGCCTGCTTAGGATTCTCTCTCTCTGCCCCTCCCCTGCTCCCTCTCACTCTCAAAATAAATAAAACTTAAAAAAAATTTTTTTTTAAAAAAGAAAGAAGAAGAAGAAGAGATTAGAATACAAACAACAGAGATCATGAGGTAACCATGTGAAGACAGAGCAAGAAGGTAGCCATCTGGAAGACAAGGAGAGAGGTCTAAGAAGAACCCAAACCTACCAATACCTTGACCTTGGATTCCTAGCCTCAAACTGTATGAAAATAAACGGGTGTTATTTAAGCTACCCAGTCTGTCCATTATGTTACAGCAAACCTAGCAAATATACCTGGTATCAAAACCAAACCGTGTGTGTGTGTGTGTGTGTTTACAAGAACACCATAGACCAGTATCACTCATGAAAATTCAAAAAAAAAAAATCCCTTTAAAAAATTAGTAAGTGGAGTATGCAAATTGGGAAAAAAAAGTAACACTGTCTTGATTTGCACGTGACACAATTGTCTTCTCAGAAACCCCATAGGTTTTACCTAAAAAACAACTGTTAAAGGAAGTAAATTTAGCAATCACAAGATACAATGGCAACACACAAAAATAAATTTTATTGGGGTGCCTAGGTGGCTCAGTCAGTTGAGCATCCAACTATTGATTTTTGGCTGAGGATTTCACGGTTCGTGAGATCGAGCACCATGTCTGGCTCTGCACTAACAGCACAGAGCCTGCTTGGGATTCTCTCTCTCCCTCTCTCTCTGCCCCTCTCATGCTCTCTCTCAAAAATAAATAAAATAAATTTTATTTCTATACATTAGCAACAATTAGAAGTTGAAATTAAAATAATATTTACAGCATCATTAAAAACATGAAATACTTAGGGCTAAGTTTAATAAAATACGTTTAAGTTCCAAACACTTAAAACTACAAAATTATAAAACACTACTGAAAAAAATTAAAGACCTAAATAATTGAAGAAATACCCAATGTTCATAGTTCAAAGATTCAAAATCATTAAAATGTCATATCTTTCCAAATTGAGTCATAGATTTAAAGTAACCCAAATCGGGGCGCCTGGGTGGTACAGTCGGTTAAGCGTCCGACTTCAGCCAGGTCACGATCTCGCGGTCCGTGAGTTTGAGCCCTGCGTCAGGCTCTGGGCTGATGGCTCAGAGCCTGGAACCTGTTTCCAATTCTGTGTCTCCCTCTCTCTCTGCCCCTCCCCGTTCATGCTCTGTCTCTCTCTGTCCCAAAAATAAATAAATGTTGAAAAAAAAAATTTTTTTTAAATAAAATAAAATAAAATAAAGTAACCCAAATCATGGGGGCACATGGTTAGCTTAGTCAGTTGAGAGTCTGACTTGGGCTCAGGTCATGATCTCATGTCTTGTGAGTTCCAGCCCCAGGTCAGGCTCTGTGCTGACAGCTTGGAGCCTGGAGCCTGCTTCAGATTCTGTGTTTCCCTCCTTCTCTGCCCCTTGCCCTCTCTCTCAAAAATAAATAACCATTAAAAAAAATTAAAGTAACCCAAATTAAAATCCTAGCATGCTTTTTTGATGAAATTGGTAAACTAATCCTAAAATCCAGGTGGAAATGCAAAGGACCTAGATAACCAAAATGAGATACAGGAACAAATTTATACTGTCTGATTTCAAGATTTACTAAAATGATACAGTAATCAAGATGGTGATATAGGCATAAGGATAAATATATAGATCAATGGAACAAAGACTCCAGAAATAAACTCATACACATGGTTAATTAATTTTAATTTTTTTTTAACATTTTATTTATTTTTGAGACAGTGAGAGACAGAGCATGAATGGGGGAGGGTCAGAGAGAGGGAGACACAGAATCTGAAACAGGCTCCAGGCTCTGAGCTGTCAGCACAGAGCCTGACGCAGGGCTCGAACTCACGGACCGCGAGATCATGACCTGAGCCGAAGTCGGCCGCTTAACCGACTGAGCCACCCAGGCACCCCAGTTAATTAATTTTTAAGAAAGCTTCCAAGAAATTCAATGAACAAAAATGGCCTTTTCAACAAATGGGTGCCATAATAACTGGATACCCACAGTAGAGAGGAAAAATCTTCAACCCTTACCACACACAGTATATAAAAACTAACATGAAATGATCATTTATCTAACCAGGAGAAAACCATAAAGTATCTAGAAGAAATATTTAAAAAATCTTTGAATTTCACGTTAGACAACAATTTTTTGGATGGAACACAAAAGTCATAACCCATAAGAGAAACAAGTGATACACTGGACTTAAAATTTTAAACTTTTGCACTTCAAAGACATCAGTAAAAATATAAATAGGTAAGCAACAGACTGGGAGAAAACATCAATATGTTGGAATGATGAAAGACAACTCAAGATAAATGAGAAAAGAGAGCAGAAGATTAGAACACGTTATAAAAAATATGCAGGGGTGCCTGGATGGCTCAGTCTGTTGAGCATCCATCCGACTTCAGCTCAGGTCATGATCTAGTGGTTCACGAGTTCAAGCCCCGCATCAGGCTTTGTGCTGACAGTTCAGAGCCTGGAGCTTGCTTCGGATTCTACGTCTCCCTCTCTCTCTGCCCCTCCCCGACTCGCATTCTTTCTCTCTCTCTCTCAAAATAAATAAAAACATTTAAAAATTTTATGAAAGATATGCAAATGAAAATAAGCACATGAAAATATGTTCAGTGTCATCAGTCATTAAGACAATGCAAATTAGGATAATGAAATACTACCACACACCCACTAGCACAACCAAAAGACTTGTAAAGACTTCGAAAAAACACTGAAAGACCAAATGCCAGCAAGAACATGAACTGGAACTCTTATACTTTGCCGACAGAAATGAAAATGATACAACCGCTTTTAAAAACAGTTTTGCAGGGGCGCCCGGGTGGCTCAGTCAGTTGAGCATCTGACTTCCACTCAGGTCATAATCTCATGGTTTGTGAGTTCAAGCCCCATGTCGGGCTCACTGCTGTCAGTTGGAGCCCGCTTTGGATCCTCGGTCCCACTCTCTCTCTGCCCCTCCCCCACTCACTTTCTCTCTCAAAAATAAATGAACATTAAAAAAAATTAAAAACAGTTTTGTGGTATATTATAAAGTTAAATATGCACTTGGCCATACAACCCAACAATAATACACTCCTAGATATTTACCCAAGAGATATGAAGGTATGTCCACATGAATACCTGAACATGAATTTTTACAACTTTCTTTACGATTACCAAAAACTAGAAACAAAAAAAATCAAATCTCTTTAAACTGATTATATATACATATCATCTTATATATCCATATAACAGAATACTACTCAGCAATTAAAAGAAAAAATTAGTGACATACTCAACATTAAATCTCAAAAACATTACACCAAATAAAAAAAGAGTCAGACACAGGGGTGCCTGGGTGGCTCAGTTGGTTGAGAATCTCACTTCAGCTCAGGTCATGATCTCACAGTTCCTGAGTTCGAGCCCCACATCAGGCTAGGCTCTCTGATGTCAGCACAGAGCCCGCTTCAGATCCTCTGTCCCCCTCTCTTTCTGCCCCCTCCCAAAAAAATAAATAAAACATTAAAAAAATAGTCAGACACAAAAGACTGCATATTGAAAAACTCCCTTAATACAAAATCCTAGGAAAGGCAAAACTATAGTGCTAGAAAAATCACTGGTTGCCAGGTGTTGAAGTGGGGGGAACAGATACGTGCAAAGTGCTGGCACAAGCGAACTTTCCAGTGTAATAAAAATGTTCTAGATCTCGATTAGGGTGGTGATAATACAGATGTATTCACTTATCAAAACTCACTGAACTACACAATTAAAACTAGTGATTTCTACTGTATACAAATTATACCTTAATAAAGCTGATTTTAAACAAAATCTCCAGGGGCGCCTAGATGGCTCAGTCGGTTAAGCATCCGACTTTGGCTCAGGTCACGATCTTGCAGTTCGGTGAGTTTGAGCCCCACACTGGGCTCTCTGCTGACAGCCCAGAGCCTGGAGCCTGCTTCATATTCTGTGTCTCCCCCTCTGCCCCTCCCCCGCTCGCTTTCTCACATTCTATTCTGTCTCTGTCTCTCAAAAATAAATAAGCATTAAAAAAAAAATTTAAACAAAAACCCCCAGCCTCTGAATTAAAGGCAAAGTAATACAGTGGTTAACTTGAGCTCTGAACCAAAATGTCTGGATATAAATACGGATACCAGCACTATTAACTGTATGAACTGCAACAAATTACATAACCTCTCTGTCATTTCCTCATCTACAAAATGGAAATTATGAAAGTATCTGCATCAAACAATTATCATGAAGACTGAATAGTAATGTTAAACCATTAGAACAGTGCCTTGCAGGGGCACCTGGGTGGCTCTGTCGGTTAAGCATCTGACTTCTGGGCTCAGGTTCAAGCCCAGAGTCAGGCTCTGTGCTGACAGTGGAGCCCGCAGTCCACTTGAAGTTCTGTCTCCCCCTCTCTATGGCCCCCTCTCAAAAATAAATAAACATTAAAAAGAAGAAGAAGAAGAAGAAGAAGAAGAAGAAGAAGAAAAAGAAGAAGAAGAAGAAGAAAAAGAAAGAAAGAAAGAAAGAAAGAAAGAAAGAAAGAAAGAAAGAAAGAAAGAAACAGTGCCTTGCAAATAACAACGGCCTATCCTAGAGCATGTATTTTATCAGGAGTATGTATACCAAGCCAATGGTTAGTACATCACATTCACTTTAGGGTGGACTTGGCATTTATTAACTTTGAATTTAAAGTATCCAAAGGAGTCCCAAAAATAGTTATCTGTAATTTTTACCTAACCAACTTTGTCTCAATACCTCCATTAAACCCAAAATGCCAATCTGTGAAGTAACACTGAAGCCACGGAATTCCAATACAAGAGACTACTTGGGCTTGGGGTCATGTGTTCCAGCTCTGAATTTGGTGAAGAACAGCACCCACCCCAAACCGCACAGACTAGGAAGAGAGAAAGATGGGCTTCCACAGGTTAATACCAGAATTTAAGTGAACAGAAATCAGACCACCTATTATACAACCCTACTCTCTACATAGAAACAGAGACAAAAACAGTTCATGAAACTTAATTATGAAAAATGAAAGAACAATTAACTTGTATGAAGAGAAAACAATTTACTCTCAATGAAATATTAGTTGAGATGGTAGGAACCTATACATCTAGAACGTGGCACATGCATGTATGAAGAGAGACGGCAAAGAACAAGTAAAGTGAAGAGCACAGATGGGGAAACACCACATACAAAAACAAGTCAAGAATTTAAGAAGCGTTTTATTTTGTATAATACAAATTTTAACAGGAAAGAGAAGACTAATTCCACTGTTAAACATTTTCTCCCAAGCTATAGCAGCTTTGAGGAAAAGGACTGCAGGCTAAAGTAAGTATTCAAAACAGAAAGAAAACCCCAGTAACAATATATACATTTAAGGAGAAAAAATGAGCAACAAGGTTTAAGGCTACAGTTACTTTAATCAATAACAATTTTTAGGGGCTCCTGGCTGGTTCAGTAGTTAGAGCATGTGACTCTTGACCTCCGGGTTGTGGATTCCAACCCCACATCAGGTGTCAAGATTACTTACAAAAATAAAATCTTTTAAAAAAAATAAAAAACATTTTTTAGAATATGACCAAATAAGTAATGTTGGTTTATAATCAGAAAAGGCTTTGGGGTGCCTGGGTGGCTAAGTCGATTAAGCATCCAACTCTGCGTTTCATCTCAGGTCATGATTTCATGGTTCCTGGGTTCGAGCCCCACCCTGGGCTCCATGCTGACAGCTCAGAACCTGCTTAGGATGGTCTCTTTCTCTCCCCAGGGCATTTGCTCACACGCGCGTGCTCTCTCTCTCTCTCTAAAATTAACTTAAAAAAAAAAAAGACTTGTAAAAGGAAAAGGTAGCTATTAACACATTTAGTAATGAACTGCATCAGTACTTTCCTTTCAATTTATAGACCAGAATTCAAGTTGATAGTCTTTCATACGCTATTTCATAATCTTCTCTTTCGTTTGCTCTACCACTTCATTCACCTAAGTCTTCTGCTGACAATGAGGCAGACAACCCGCCATCTGACAGCAAGAAAGAGCATTATGAACTGCTATGATTTAATATCATTTTCTGCAGAGCATCTTTCGCCATCATTGTCACCCAAATGGTACATGCATTATAACGCAAGAGATTCATCAAGCTTCACTTTTGCAGATTCAAGCAAGTTCTTGCCTGATGTTACTACAATAACAACATAATGAATTCTACAGTTTATTTCAGTAGCTGAATACACTTTAACAGCTCTTGAAAATACATTTAATCCTATTTAGAAGCTCACTAGGCTTTCAATAGGCCACCTAAATTTTTCATTTACTTTTCAGTTGCAAGAGAAATCATACACCATAATTCAGGAACTTTCAAATATTTTTCACCCTGATACCCAGTAAAACATACACTGTACATACACTGTATGTAAGTATGTAACCAAAAGTTCAAAGTTGTCTGTACCATGACAAGTTATATGATTTCTATTTTATTTCACTTATTGACAGCCAGAAAAACACAATAGCAAGAATGATCAATAGGTTTCATCTTTAGCGCTAAATGTGATTAGTAGGTAATGGCTTCCTAGAGTGCTATGTTGAGGACTCCGACATACATGTGAATTCAAAAGATGGGGCGCCTGGGTGGCGCAGTCGGTTAAGCGTCCGACTTCAGCCAGGTCACCATCTCGCGGTCCGTGAGTTCAAGCCCCGCGTCGGGCTCTGGGCTGATGGCTCAGAGCCTGGAGCCTGTTTCTGATTCTGTGTCTCCCTCTCTCTCTGCCCCTCCCCCGTTCATGCTCTGTCTCTCTCTGTCCCAAAAATAAATAAACGTTGAAAAAAAAAAAATTCAAAAGAATGACGTCTGCCATGGTACTAAGAAGAAGCAACGATGTCAGGATATGAAACTATAATTATATGACTAAAAGTCTCTCTCTCTGCATTAAATCATGAGCTCCTTCAGGACGGTCTATTATTAACAGCATGACACAAGAGAGGCAGTCACATATTTATTAAAGAGTAGATCTATTCAATGTAGATCCTACCTATTTTCTATTAGGCAGGTGATCAGAATTAACCTTCCTACAAGGGGCTTACTATCTACTTGAAAATACTTATTTCTGGGGCGCCTGGGTGGCTCCGTCGGTTAAGCATACGACTTCCGCCTAGGTCATGATCTCGCCGTTCCTGAGTTCAAGCCTGGTGTCAGGCCCTGTACTGACAGCTTCAAGCCTGGAGCCTGTTTCAGAGTCTCTCTCTCCCTCTCTCTCTCTCTCTCTCTCTGCTCCTACCTCACTCAGTCTCTCGCTCTCTCTCAAAAATAAACATTAAAAAAATAAATAAAAAAGAAAATATTTATTTCTGCCTCAACTTAGAGAATAACTGAGACTTGCAGAGGTAGAAAAAGGAATTTAGGTAGTTGGAAAAGCTAATGAAGAAGCAACAGTAATGTGATAGAAGAAACAAGTCATCTTAGATTCATCAATTTAAATGGCTCATGTAAGAAAAATTAGAAAAATCAAAATAACAAAGACTTCCTTTGAATGTTAAAGATTTACCCAACTTCAGCTAAATACTACCCTCTCCTGTACTACAGATTCTCCAACTACAATACACTACTGGAATTATCTTCAACTTGGGGCACCTAGGTGGTTCAGTTGGTTAAGTGTCTAACTCTTGATTTCCGCTTAGGTCATGATCTCATGGTTTTTGAGCTTGAGTCCAGCATCAGGCTCTGCATGGTATCAGTGCGGAGCCTGCTTGAAATTCTCTCTCCCTCTCTCTCTGCCCCTACCCCATTTGTGCTCTTTAATCTTACAATAAATAAAAAAATAACTTAAAAAAAATTCTCTACAACTTAATACTTTCAATCCTTTGTATGAAAAAAACATTTACATGAAAACCATAAATTCCTAAAATGTTCATCAATTGTGCAATTAAATGTAAACTTACTTTCAAATATGATAGAAGTCAAGAGAATCCAATGTGTGTTACTGAAAATCAGGCATTTGATTTTAAATCAACTGTTCTCAAAAAAGGGGAAAGATAGGTTATTATCACCTAGGTAGCTTTTGCAAATTACACTACCACTCAAGCCTCCAATTCTAGTATGTCCTCTTGGGACGTGGGCAGGAGGAGAGAGTGGTCAGGGATAAACAATATATCTCCTGTGATTATGAAACAGCTGTTTCCCTCCAACCTACCACATTTAAGAATCAGGAGGCTAGGGGTGCCTGGCTGGCTCAATTGGTAGAGTATGCAACTCTTAATCTCGGGATTGTAAATTCAAACCCCGAGTTGGGTGCAGAGATTTCCTTAAAAATAAAATCTTAGGGGCGCCTGGGTGGCTCAGTCGGTTGAGTGTCTGACATCGGCTCGGGTCATGATCTCGAGGTCCATGAGTTCAAGTCCCGTGTCGGGCTCTGTGCTGGAGCCTGCTTCAATTCTGTGTCTCCCTCTCTCTCTGCCCCTCACCTGCTCACACTCTCTCTCTCAAAAATAAATAAACATTAAAAAAAAAATTAAAAAAAAAAAAAAAAAGGGGGTGCCTGGGTGGCTCAGTCGGTTAAGCGTCCGACTTCAGCTCAGGTCACGATCTCACGGTCCGTGAGTTCGAGCCCCGCGTCGGGCTCCCCAGAGCCTGAAGCCTGCTTCCGATTCTGTGTCTCCCTCTCTCTCTGACCCTCCCCCATTCAGGCTCTGCCTCTCTCTGTCTCAAAAATAAATAAACGTTAAAAAAAAATTTTTTTTTTAATAAAAAAAATAAAATAAATAAAAAATAAATAAATAAAATCTTAAAAAAAAGGGGGGGGAGTAGCATAGGCTAAAAAATACAAATAAAGCACTAAATTGAGAACTGGGAGATCTGAGTTCTCATTTTACCCATAGTTGACCAATCTGAAACAAAATTACTTCTCTGTACCTCAAAGGGAATACAATTATATTAGTATTATAGCAAAACTGGAAGTTATCTATAACTTCACGGAATTGTTTTAAGGATAAAATGAAATGTGAAGTATAAACATGGGTTTTAAAATCTGATGAATAGGGAATTATCACCATTATTCAAGCTTTAGCTTCATTTAAATGGAAAAGCATAAAGTAATTTCAGTTGGTTCCGTTTGACCTTGAGGCATATAAGACAAGAACAACCACCCAAAGCCAATTAGAAATGAAAAAGATTCCTTGGCCCCCGCCTAATCCTAATCCCTTTCTTCTACCCCAAAAGGCTGGCCAAACCAAATCTAGCTTGAGAACTGGGAAGATAGATTCCTATTAATGAATTCTTCTGAATATTCAACCTCACCAAAAAAGAAATAATGGACTAATGAGATACTTAGAAAGTGAAATATTCACAATTTTTTTAAATGTTTCATTTATTTTTAAGACAGAGAGAGACAGAGCATGAGTAGGGATGGGGCAGAGAGAGAGGGAAACACAGACAGAATCCGAAGCAGGCTCCGAGCTGTCAGCACAGAGCTGGACACAGGGCTCGAACTCACAAACCGTAAGATCATGACCTGAGCCAAAGTTGGACACTCAACTGACTGAGCCACCCAACTGACTGAGCCACCCAAGTGCCCCAGAAATATTCACAATTTTTTTTTATTTTTTTTTTAACGTTTATTTATTTTTGAGAGAGACAGGAGAGAGACAGAGCATGAATGGGGGAGGGTCAGAGAGAGGGAGACCCAGAATCTGAAACAGGCTCCAGGTTCTGAGCTGTCAGCACAGAGCTCAACGCAGGGCTCGAACTCACAGACCACGAGATCATGACCTGAGCCGAAGTCGGCCGCTTAACCGACTGAGCCACCCAGGCACCCCTCACAATTTTTAACTAAAGACTTTCACTGGGTACTTCCAGGTTAGGACTTGGGAAAATAGACTGAAATTGTTAAAAAGTAGGTGACTAACAAAAATTTTAATAATCTTACCTCCCCAAGACCCCGCAAAGAAAAAAAAAAAAATCAATGCCAGCTGTTTATACTACTCTATGGCTCTCCAACTCCCTACAAAATGGCCAATAGTAAGTACAATGCAACCCATGTGGTGCCTCGCAGACATTGTGTGCCAAATAAGTATCTTGAATGAATGATGGATTCCTTTATTTCTCACATATTCTATGTGAATGCTATATGAATGCTGACATATTTGTTTTCTTTCAGCCTTCTGAAAATTAAAATGCCAATGATGGCTAAAAGGACAAATCTGAAAATGCTCATTTTGCTTCATTAGCTTATACTTCATCATATGGCACTCTCAACTGGATACAAACACCCCTTAGACCCAATCACAAACTGGTTATTTATAAATAACAGTCACAATTACAGCCAAGTTTCAATGAAAAATGAATGAATTCTGAATCCAGAATAATTTAAGAACAAAGCAAAAATATGAATGAAGACATTTCTTCATTCTTCGGGGTGCCTGGGCGGGCCAGTCGGTTAAGCATCCGAATTCGGCCAAGGTCACAATCTCACTGTTCATGAGTTCAAGCCCATCATCCGGCTCTCTGCTGTCAGCACGGGACCCACTCTGGATCCACTGCCCCCTCTCTCTCTCTGCCCTCCCCCACTTGCACTGAGTCTCTCTCAAAATAAATAAGCAAATTTTTAAAAGAAGAAAGAAAGGGGTGTCTGGGTGGCTCAGTCAGTTAAAAAGCGGACTCCTGGTATCAGCTCAGGGCATGATCTCACTGTTCATGAGTTCAAGCCCCACACAGGGCTCTGTGCTGACAGCGAGGAGCCTGCTTGGAATTCTCTCTCTCTCTCTCTCTCTCTCTCTCTCTCTCTCCCCCCTCCCCTCTCCCCTGTCCCTCCCTTCCTCCCTCTCTCTCTCAGAATAAATAAAATTTTTAAAGAAAATACATTGAAAAAAAAGAAAAAAAAAAAGAACTACACCTAAGTCTAATCAATGTATTTCCTACAGTTCCAACTTCTAGCCCTATCTTATTTAATGACAACAATTCACATCATCCTCAACCCTGAAGTAAATCAACTTCCCCTACAATGACAGTGCAGGCCAACTTCCCACATCACTAATATACGAAGTCTATCAACAATTTCCTCCAGAGGAAAAGCATAAAATCCTGCCAGTTCTCACTCAGCTAAAAGCAATTCCTTTCTCATAATCCTACCATTTGGATTGGGTTCTGGATACCAAACCCAATGAAAATCCCAAAACGCTTTCGGTAAAACAATCAACTCCATCTCTCGCTTAATAAGGATAACCCATCTATGTCAAGTATCAAAACTGAATGCTACTGTGTGTCATTCAAGATGCCAACTACGATGCCAAAATGTGTAATACCTGGCGTTTCTCAACACAGAAGTTCCAGTATACTGTATAGTGTTATACAAATCTAATACAGTTACATCTGACACACGGATAATATTTAATAGATGTGATTCCCTTTTTCAAGACATTCAGTGACAAGTGGAATTTTTTGTGAACAGACTTCATGACCACGGTAGCCTTAACCGCAGATTTAAAAGTGGCCTACCCTTTGAAGTGGGAGGATACTCACGCACAGGAGAGATATTTACATGAAATACTACTACTTCTCCTTAAAATACTCACAACCCATGTCTAGAGCACCATCTACCATACTTTCAATAAGCAAATTTTGACCAACTACACCATGGGAAGCTTAATCCTCTCCCTTTACGAGTTTAATTCACTCCAACAAGCAAAACGGACCGACAGGGTGTCTAACTCACCAGATAACCATAAAATCCAAGGCCCAACTTTCTCCTTTTACGCACAACCATTTATTTGACCTTCCTTCTCGCCCCCTCTTATTTATTCCCTCAACTCCCCTCACTTCCTCCCCTCCAGCACCGGCCTCTATATTACCCGTACCCTCCCAGCCCCCGGGACTACCAAGCTTTCTTCCCCCCATCAACCACCGGCCTCAAGGTCTGCAGGCACCGCCAAGGCACCGACCAGACCACCCTCCCACCGGACCCCACCAGCCCAAACAAGAGAAACTCCGCGTCCAGCGAAAGGGAGGGCAATGCTCTTCAAACTCACCACACGAAGTCGTTGCTTTTGTCCTCGTAGGAGTTGATGAGCCCGTTGCACAGCGGGGGAAGCAGAGGTCGCTTCCTGCTGCCGCTGCCGAGGCTGGAGCTGCTCCCTCCTACGCCGGCGCTGGGCCTGGCCGCGCAGCTGAGCCGAGACTGGCCGGCGGACACCGCCCCGCCGCCGCTGCCGGACACGGCGGCCGCCACCAGCACAGGCCGCGCCGGGCCCCCGAGGCCGCCCGAGCCCGCGGCCTGGGCCGCCCCGCCGGACGCCGCCGCCGCGGCCGCCGCGGAAGGGGGCGACGGGGAAGAGGACAAGGACGAGGAGGCGGAAGTCACCGAGGAGGCCGCCGAGGAGCCAGGGCTGGTCCCGGCGGAGCCCGACCCGGCCTGGCGGCTCCCAGACATCGTGACTCCCCCCACCTCCGGCCGGGCGCTCAGAGGAGAGGGACCGCGACCCGCCGCCGCCTCCCTCCGCTCAGCCTCAGTGCATCCTGAGGCCGCGCGCCGCGCCGGGAGGTGGGGCTGAGGAACAATAAAGTTGGCTTTTTCAAGGCTGGCACCCGGCAGCGTCCGACGGGAGGGGGCGGAGGAACCTAAAAGCGGAGGAGAAACCACTACCGCTGTCGAGACCGCCGCCGCCGCCGCCACCGCGGGCCCCGCAGCAGCCAACCCGGGCGCGCCGAAGGCCGGCCGTGCGCGCACACGAGAGGCGGAAGGGGCGGGAGCGGCGGCGGAGACGACTCCGCGGACCGCTCGGACGCGCGCAGCGCGCTCCCGGCGGCGGTCTAGCAAAGCCGGTCGGGCTCCTCGGCAGCTAGTGCAGCTCGTGACGAATGGAGGGCAGGCTGTCCTAAAGGGTGAAAGGACTGCGGAGAGAGGAATGAATGGTAGGGTGGCCAAATGGTTTGGAAGCCAGGGGGAGAGAGAAGTGCGCTCGAAGCTACTGCGCAGGCGCTCTGGTCGCCGACCCTCTTGGTGGCCCGGGGGTCTCTGCTCCACACTCGGAACGGCGCCGGCGCGGAGTCGCTGCACCACGCCTGTTGGGGGAGAGCCTCATTCCTGAACCTGAAGAGGGAGCGGTCGCTGTGGCCGTCGCCCGAGAGGCGGGCGGTGTGACCCAGTGGCGAGGGCCCGGCAGGTGCTTCCGAGTCGCGGTTTGAAGGCTCTGTAGACTAACTGGGACGCAAGGAAAAAACCCAGAAGCCCTGAGCTGTTGAAAAGAGCACTAGACTGAGAGTCAAGGAGTCCGGGTTCTGCTGTTAAACTATTTCACAGTATCGTGAGGAATAAAGTAACGTGAAGTCAGTGAACCGTGCTTTGTAAATTGCAAACGTGGTGGCAAATATTACCAACTTTATTCGACAATGCTCTCTTGTATTTTGAAAAATTATTTACCAAATTAAGCATAACAATAATGGGAAAATATATTTAATCTGAACACAGCTCAGTTAAGAACCTCCATTTAATGTGGATCTGATATAATTATCACAAAACAAAGAAACCTGGCAGTTAATAACACGAAAACATGTGCGATTTCTGGTAGCTTTTTGGAATATCGAAAATTAATTACAGATTTTCATTTGCTATTTTGAGAACCCCAAGATTCTGAGGCATGCAAATTAGAAACAACTGGGTGATTTTCAGTATCCTTTCCAACTCTGTCATCCTTTGCTTCTTAGAGGGAAAGATCCCAGATATAATTCTGTCCTGTGTATTGAAGACCATAGGGGCTGCTGGGGCCTTTCCCTAGGTACCTTTAACCATGCTGAAGGGGCAGAACTAAAGAAGGGCCTAGATGAAAGCCCAGCAACAAGACCTAGCCATTCATCCCAGCAGTGTTCCATCATAAGGCTGTCATCCTCCTCAGCTCTGCCATGGCTGCTTACATCCTGTTCCTAGCTCAGAATAATGATACACGAATGAACTTACCAGATTTCCAAGAACCACCCTCCTTGTATTAACAAATGCATTACCCAACCCCTTGTTTAACTTGGCTTTCCAAACCCAACTGAAAGGTGAAGACTTACTCCTTAGCAAAGATATTTACACCCTAATTTGTGCTCCTAGGATGTTTGTTTGCACTTATAATTGTATTTTAGCGGTTTATATAGGATCTCTACTAGATTATCAGCTTCAGCTTTGTATCCCCAGCATGTGACATACTTGGCCCATGGTAGGTGCTTATTAAATATTTCTTAGGGTAGCTCAGTTGGTTGAGCATCCAACTAGATTTCGGCTCAAGTCATGATCTCACAGTTGGTGAGATGGACCCCCAACTCCCAGTCTTTACTGACAGAGCCAACACTGCTTGGGATTCTGTTTTCCTCTCTCTCTCTCTCTCTCTCTCTCTCTCTCTCTCTCCCCCCTCCCCCACAAGCACGCTCTGTCTCAAAATGTTTATTTATTAACATTTTTTAAAAATACTTTTATTTTTTTAATGTTTGCTTATTTTTGACAGAGACACAGAGCATTAGTGGGGGAGGGGCAGAGAGAGAGGGAGACACAGAATCGGAAGCAGGCTCCAGGCACTGAGCTGTCAGCACAGAGCCCAATGCCGGGCTTGAACTCACAGACTGGGGGGGGGGGGCGCCTGGGTGGCTCTCAGTCGGTTAAGCGTCCGACTTCAGCTCAGGTCACGATCTCGCACTCCATGAGTTCTAGCCCCGCGTCGGGCTCTGGGCTGATGGCTCAGAGCCTGGAGCCTGCTTCAGATTCTGTGTCTCCCTCTCCCTCTGCCCCTCCCCCGTTCATGCTCTGTCTCTGTCTCAAAAATAAATAAACTTAAAAAAAAAAAAAAAAAAAGAACTCACAGACTTGAGATCATGACCTGAGCCGAAGTCAGACGCTCAATTGACTGAGCCACCCAGGCACCCCAAAATATTTCTTGACTAACAAGTAAAGCAGTTGATCTCATTTTTAGTTTAATTATTTGCTTAAAGTGTGCTTTAGTTTTTCCAACTAAATTGTAAGCTCCATTAAAGAAAGGACTGTATGTATTTGTTCTTATGAATGAATGCATAAAAAAAGAATGTAAAGAATCTGATGAATATTTGTTGAATATTTTCTATACATTGGCCTGGACTAGGCAAGGAAGAGATAAAGAAGCATATAAAACATTGTCCCTGCATTCAGGAAGCTTAAGGAATAATTGAAGAATTAGAAAAATCCATAAAAAGATAAGCAATGTTGGAGGGGAGGGTCTGGGAGAGTTGGGGGGGGCGGGGGGGGGGGAAGATAAGTAATGTTACCAAAGAGCACATACTAAATGCTCGATGATGAAAAAAAAAAAAAAAAAAAAAAAAAATGCTCGATGAGTAAAGCAGAGAACAGTTTGAGCAGAAACAAACGTAAATGCTAAGGGCCAGCCATGTTGGGGGGTGGGGCTGATAGGCCTTTAAGAGAAAAGTATGACTTGCTCAGTCAGAAAGTGTAAAGCCATGAGCCCAGAAAATAAATAAGTAAAACTGCTTACATCAAATTCAGACATCTATTTCATTGGGGGGAATGATTATCAGAAGTTCATCTGAGGCCCACTTTGGAAAATAACCTATAAGCACTCGGAAACAATGAAAGCATTACAAGGGGGTTAAATATATTCAAGGTGTTGCTTTGAAGATTAAGTTTTCAGCACATTAATCTTTCAGAAGAGGTGGGAGATTAGGAGCAAAGAAACTAATTAGGAAAAAATGATGGCGTCCAAACATAAGTGATGAGATTGTAGATTAAGGTGCTGACAAGGAAAATAAGGGAGTATTCTGAGAAAAAAAAGAAAAGAAAAGGAAAAACTGTAGGGTTAAGTTACTCTCTGTAAAAGAATCTTTAGATCCCTGAGGGCATAACCCATGGTCTTGTTCATCACTGTCTTTTCCAGTGCTTGGCACAAAGGCCAATAAATTGATTAAGTAAAAAATGATGGAATACAAAGAGGAATGACTCCAAAGATGTGTCCAGGGATAATAACATGATGACAGCATCGGAGATGGCCAGTAAATGCTTTAGTTTGTGTTGAGGAAGTAAGACAAAAATATATTCAAGTCAGCATATCCAGGCAGTGACCAAAAATTCAGGTGAAGGCACAGAAGAAAGTTTAGGGCATGAAAACTAAAAATTGCAGGTTCCTGAGGTTCTGACTGTAGGTCTGGGGTAAGGCCTATGAATATGCATTATTACCAGCACCCCGGTAAACCGAATCCCTTGAGAAACACTGTGATTGATATTGTAGGGAATGTAAGAAGTATGTAAAATGGTTTCTTCCTTCCAGGTAGCTTACTTACTGAGAGAACAAAAGTGGTATGACCCCAACTGAGAAGTCTCCTAGGAAGAAATCATCCGTGCTTAGTATTACCCCTTTGGAACCTAGCTTCAGTAAAATCTAAATGTGCAAAAGGAAGCTGAGGGGAGAGAGGATGTCATGCAATAGAATTTCCCTTTTATATCAGTTAAATGTATGCAGACTATTCTGAAAGTACACAGTCCTTAGTTTCCACTGGCAAGTTGTTCTGGAAAAGCAGAAGAGAAAAGAGGAAGCATGGCAAAACATACATACATACACACACACACACACACACACACACACACGGAAGTCAGACAACTCAGGAAAAGAAACAAATAGAAGACAAAAAAATATATGATAAATGAAAGTAAATGTAAAATAAAAACTAAGCCCTTAATAATTGAAAGAATTCCGTCGTGTTGTTAAATATTAATATTCATATTGTCAAAAATGACAAGACAAAATCCAAAGTCTTTTATGAAAATACCGTTACTGAAGTAAAAATCTAATGGAGTTTCAATGGAATGGAATTACCAAGAAGATTGAACTTCCCAGACACATTTGTAAAGTGACTTATACAAATATGATAGGGAAATAGGCAGCTGGTTTCTACCTCCAGCTTGTCCTACCCTTTGGTAACCAATTTCTCAAAAAGATCCTTTCTAAAAAGCTTTACCTGCCTGAGTCACCTGAAGACTTTCCTACTTGTTAACCCTATTTGCTGTCCAACCAAATCTCTAAATGAATAATAGCGTCCTGTTAAGTTTTTTTTTTTAATTTAATGGTGTTACCCTGTTTTAAAAAAAATGTGAAATAAACACGGTATTAAAAAGCTAAAGTTGGGGCACCTGGGTGGCTCAGTCGGTTGAGCGTCCGACTTTGGCTCAGGTCACGATCTCACAGTTCATGAGTTCAAGCTCCGCGTCGGGCTCTGTGCTGACAGCTCGGAGCCTGAAGCCTGCTTCGGATTCTGTGTCTCCCTCTCTGACTGCTCCTCCCCCTCTCATGCTCTGTCTCTCTCTCCTTCAAAAATAAATAAACATAGGGGCGCATGGGTGGCTCAGTCGGTTAAGCGTCCGACTTCAGCTCAAGTCACGATCTCGCGGTCCGTGAGTTTGAGCCCCGCGTCGGGCTCTGGGCTGATAGCTCAGAGCCTGGAGCCTGTTTCCGATTCTGTGTCTCCCTCTCTCTCTGCCCCTCCCCCGTTCATGCTCTGTCTCTCTCTGTCTCAAAAATAAATAAACGTTAAAAAAATTTTAAAAATAAATAAATAAATAAATAAACATAAAAAAATAAAAATAAATAAAAATAAATAAAAAGCTAAAGTTGGTGGGGAAGGAGAAATATATTTTTTTTTTTGTCAGTGTGAATGGACAGGAAAGAAATAGAAAAGTTCCTGTAATACAATAGTATGATAATGCATCTGGAAGAAAATAATCTACAAGCTACTGGTAAAATGAAAAGCTCCAACTTATACATTAAAAACCAGAGGAAGGGGCGCCTGGGTGGCGCAGTCGGTTAAGCATCTGACCATCTGACTGATGGTCCCCCAGGAATTCGTTGTTTTTCCTCAAATAAACATTGATTGAGTGTGAGTATGTTCATGGTCCTTGCTCAGACCCAGTGGGGCCAAAGATCAATAGAAGATAGTTCTTTTTGAAAGAGGCTCAGAATCAAGGAGGGGTCAGATATATGCATAACTAACACAAAAGAGACAATAAAAGGGACAGGAGGGAGTAAAAAGAAGGGTACTCGGGTTAAGAATGATGGTATCTAGGCTCTGGGTTCCAAACTGAAATGCTAGTGTTAAGAGGACACGTCAAAATCCAACTCAAGCAATGAGGTTGATGTGAGAATCCTATCCAGGATTTTATCAGATGAATGGGAAAAATGGAGAGGCCTGCTTTCCATCCTGTTTTGAGGATAAGCATCGAAAGTATCTTTGGGGGCGCCTGGGTGGCGCAGTCGGTTAGGCGTCCGACTTCAGCCAGGTCACGATCTCGCGGTCCGTGAGTTCGAGCCCCGCGTCAGGCTCTGGGCTGATGGCTCGGAGCCTGGAGCCTGTTTCCAATTCTGTGTCTCCCTCTCTCTCTGCCCCTCCCCCGTTCATGCTCTGTCTCTCTCTGTCCCAAAAATAAATAAACGTTGAAAAAAAAATTAAAAAAAAAAAATAAAAACCAGAGGTAGACGGTTACCTATGGAGAACTGTAATTTCTCAAGAGTTACTGTTTGCAGACAATCTCCTTTCTAAAAATGTCTATCACACTGATTTCATTGCTAGAATTGCATTGTTAGCTTTTATTCTCTTCTCCCAGTGTTCCCATGTAAAATTACAAGCACTGTTCAAAGAAGGTAAATGAATAGTGCTAATACCTTGGTAAGTCAGTCATCGTATTAAAAGAAGTTAATTTCCTTTATTAAGGCACTCCTTTGGCAAGCTACTGCTGGCAATTTTAGTCAAAGCAGTTGTAAAATAGGCCAATCAGACATATTGTAACAATGAAAGATTATAGGTGGAGCTGTGAATGTAAATGCAAGTTACCAAATAGGTTTAGTCAGTTTCAAAAAAAAAATGCCAAGACTGGGAGAAAACAACATTGACTAGAAAAACATTTGCTCATTCTGTATATAGCAATATGTACATATTTTATGAATATGTGGGCAGGTTTAGATGCACTTGAATGTCATAAACCAAAACAAACTGATGTCTAATGAATTCAAAGGAGAACAAGTGGTGTCATCATTAGGTGGAGAACAAGTAATAAAGGATAAAAGAAAAAAAAAAAACACCTCCTGTTGAAAATGGAAACAGATAACCTCGCAAATCTTTTGCTCCAAGGATTTGACCACCCATGCATGCGATGTGGCATAACTAAACAATCTGGGAAAGTGTATACAGCTAGAATCAAGAAATGTTTAAAACAGTAACCTGTTCACTGTAATTTGCAACAAAACTCCTTCCTAGTGTGTGATATTTCTTCCTGCCTAGTGCCCCGGGCATTCCGCTGTAATAGCGGGTGAGTCATACCATGCGTGACTCCTCCTGCAATGCTCACTCCTATCAGCCACTAAATTCTGTTAAGAAACTGGGAATGCTAAAGAAGCACTGAAGTGTGAACTTATGTAAACAACCTACAATGAAGAGTGAACAGTATTTGGTTATAATATAATTATAATTGGATTTATATCAGGTTGCAAGAGAAGTTACTTTGGGAAGCCTATTAACCCTTGAAGGTGATGTCAAATAAAACAAGGATTCTTTTTTTTTTTTTTTTTTTTTTTTTTTTTTTGAGAGAGAGAGAGAGAGCTAGGAAAGAGAGATCGAGTGAGGAAGGTGCAGAAAGAGGGGAAGCACGGAGAGAGAGAGAATCCCAGGCAGGCTCCTTGCTGTCAGCGCAGAGCCCCGTTTGGGGCTCTATCTCACAAACCATGAGATCATGACCTGGGCCGAAATCAAGAGTCAGGCGCTTAACCAACTGAGCCACCCAGGCACCCCAACAAGGATTACTTCTGACATGTTTCCTCTTTTTTTTTTTTTTAATGTTTATTTATTTTTATTTGAGAGAGAGAGAGAGAGAGAGCGCGCTCGTGCATGCCCGCGCGCAAGTTGGGGAGGGGCAGAGAGAGAGGGAGACAGAAGCCAAAGCAGGCTCCAAGCTCTGAGCTGTCAGAGCTCTCATTACAAACCTTGAGATCATGACCTGAGCTGAATGAAGTCAGACGCTTAACTGACTGAGCCACCCAGGCGCCCCTGACGTTTCCTCCTCTTATTTCCTGAGTCCATATGGTAATTCTTATCTTTTCAATTCGTTTTACTCAGATAACAACGGGTATTTCTTTTCTCACCCTGTTGAGCCCTCCCACACACAGCCTCAGGCATCTACCATCACACCAGGTCATAAACTGTATTTGCATTTATCAATTTATTGTGAGACAGTAGAAACTCACCTTCAGTTGGGAAAAATTAAGTCAGCAGTAAAGCTGCTGGCCCAAATCCTGGCACCCCACCCTATGTTCAAAAATCGAGGGTTGCTGAATCTGGGTGATCTCTGACAATGGTTCAACTGATATAAGAGCATATATTAGTTTTGAGTCATTAAACCAAAGTCATAAGTAAAAACTACACCATTCTTCCTCCTTCCTTCCTTCATTGTATGATACTACATCATTCTCAAATACTTGGTTTGTACCAAGATGTAACCGATGTTGATAATATGTCTGAAGACATTATAAACTGAATCCCATACTAAAAATCAAATTCAGTCTTGGTATCTGCTGCAGTGTCAGTAGAAGTGTATTACTTTTCCCTTGCTGTCATAACAAATTACCACAAGTTTAGCGGCTCAAAACAACAGAATTTAGGCTTGCCGATTTCACTGCCAAGTCTCACAAGACTGAAATCAAGCAGAGCCGTTTTCCTTTCTGGAGGCTCTGGGGGATAATCTTGCGTCTAGGCTCCTTCGGGTTGTTGGCAGAATTGAATTTTATGTGGTCATAGGACTGAGGTCACGGGCCTGTTTCCTTCCTGGCTGTCGGCTCAGAGCTATTCTCAGCTTCCATTCACCTGCATTCCTTGGCACATGGCCCCTTACCTTTCTTACCAGCAACAGTGGATCAAGTCCTTCTCACACTATATCTCTCTGACTCTTCTGCCTTCCTCCTCCGAATTTTAAGGGCTTATGTGATTAAACTGGACCAACCCAAATAATCCAGGATAATCTCTCTAAAAGTCAGCAAATTCCACCTGCAAAATCTCAATGCCTTGTAACATAACATTGACCCAGTTCCAGGGACTAGGGCATGGACATCTTTGGCAGGGCTTTGATCTGCCTACTATATGCAGTATAGAACACATATTGCTCAATGAATACTTCTTGGTTGATTAGACGACATGAAGTACTACCTGGCTTATCTACACAGGTAAGAATTTGCCTCTTCCAAAGAACCACTTTATAAGATAATGATTCCTTTGAATGTTCTCTTTAGAGAAACAGAATACTGAGAAAATCTGTTCCTCTTCTTGTGTGAATCATCTCAGCTTCTGACATTAAGTGGACCAGTTGCCTTCATTTAGTACACTTATTAAATATTGATTAACTTAACATATCAATACAAATTTATACTGACTGATAAATTTAAGTACCCACTCTAGACATCATTACTGAACATTTCTTTGTATATCATGGCAGAACAATGCACCTGCTTCCTTGATAGGAATTTTTTTCCATGATTTTTTTTATACTTAGAGCATATTTATATTGCAAGAGACTCTTTCACCTGAGAAGTGAGACAGAAAAATCCGGGAAGCTTTGAAATTTGGTTTGTTGAGCCAGCATGTCATTTATTCCTCCTATTCTACTCTACAAATGAATACAGAAGTAGAACTTATGACTAAAATGAAAAACTTGTGATTGCTAGTTCAAGATGGCAGACTGAGATCACACATTTACCTCTTCTCTTACTGAAAATGCCTTGAAAAGGAAATGAATGAGATCTCTAAAGGAATAAATTCTTAACAGCACCATAAAACAGAATGGAAGACCAATAGTGAACAAGAAAATTGGGGGAGTTTCTCAAATATATATGTATATTTGTATCTATATGTACATAAGTATATACTGTATATAGCAGATGGTAATTAACTAATATATGCAGTTATACTATGATAGGATATATATATATAATATAGATTTTATGATATATGTGTATATCATAATAGACCAATGAAGAATCTAGAGTAGACAAGGTCATTTCCAAAGTATATTCAGGCTAAAGTTACTGGAGAGCAACAAAGCCTTTTTTTCCCAATAGAGCCTCAAGCATGATGAAGCCTTCTAGCACTAGTTATGATAATTAATTAAAAGACTACCTGTGGAACAGTTGGTCTAAGTACATACAGATGGTACAGTAAAACTACAAATGGCTCATTAAATCAGTTATGGTTCCTTTGGTTGTTCCCTCCACTCCTACTTGAATAACTATGATAATTCTAGAACTAATACATGCCAGTGGCAGGTGGGCACCGACCCCCCCCCCTTGAACATGTATGCATTTATCAGATCAAAACCAGGACCTCTGTGGTTAAGCCCTCCCCCATTCAGCTATACCTAAAAAGGCTAGCAGTGATAAGATTTGTCTCTAACCTAAAGACCAGGAAAATCTCTCAAAGAAAGTGAATCCTCTAGATAAGCAGGCTCTTATTATAGGTAAAGCATACCGTTGAGATAAAGACTGAATAAACCCTTAGATAACATGGAATCACATAATGGACAGGGGAGTAGTGGAAAGAAGGAGGAAGATGGAAATTCAGTCTTTGCCCAGTACCCTCAAGAATGAAGCCCTCCTTCCTCCAGCAGTTGTGGAAGTGCCCAGCTTTACATGCTTCCTTCCACATCCATACACCCTGAGGGGATAGCTTATTGCTAAGTGACAGAAGCCAGTCTGAAAGGCTACATACTGTATAATTCTAACAATATGACATTTGGGAAAAAGCAAAATGTAGAGACAGTAAACATATCAGTGATTTCCAGGAATTCAGGGAAGAGGGAAGGAGGGATAAATAGGTGGAGCATAGGGGACTTCCAGGCCAGTGCAACTATTCCAAGTGATACTATCATCGTTGACACATAGCATTATGCCTATATCAAAACTCACAGAACTGTACAACACTAAGATTGAGCCCTAATGTAAACTATAGGCTTTAGTTAATACTAGTGTGTTAATATTCCATTCATCCATTATAACAAATGTACCACACTAATGCAGTATGTTAATAATAGGAGAAACTGTTGGTGGGGTGGAGGGGGGGAGATAGGGAAGTTCTCTGTCCTCTCTGCTCTTTGTGTCTTTAAATCTAAAACTGCTCTAAATAATGAAGTCTGTCAATTAAAAAAAAAAAATACGGGCTCTTGGGTGGTTCCGTTGGTTAAGCATATGACTTCGGCTCAGGTCATGATCTCACAGTTGGTGAGATCGAGCCCCTCTGTGTTGACAGCTCAGAGCCTGGAGCCTGCTTGGGATTCTGTGTCTCCCCCTCTCTTTGCTCCTCCCCTGCTTGGGCTCTGTCTATCTCTCTCAAAAAACAATAAACATTAAAAAAATAAAAATAAAAATAGGGGCGCCTGGGTGGTTCAGTCAGTTAAGTGTCTGACTTCAGCTCAGGTCGTGATCTCACAGTTCATGGGTTCGAGCCCTGTGTTGGGCTCTGTGCTGGAGCCTTCTTTGAATTCTCTGTGTGTGTGGATCTCTCTCTCTGCCCCTCCCTGTCTGCTCCCATTCTCTCTCTCTCTCTTTCAAAAATAAACATTAAAAATTTTTTGAAAAATAAAAATAAAAATAAAAATAAATACACGAAAATTTAAAAAACAAAATAATGTGTAAGCTAACATGAATTTAAATTTTTAAAAAATGAAATGAATGTTCAGAGGTTTAAGGAATAGATTATGGATAACTAAAGGGAAAAAATAGACAAATGTTAAAGAAAAATTCCCAGATCAGAATAAAAAATTCCCAATCATTATAATATTATTCATGACAGATCAGTATTGAGACAGTAAGATCAGACTACCTAACAAGTGCCAAACAAGAATATTAAAAAAATATTTTACCAGTGAAATTTCAAATCATCAAGGATAAAAAGAAAGTACTAAATTTTTTCCTCTTTTTTTTTTTAAAGATTTTATTTTTAAGTTATCTCTGTACCCTAAGTGGGGCTCAAACTCACAACCACAAGATCAAGAGTCACCTGCTCTACTGGCTGAGCCAGCTAGGCGCCCCAAGAAAATACCAAATTATTGTCAATATATAGGAAGATAAGTATTACTTTAAAATAATGAAAATCAGGGGTGCCTATGTGGCTCTATCCAAGGAGCATGTGACTCTTGACTTCAGAGTCATGAGTTCAAGCCCCATGTTGGGTGTAGAGATTACTTACATAAATAAATTTTAAAATAATGAGAATCAGATTGACATTGGATATTGCTATGGACTGAATGCTTGTGTCCTTCCAAAGTTCTTATGTTGAATTCCTAACCCCCAGTGTGATGATATTAGGAGGCAGATTTGGGGAGGTGATTAGGTCAGCCCTCATAAATGGAATTAGTGTCCTTACAAGAGACAAAAGAGCTTACTGCCTCTCTCTCCCTCCTCACTGTCATATGAAGATACAAGGAGAAGACAGCCATCTACAAACCATGAAGTGGGCTTTCACCAGATACTAAATTTACAAGTACCTTGATCTTGGACTTCCCAGCCTTCAGAGCTCAGAGTAGTAAATGTTGTTTAAGCCACCCAGTCTATGGCAATGAGTTGTGGTAGCCCAAGCCAGCTAAGACAGATGTGTTGTAAGCAACACTAGAGGCTATTAAAAAAAAATGCCTACCAAGTTCTGAGGGAAAACTATTTTAAGCCTAAAATTCTAAAACCAAAGTATGAGTCAAGTGTGAGGGCAAAACAAAGATATTTTCAGACATAAAAGTGCTTGAAATGCTTACTACCTGTAGTGGATACCGATGGTGCCCGACCCAATTCCTTTTACCTGGCCAGGTCACCTGGCTGTTGAGTATTGGCTGCGAATGGCTCACAACACAGCCTTGTTTTCTGGAGGGTGCCCTGCTGCAGCTGGGAGCCACCTTCCCAACTGGCTTCTATCCTTCCACCCGTCTCCCACACCGGGAGCCAATGGCCAATCACTGGCACAAGCTGAACAAAACTCCAGCCTCCAGGGACCAACCTTGCAGTGTACATGGTGCTCCTTGGCTCCCCAGAAAACTAGACTGAAATGAGTTGCCAGCTGAAACCTCATTCTCACCTTGTTTTCTTCCCCTACCCTATCCTGCTTCCCTCCCTCCCCTTCTCCTGAGAGAAAACCCTCATTAAATCATTTTCATAAGAATTCCCATCTCAGGCTCTGCTTCTAGGGAACACAACCTACTACCCTACACATTCCCCAAAAAAGTTGGCTTAAGAATGAACTCCAGGGGCGCCTGGGTGGCTCAGTCGGTTAGGCGTCCACCTTCAGCTCAGGTCATGATCACACAGTTTGTGAGTTTGAGCCCCGCGTCGGGCTCTGTGCTGACAGCTCAGAGCCTGGAGACTGCTTTGGATTCTCTGTCTCTTTCTCTCTCTGCCCCTCCCCACTTGTGCTCTCGCGCGCTCTCTCTCTCTCTCTCAAAAATAAATAAATGTAAAAAACTTAAGAATGAACTTCAATTGGGGCAGTTGGGTGTCTTAGTTGGTTAGGTGTCTGACTCTTGATTTCAGCTCAGGTCATGGATACAGCCCCAGGTCAGGCTCTGCACTGACAGCACAGAGTCTGCTTGGGATTCTCTCTCTCTCCCTCTCTCTTTGCTTCTCCCCTGTATGTGTGCTCTCTCTCTCTCAAAATAAATAGATAAGCTTAAAAAAAAAAAAAAGAATCCAAGGGACTTCCACTTCTGACTAATATGGAGTAACATGGACTAAATTTACCCTCTCACAAGAAACCACTAAAAAACTAGGCTTACTGTGTGAGACAATGCTTTCATTTTTTTATTTTTTTATTTTTATTTTTTAAATTTTTGTTAACATTTATTTATTTTTGAGACAGAGAGAGAGAGAGCATGAACAGGGAAGGGTCAGAGAAAGAGGGAGACACAGAATCTGAAACAGGCTCCAGGCTCTGAGCTGTCAGCACAGAACCCGATGCGGGGCTTGAACCCACAGACCGCGAGATCATGACCTGAGCCAAAGTCGGACACTTAACCGACTGAGCCACCCAGGCGCCCCGCTTTCATTTTTTTTAATGTTTATTTTTTTATTTTTAAGAGCGAGGGAACATGAGTGGGGGAGGTGCAGAGAGGGAGGGAGCAGAGGGTCTGAAGTAGGCTCCATGCCAACAGCAGAGAGCCCAATGCAGGGCTCAAACTCACGAACCATCAAATCATGACCTGAGCTGAAGTCAGACACTCACCCAACTGAGCCACCCAGGTGCCCCTAAAACAATGCTTTTAGACATTGGATATTGAGTGGCATAGAGCAGTGGTCCCCAAGAAATGGGAAATAAATGAGGTGAACCCTAAAATTATCCCAGCTTACTGCCTGAAGAACATCTCCAGTCCACTCTACAGAGAGAGGAC